>NC_082690.1:91382557-91689095 GCF_949987515.2 Delphinus delphis
CTGACTTTATATTTATGGTCCAAATAACACAATTATCAAACCAGCCAAGGCATTAGTTCTTAAAGATTAAGAAAAAAGACCCTAAAAATCAAGTATTATAATACAAACCTAGTCACCTTTGCACATATGGGAAAATTGAAAGAAATATTTTTTTATTTTTATTAAAAACATAACAATGAATAACCTAATATGATGATTTGCTCAGCAATTTCCACTTTTAGTTTAGAGCAGAAATGCATCTTTAAAAATCTCCTCCTACCCTGTGTTTTCCCCCTTGAGACCCTAAAGTAAGAGGGAGCACATGTTGGATGGGAGGGATTCTGGCAGCATAACCAGAAGTCTATTCTATGTGTCATGAACCACATCAAGAGAATTAAGGGAAGACATAAAAGAGCACACTTCTGGGGATGACTTCCTTTAGCAATACAGCCAGCCCCCAATTTTATCTCATCCTCCTGTTGATTTCCTCTTTCCTCAACTCTTACTAAGAGCAGTTCTTCCTTTTGTGTCTGTCACTGCACATTTGCTAACCAACAAGTGGTGGTCTCTTTTGCTGAATTTCATGACTGTCTAGTAGTGTTTATATGTGTGTGTGTGTGTGTGTGTGTTTGCTAGAGCATATAAGTGTTTGTGTGATATGTGTATGTGTGTTTGGAGTTAGGTCAGAGGTGGGTGGCATGTTGTCTCTGATTGTGACCCCCAGAAGCACTGCAAGTCCAAGGACGCTACCTGAGGTATGAAGAAGGGTTCTGTGCTTCAGCACACACTTCAGTCAGATGGACTTAGGTTTGAGATCTGCTCTGCCACTCCCCCTTGTGTAGCCTTAGCTTCCCTCCTTTAAGAAAACATATAATTAGAGTAGCAACCTCACACTGTTATTCTGAGTAGTAAATAAGATGATATATTTACCGCAGTAAGATGATAGATTTCACACATAGCAAGTGTGAAAGAGAACAGGATGAGAAAGAAAGAAGACAGAAAAGAAAAGAGAGAACAAAAAGCCATGAAGTATTAGAGCAGCCCAAAGTTGAGAAGAGCAGAAAGGTGGATGGATGGAGAGAGGGAGAAAGGCAGGGAGGCAGAGAGGGAGGGAAAGGGCACGGCTCTCCTGCTATTCAAAAGAAACCATGTCAAAGGGAACTTACTCCTGGTCTAGTGGCTACTTTACAAAGTACTCTATTTATTCCGAGCAAATAACATGTGTCCTTTAATAATTCCAGCCTTGCCCATACCTGCCAAATATAATTATCTCATTTTCCTTGGTAATTTCTTAGTAGTCACTGAGAGAAAAAAGGCAAGAGGTATAACTCTCCTTTTCCTGCAATACCCGTAGCCGTTTATCTACAATTCTCAAATGAGATTTCTCCTTTTCCACCTTGAATTTTTTCTGAATTGTGTACATGTCTTATCTTGTCTCCTTAGACTATATGCTGCTCAATGGTATGTTCCTGTCTGATTCACATCTCTGTCTTCATGATATGTCTAACAGGAGATCTTCAGGAAGGGGATGCATATATAAGTAAACACAAGTTAAATGGCAAAGCAATAGGCTGCCAGGGGCAGGGATTGATGATTGATAATGGGAAACAGCAAGGAGGCCTAGAGCAAGGGTCCCCTAATCTGCTGGTTCATACAGCACAGAAATAAGTTTGCTTTAAAGGAAGGAAAGGAGGAAGGGAGGGAGGGAGGGAAATAAGCTTTGCCTATGTAAGTAAAGAAAGTTCAGCCTTTTTCTTTACTGCAGGATTTCTTTCCCAGGGCCATTAATATGCTTGAATTAATATTCCCACGAATCCTGGTGGCTCAGTGATTAGGACTTGGTGTTTTCACTGCCAAGGCCCAGGTTCGATCCCTGGTTAGGGAACTAAGATCCCACAAGATGTGCAGTGTGGCCAAAAAAAAAAAAAAAAATGGACATTAAAAGAAAAATTCCCACTATGGGTCTATATGGTACATCGCCTGTACCAAACATATTTGACCAAGTAGTTATATCTCTACATATCCTGGAACAGTAGTACTGACAATATCAATCTGGATAATAACACCTTTTGAATAATTTTTAAGATTCTCTGTAGTGATGTTAAGCCTGAAAAATATGTTCTCTGTGCCTCAAACTAAGATGGTTCATAGTCATTGCAGTATCATACTTTCTCTCCAGGGTAGTACAGAAATAAGGTCCTTCTTCTCTTCTTTCTTTGCCCTATTTGAAACATGATACAATGTATAATATTTATTGAGAAAAAGAAGAAGTAGGGGGAGAGGAACAGAGGCAAGAAAAAAATTGTCATTCTGATTTTTTCCTCCTCTCCCTCCAGTGAGTTTGAGGTGAAAATTCTATACTTCACTTGAAGATAAGGCATACTGCAAATACTTCTCTGATTTAGCTCTTCTTGGGCTCACCTCTATTCCTCAGGTTTATAGGGTTAGTTATAAACAGAAAAATAGATCAGTGCGGGGTTCCTGCTCAATAGAGGCAACGTGCTTTGTGATGAACTTTCCATGTAGACGGCAATCTTGGTGTCACAAAGAGCCAAGTGAAACAGGACTCATTATCTTGCTACAGACTGTCTGAGAGCTAGGCTAGTTCACCTTCATTTGATGGCAACAGAGCAAGATAATGTGGGTAATTGAATAGTTAGTAAATCCATTTCTAGTCCATTCTTAGCCAAGCATGAAGAGAGAGCTTAATAGGGAGTACAATGAGAAAGCCACGGAGGCACTTAAATGAACAATAAGAAAGGAAAGGAAGGGAAACAGAGCTTTGCCCCATCAGAGTCAGAGGTATCCCAGAACTGGTACCCAAGCACGGCCCACCCCAGGACTCGGGGTCTGCTTAACCCTTTGGATGGTCTCATAGGGCAATTCCTTCCTCTCTCATATCTCTAAGTGGTGGACAAGAAATATTCAATACAAGTGATTGAAATATTCATTAATGTGAGGGAATTCCATACCTTGGTGTTCTCTCTCTCTTATTACAAGAGCTAACTGACTCAGAATAAAGCAAACCCAATGTTTAAATTTGTTTCTACCTATTAATTGGGAAGTGCTTAAAATATACTCTCTAGAGCAATAAGTAAAAATTATTAATAATAACAGTACTAATTACAGTTTATTAAACACTTATTATGCTAAGCACATTACATGCCAATCTTATTTAATTTAATCCTCATAACTCTACTGTGAGATAGACATTATTATGTCTATCTTCCCAAACTAGGTCCCTCTCTTCCCTGCAAGGTCCCATCCCTCCTGGCCTAAACTTCCAGGTATAAATCTCACAGACCACTCTGCCCTCAGCACCACAGGAAACAAAAGATCCAAAAGAAAAGAAAAACATATAAGTTACATACGTTTTTACAGGGTACATATAAGTTACAAAAAAGCAACTCGAATTTCTGCCTCTCTTTATCCTTTCAAAGTAAGGCTTAGTTAAAATAATTACACAAACTAAATGCCACAGAATAAATTATTTTAACGTTCTTATTTTATACAGACCCCAAATTATGAAAATAATGCTAATTGTAAGCAAAGCACTCAATTACGATGTTTAGTTAAAAATAAAAAGATACACAGCCATGTTTAGAGTATGATACACAAACACAAGATAGCCAAAATGAACACATCCCGAATAGTAAGTGTGCTCAGCTCCAGGGGGACTGGTGATTTTTCTGTTCATGTGTTTATTTTTATCTGTCTCCGTATTTTCAAAGTTTTCTCAATTTTATTTGTAGCTAAGATTTACTGAACACTTATCATGCACTATTCTAAGAATTTTACATATATTAACTCATTCAATCCTGACAACGTTACTAGGTAAGTGCTGTTATTACTCCCCTTTTTACAGATGAGCAAAATAAGGCACAGAGTTATGATCCTTGCCAAGGTAGTGGACAGCACAGCAGCTCTGTAAACCCAGGTGGTGTGCTTTCAGAACCCGAGCTTTTAACCACGACATGCTATTTCCTAGTAATAAGGTTAGCTGTATAGCAAGAAGAAAAAGTATATTAAAATATTATTTTATTTTTAAAATGCACTCTGCAAATGTGCTAATAATCAGGGAAATTCAGGGATGCACACACTGGCGTAAGGGCAGAAGGAATTTAATCAAGGCGTTTTTTTCTCTTTTAAAACCATCATTTCATTGGATTGCAAAAGCCATCAGATTTGCTTCGTGCCATTAAAAGGCAAATTGGACATTAATTTTTGCATTTGAGTGCTTTTCCCTTTGTAATTATCAATAATGAAATTACCATGGAGTCTCTGTCTGGGGGAAAAAAAAAGACATTCAATGTTTTGTTTTCTTTTCTCACAGTCCCAGAAATGTACCCAACAGCTGAGCTTGCAGATTAGAATGTTCTTCCTGTAATAAGCAGTCACCTCACACCACCTGCCACCAAGGGGGGTAGGAGAGCAGAGTCAATTATCAAGAGGTCCACCACTGTTCAGGTATGTTCTTTTAAGACCTTCAGTTCTACATTGCAGTTTATGGCCTGGAAAGTGGCTTCCACAACGTGATCAAGCTAGGATAATGATCTAATTATAAAACCAATCAGAAACTCTGTGCAGCTTTTGTTTTGTTCATTGAAAGGTTGGGAGATAAAGAGAGAAAAAAGAAACATGCTCTGAAGTGCTTGCATTTTGAAAATGGGAATCTCAGCAAAGGCCAACTCTACTTTGTAGTGTTCCTTCGAAATCCTCACCCTCTACTCTTCCATCAGAAGTCTGGGGCTAGATGTTAGAGCTTATGGATATGCTTGGGGCTGGAGATCACTCTAAATGTGGATGGAATTTGGGGTATCCGCAGTGCAAGATAAAGTCCTTGAGAAGGGTCAAGAGTTGAGTTCTGGGAGTTCTGACAAAGGCAATAATAATACAGATCATTAACAGAAGACAGAGCTTAGAGTTAAGAATAAGATAGGAACTGAGTCACAGCCAGAGCACATCAGTAACAAGCAAGGAGAGTCAGAGGCAAGAATAAGATGCTCAGCTGGGTGCTTAGCTATGTTTATGCTCTTTGGGTAACATTACATCCCGGTTGCCCTGGACAGTTCTGGTTTATGTCTGTTGTCTACTCAAAAGTGTCCTGATTTGGAAGATAAACTATAAGGGCACCATAAGAATTGCTAATGTGCATGTGGCAAAGTTAAATTGGCTCCTAGAAGCTCCTATAAGTGGAAATAACTGAGGGGCTCTTTAGAAAGAATAATGTTAAACACTGAGATTTTAAATGTGCCTCATTCTTACTGTTACTCCTTAAGGGCCGATAAAATCCTCTACCCAAACCGTCTCTCTTCTGAGTGGGGGCAGCAGGAGGAAAAGGGAATCAAGAGAGGTCTGTGGTCAATATTTGAATTGATACCAGAAAGAAACAAGAAAATAATCAGAGGACAAAAAAGGAGTAGAGTGTAAGAAGGAATCATACAGGTCAGAAATAGGAAGCCGGAAGGTGTGTAGAAACGCAGATGCCACAAGAATTTGTGGTAGTCTAAGAAAGGGCACTGGACTTCCAACAGAACTGAGTGATGGAGTCCATGAAATCCAATCTAGATTTTAAGAAAGAGGGTGATATCAGCTAATGTCAGAGATTCATTAAACACACACCTACACACACACATACAAACACACACACACACACACACACACACATGCATCACTCGGACCCATTTCTTTCCCATCTCAGGAGAAGGGGCAATCATGGTCCGATAACTGTATCACTACTAGAGGGGGGACATATAATCTCATGGACAAGAGTCTTCAATCAGAATAAAGGGATTTGCCACTTTCCTTTCATAAAAGAGCGAATTATCCCCCTCGTCCTCCTTTTAGGACAGCTTGTGCTCACAGGTTGCCTTCTTTTTATAGTGCTTTCTATTACAAATCCTAATTCATCCCAGGAGAGAGTCTTTCACACAATAAAATGTAAATAAGGTGTGCAAAGTGAGTTTTAAACACATTTCATGACAGGTGTAAAACCTGACGGGGGAAACTATCAGTAAGAATCTGTTATCCGCTAAAACGCTGGTGGATAGCCAGCTGAGGACAGGTACAGGACACGGCACAGGCACTTTCAGGAGGCATGGAGTGACTTGTGGAGATGGGAAAGGGACCTGACAAGGAGGCTGGGAAGTTAAGAGACAAAGGCTCTCCTTCAATATTGCCATTTTCTCAAGCAAGCCTGGGCCACTTTGAACTTAGTTACCCAAAGACAAAGAACAGTGGGGCTGAAAACCATGCTTTCTAACTTCCAGAGCTTAACATAAATGGTGGGCAATTGCCAACAAAGTTTGACTCAAGAACCCAAGAAAGGCTTCTATGATCACCCCACCCCCAATCTCAACTTCTCCCAGGCAGAGGACTGACACTGCATCATCTTATCCCTCTTAAAACAGTACTATCTTTAGGAAGAGTTGCAACTTATACTTTAGTTAGGAAGTTGAATTAAAGTGTGGTGAAATAAACAGGGAGGGAAGAATAAGAACTAAGATGTGCTGAGCTTCTACAGAGCACCAGGCATTGCGCTAGTTTGTCATTTTATACTGAAAGACCCCTCGGTATGCAGCTTATAGCTTCTATTATTCCCATTTTTCAGGTGAAAAAAAGAGGATGAGAGAAGTGAAGAAACTTGGTCAAGGGAACACAGTTAGAAAGCAGTGGAGACAAAATTTGATACTGAAGGTTCTGGATATGGATGGAAGGAGGGAAATCATCCCTGAGCATCTGAGAAAATGACAACAGCCAGGAATGTGAAATGTTCTTCTCACCACTTCCCCTGGCAGCTCATTGTCCTATCCCAGTCCTTTATTGTCCTCACAGAGCCCTCCTCCATCCTCCAAATGCTAAGCAGCCTCTCCTTCCTCTACTGCCCCCAGGTACCAGTTACCATATCACATCATTTATTTATCAATAGTTCTTGGGTAGCACTTCCTACAATCTGTGTTTCGCTTGTTTGTTGATTTATCTGTTGATAAGAACCTCTAGGAAGGCAGGAACCTAGTTGTTTCTTGTTCACTCTTCTAGACTGGATCCACCCAAGGCTCTTGCCCATAGTAGATGTTCCATTTGTTGAATGGATTAATGGGTGTCTGAAGAAATGAATGAATGAATAAATGAACAATCAAAGACACAAACAAGGAGCCTAGAATATCATAGGACAGATCTGCCTTGTTTTATAATTTGGCATAATGCTATTCTTTTTTTCTGTTTAGGAATTCCTCTTGACTCTCCTGTCTTTAAGCTTTTATTTTTTTCTCCTAGCAAGAAGGCCAGGGAGAAGAATGACACCGATACACTGGATGGACGAACAACCGGACATGACAAGGGTGTCCTTCCTTCCTGCTCCCTTCCTTCTCCCATCTCTGTCTCAGACCATATCTCCCTGAATTGGATATTGTTGAGTCTGTGAAAAACAAACCACAAAGCTTTTTCTTACAGTCTCTGGTGCAGCCAGAGCCTTAGGAACTGGAATGCCCCTTCTGCACCGTCACACAGAGGCTGCGGTGCCTGGGTCTATGAGTCACCATCACCTTTATGTTTTCCTCTTCCAAAGGCACGGACAGTGCAATCTTTGTCCTGCCAGTGGCACAACTACCCTGGGCTGTCAGGCTCAGCCTAATCTTACACTAGGTCACCTCAAGTCCATGCCATGGCTGCACATCCCTGCTGCGGAAAGATAGGTTTTTTGACAGCTTGTCTCTCTGACATTTCAGCCATTAGGGGCTCAAGGAGGGAAAGATGCTGATGGATGGATTTAGCTGCCTCCTTTATGCAAATCCTCTCACCCCGTGCACCCTGCCACTTCATCTCTCTGTGTGGCTGGGGCCCCTGTGGCAGGAAGCATTTTGTGCAGGTTGCCCTCAGTGGCTCGTTAGTGGCAGGGCTGAGCCAGCGTGATGGTGGCAGCGATGGCTGCCTCGGACACATTTCAGTCAAGCTGTAGCAAGCTTCTGCCAAAAGCCGGGAGCCAGCAAAGGAGCTGCGGTGACTGCCTGGGGCTCAAATCAGATCATCCCTTCCCTGTCTGGAAAAAAAAAACTTCCAGCCACTCAGCCGGGGGTGGGGTGGTGGTGGGGGAAGCCTAAGGAAGCCTGAACCCTAACTTCTCACTTGGCTTTGACAGCTGGTTCTGTGTCAAATGCAAAATTACATCTGAGCTCTTAGCCGGGCTCCAGAGTAGCAGGGGCATCCTCTGTGGTAGACGAGAACACTTCAAGGTGAAATGCCTTTCACGAGCATTCTTTTTTCTTTTTGAGCTGCTGAATCAATGCTCTCAGCTACACATGTTAGATTCCTGCATTTCTATTGGATCGGCTCTGTGTGTGAGTGTTTGGATGGACAGCCCTCTTGAGGCAAGTTCCATCTTCCAGGTTATCAGACACTGGCAACGGCAAGGAAATCTCCCCTCCCCTCCACTGCCCACAGAGCTGCCTCTGATCCTCTCTTCAAGCACCATAGATACCAGTGCCACTGAAAAGGAGCCTGGAGGTTAATCAGCCATCTTCGGTACACGAGAATGTGTGTGAGGTATGGGAAACAAGACATAAAGAGAAGTGAAGGGCACGTTAGGTGCTTTCATCATGTCCTCAAGCCCTTTGCCCTCCCTGCAGCATGCTGCCACCTCCTGGGGTGTAACACCAGTTGCTCCATCACTTGGTTGAGTAGAAGACTCCAAATGACTTTCATAGATGAAGGAGTTTTCCAATCAGTACCCTGTAGGGAACAGATGCACGACTCCAACTCTCACTCCAGAAATCAGCCCTTAGGGGGGAAATGCATGAGGGAGAGAGGGGAAAAGTGTGTGCGTGTAGAGAGAGAGAGGGGGGAGGGAGGGAAGGATGGAGGGAGGGAGACAGGGAGGGAGGAAGTGGGGGGGGGTAGCGAGGGATGGAGAGAGGAAGTGAGGAAGTGAGCGAGAGAGACAGAAGGGAATTTGCAGGATTCTTACCTTAGGAAAGTGGTACTTAGGTTTAAAGAACTCTGTCCATGGTACAGTGTAAAATAACTAATTAGATGACTCTTTTAAAGAGAAGAATACTGAAGGCAAACAGAAAAACCTAGCTAGAAGCACTGAGGCCAATTTTGTCATTATCGAAATAGTAAAGAACTACCACCAAGAATCAAATTGTATTGCTTCTCCAACTGAACCTTGAGTAATGTGGGTTTTTTTTTTTTTTTTTTTTTTTGTCGTACGCGGGCCTCTCACTGTTGTGGCCTCTCCCATTGCAGAGCACAGGCTCCGGACGCGCAGGCTCAGCGGCCATGGCTCATGGGCCTAACCGCTCCGCGGCATGTGGGATCTTCCCGGACCGGGGCACGAACCCGTGTCCCCTGCATCGGCAGGTGGACTCTCAACTACTGCGCCACCAGGGAAGCCCTTGAGTAATGTTTTAAATGCGAAGATCTTGGTTATAAGAAGCAAATTGAAACTCTGACTTCCTTTTAGACCTAAAACC
Organism: Delphinus delphis; assembly: GCF_949987515.2. Taxonomy (NCBI): domain Eukaryota; kingdom Metazoa; phylum Chordata; class Mammalia; order Artiodactyla; family Delphinidae; genus Delphinus; species Delphinus delphis. The sequence goes on from NC_082690.1 coordinate 91,392,007, forward strand.
CTAAATGGTGCTTACAAAAGATTTATTTTATACCTCTCTTTCAATATTTCATTAACTCTTCCTTAAAGATTTGACTAGAGAGAACCCACGTGAACATAATATATTTGGCATCAAGTAATGAGATTTTTAGAAAAATCAAGATGAATGTCCAAAGAGGTTCTATTTTACTAAAAATAAAAAAAGAAATATAAACTATTTTTTATCATGGGCTTAAAGATGTTTTACTGTATTAAGTTTGCATCTTCTATTGAATTCTTCTACCTTCACATTTCTATTCATATGTACTTTTATTGTTATCATTGTTATGGCTTCAAAAGATTTTAACACAAAAGATTTAAATCATAGCAGCATTTGCTCTGTTCAGAACTAGTGCAAAAGGCAGCAAGATTTCTTTTCCATGCCCTACAATCCAGGGAGCTACTAACCACAAATAAGAAAAAAAAAAAAATCTACATTTGATGCCAAATACAAACAGTGGTCCTGATTTCTGGAAAGAGGCTTCAAAGTGGACCTTGATGACGTGAAATAAAAAGGATGCAAAAATAGTTAACATGAAAGCTTTCTTTGTGCACACGTGCGCAAGTCTTTGATATTTTATTGAGTCATAACTTCTCTAAGGAATAAATTTCAACATTAAATTACCCCAAACAGGCGTGAAGGCTTTCTTTCAATTTCTTAAATGCTCTTGCATCAGGGAAAATTTATTATGTAATGGGAAAATATGAGTGTGTGTCAACAAAGCCAGCCTGTCTGTTGCTCACTTTTGGATCTAGGCCAGGGCTATATTAATGAGCTTGGGACCTAAGATTTAGGTCACCCACCGTAACTTGATTTTGATCTCATGGTCTTATTTCTTTCCATTTTTGTTGCAATTCAGTAAAGTAAAAAAGATGTGATTTTTCTGTTCTTCCTAGTTCATTTTTCCTTTTAATAGTAGTGTCTGGTAGGAAGGTTTTTTAAAATCCATTTTTGATCATTCTTTTTCTTAAGTCATGACCAATTGGTTTTAAAATCCTGGTTCTTTACCTACTAGGGTAAACAATTGCATCCTTGTATTTTTGCTTTGTGCAAATCCCCTGGGACAAAAAAATATACTAGACTTGCATGGGTTTTAAAGTTGGAGAGACCTGGGATCAAGCTGCTATTCAGTTTGGCAAACTGCTTATCTCAGTGGGCCTCAGTTTCCTAAACTGTAAAAAAGAGGAATCATAATACCTTCTTTAAAGTTCTCTATAAAGAGAAGTGAGATGGTAGAGAAACATTATACGTGGTAGGTTTGATGTATCACATATCAGCTGCTTGACAGGAGGCGGGTTAACTAACAACCAGAAGAAAAATTGGCTAAAAGTTCAAACCATAACTTGAAAAAGTAGTGAGAGAAACAAAAAATGACAATTACTATATTTAAATTTTATTGTACTTATACGAGGCTTCTGTGTGGTAATTTGAATATATGTGCCAATTTGAGAGCAGGATTATCTTTAAAGGTAGAAAGAACAGTAAGTAGGAACACTATGGAAATATTTTTGATAACAAAATATAATCTGTGAGGATAAAATTGAGCAATGTAGGTTAACTTTTTAAACATAAATGCTATTAAAAATGTACCATGTTCTTAATATTACCATTTACAAGAAGCAGCCATTTTTCCACACGGGAGTTAACTATAGTCATCCAGTACCAAATTTCCATGATCGTGCAAATAATGATAATAAGTGACATTTCCAAAGAACAGAATATTATAAGTGAAATCATCATACTCACCAACACTGAAACAAAGCCAAAGGCTCTCCTGCCTTTTCTGTTTAAGTAAAAACAGTTGCAGTTTTCAGCCGGCTACAAGACCCCAAGAGGATGATAGGAAAGATGTAATAAGAAGAACTAAAATGGGATTTTGAAAAAAAAATGAGAGAATCTAGACGTCAATGAGGAACTCTAGACCAAACTAGGCCTTGTTTCCAAGTCATCAAACTACAGTTTGAATCTACAACTACAGTTTCCAATCCTAGCTGATCATCAACATTTTCTTTAAGAGGTTAAAAAAATCAAATTTTTAGGGTACTAGTCTGGGGAGTGGAGCAGAGACAAGACTGCAGTGATTTTTAAAAGCTGATCCAGGAGATTCTGAAGTTCTGGCAGACTTGGGAACCACTGGACGAAGGACAAATGATGTCCTTATGCCATTACCAGTCAACTCTACCATGTGGCTCCCCTGGTGCACAGCTGCACTGCTTAATTCTAGATAGGTTTTGATTAGACACAGATGCATTTAATTAGCAGGTTGTATCGTCAATTAGAATGTGAACCCGAAAAGTCACCTTCTTGCTTAGATATGCTTTGAACACAGATTTTAATACGTGAGGATTCCTGATGTAATAAAAAGGGGGGGAGAGATTCTAATGAAGTGATTAAACATGAAAATATTTCACCTGGGGTTGTAATCTAGAAAGTAAGAATTCCTGAATAAGCTAATAGTTGTAGGCCTACATTTAGCCTTAGTCAGAGAATCTGGGTATGCCACAGAATAGGAAAAAGAAAATGATGATGATAATAATAGAAAAGCAACATTCCATTTTTATATCATTTTCCCCAAAGCATTTTCAAAAGACACTCCTGCCCCATTTCCATGAAGGGAAGACTTACATCAAAGGAAGCTTGTAACGTCTGCAGATTCCTGAAGTCTTTCATTCCATCAAAATTTGTTCATTTAGTTCTGATCTCGTCAGGAAAAATCAACAGCTACTACTGCTATTACTATTGAAATATTACTCATTTACTTATTTAGCTTTATGCCAAGCAGATGAACATGTCAATCAAAATATGTCACGTCCGTCAACCAATATTTAGAGGTGAGGAACAGGGGCTCAAAGAATTGGGAGCCAGAATTATTTGAACATAGGTTAATGTGATACCAAGGCCATAAACAGCACCACACACCAAACTGAGAATACAGACACTCAACGTTAAATGACTTCACCAAGGAATGACTTTCCTATTTCTCTTTACATTCCCAAATCGGATTCTACTATCAAAATAGATGTTTCACCTTCTCACATCCACACTCAAAACACCCATTTACTACACACTTTAAACCTGCAAGTCCTATAAATTCTCCTTGCCTCAATTTTTTTTTTCTTTTAAAAGGGGGCAGCTATAAAATCCCTTGCATGACTGCAGAAATTCCCACTCCAATCACATCATGGGCATCACTAATTGCTTATGTGAGCTGGATGCAGCTAAAAGTCCTCCTCATTAAAGCAACTTAGATAATCATGTCTTATCCATCTGAGTTGGTATTCAGGTTGAAACCTATTCACCATTCACAGTTTATATATTCCCTAAAGTTATTCTTGATTTTTTTTTTTTTTTTTTTTTTTTTTTTTTTTGCGGTACGTGGGCCTCTCACTGTTGTGGCCTCTCCCGTTGCGGAGTACAGGCTCCGGATGCGCAGCCTCAGCGGCCATGGCTCACGGGCTCAGGCGCTCCGCGGCATGTGGGATCTTCACAGACCGCGGCACGAACCCGCATCCCCTGCATCGGCAGGCGGACTCTCAACCACTGCGCCACCAGGGAAGCCCTATTTTTGATTTTTTGATCTAAAATTCCATACAGGTTATATAAATCTGTGAATCAGTTTATATTTAAATGTGGGTTTATGATAATACTATATGGACACTTAATGATGAGTCTGTTGACCATATCAATATGTGGAACATCCCAAGAATAATGAAATAAAGAGTCAAAAGATCTTCTTGAGTTCCAGAAGACAAGGAGCATTTGATTAGCAAGTTTAAATATAATTTCTTAGAACTTCTCTGAGAGACAAAGAACAAAGCTAGAATGTGGAGTCATGAAGCACGTATAAATCTGGGCAATTTGTCAACAATCACCCCAGATGGAATTCTCAGTATGCTTTAGGAAAAATCTATACAGTGTCCCATGTAAAATGGAATTTATTTTCTGGCTGCCAAAGATACTTTACCTGAACCATGGGTATCATTAAGCTTAAAGAATCCCAAAGCTTCTCAGAAAGCAGTTTCTTTTTTTTTAACCTAAAAATTGTGGAATGCATTGCAAGCTCAACTGTGTCTAGCAAGAGCTTTTTACTCAATGTGGGTAAGAATTGAGCAAACAAGTGAAATAAGGCTTTGAAAAGGAAACCTTAGTAAAGATCTAGAACAACACTACATGGGGGAAAATGGATGAACCAAACAGCATGGAAACTTGGGACATAAAGAAACAAAGCCCTCGGGGAACATATATACTAATTCTACAGCATTTATGAGTCAGTTAGAAAAGCCAGTCTCAAACGAGGTGGACAGTAAAGGAAAACCACTCAGCACAGTTCTGGGTTGGTCAAAGAAATCAACAGGAAAGCCAAAAGCCAAACCTACTGTCATGTAAGCTGGCCCATGACTTGATCTCCTGAGATGAACCTCTTGGTGGTCACCATAACCTATAACTTACCTTCAAGCCTTTACTCACCTTTCATATTTCTCCCTTACATAATACATACACATAGACATCAATATTCACCCACGCGCATATGTGCACAGGGCTCAGAAACATAAGGCATACAATTCTCATTGTGGGGTAGATTTCTAACGGGCATGGAGTAAATCCAAGACTTTGCTGAAGTATCTATTTAATTAACTGAGACAATGAACTTGGGCTCTGAGCACAGTGTCTGGCATACAGTAGGTAAATATTAACTATTATTATCATGTTAAAAGGGCTCGTGACTCTATATATACTAATCTAATTTCAATCCTTATGAGGGTATTGATTGTGGCAAATTGGGCTAAAGTTGTGACTCACCCAAGACCACTAGTGAAGACAGTGTTGTCATTAAAATCCAGGGATAGCCGGCTACGGAGCCTGTGTTTTTTCTGTTGAGTCAAACTGCATTCCAACAGCACATTAAACACTATTTGGATATTGAAAGGTTAAAAACATGCCCCCCCCCCCGACACACACCAAAAATTTAAATAAAATAACAAACAACAAAATAACTAACCTAATCCAGACCAGGCAGTCTTTTATACTCCATTAGCCTCATTCAGAAACACAAACTATAGGATTGATGGAGAAGTTTATTTCTGCTTGAAAAAATTAATGCTGTGTACACTGACGCTTCCTGCAGTAATAATCTCTCAAGTGTAACACTTTCACTTGAGCCTCCATAAATTGTGCTCAGCTCAAGATTAGCCCCCTTCATTTACCCGCTTATCTGACCTATGCGAGTTTATAAGTAATCAGACTGGCACAAACCTATCATATCAATTCACAGGTTCACACAAAAATGTACTATATTTGCTAACAGATATTCCACGCTGCACTCCGTGGCCAGATATTAATCTTGTTAAAAGGGTGATTCCATCATATCCTTCACTTGCTCAGAAATGGCCAAGGCTTCCTTGTAGCTGCTAGTGTGAGAGCCCCACAGCCTAGCCTCCATTTACTACTTTCCACAGGAGAGATCTACCCTCTAATCCAAATTTTTCTCATCACCCATTCTTTGCATGAACCCGCTGTCTTGGCAAGTCCGATCTGCACGTGACTCATGCTGTCCATTTTCTCTTTCTTTCCATTCAAATTCTGCTCTCTCATTCCCCATGGAACAGGCCACAGGCTCTGGCTCATCTCTGAATTCCAACAATAGCGATTATAGCAATCGTTTTGTTTCTTATAATCTGTTGCATTAGACTATGCTAGGAGAATGTTTTGTCTCCATAACAAAATTGCAAGCTCCTGGGGGACAAAAACTATTTCTGGTAATAAATGCCTTTTGGGGCCTAGAACAGTGCTTCATATCTCAGCATTGAACGAATTCATCCATTCGTCAAGCAAGTATTACTAAACACCTATTATATAACATAGACTATGCTATTACCTCAAAATTCAAGAGTAAACAAGATAGATATAACCATTGTTCTTATAGAACTTCAATTAGATGGAGACAATTACTTCATCAGCACTTTCAATAAAGTGGGATAAATGGGACAATTGGGGTAAAGTTCATGTTCTGGAGAGGCAAGTGGCAGCAGTGGAAAATAGGGTAAGGGTCAGGAAGGGCTTTTTAGAAGATACCATTTACTCATTACATGAATAACTGGATCAGGGAGAGAAGGAAGAAAAGAGGAAAGGATGAAGCAGGCATTGAAAGTTTGTAATTACATGTTCCTGCACTTTGGTTACATATACATAAATAGACAAATACAAAGACAGACACACGCATACATACCACAGACTGTTCCCTACATACTAACTGGGAGAAGAGTAAGGTCTGAATCTAACTCCTAAATCTACAGCCACCTACTTTCAGCAGAGATCCGCCACAACAATTCCATTACACACTTGAATTAGTGGAAATCTAAGCTCAACGATTCAATTACTTTCCTGACTCAATTAACAACTGTTTTGAGATACATAGATCCTCCACAAATACTCTTTCTTACAATATCAATGCAAAAGTCCCCGATCCACATGTCAAGATGCATCCTAGCATGTAATCAATTTTTATATTTATTTATTTATCCCTTTGAGATAGTTCAAGGAAGTCCATTCTGAAGCTCAAATAAAGTTCAGTTTTAAATTCCAATTCCAGGTTGAGATTTATGCCAGCTCTTATTAAGCATATGCACCCACCCGTGTCCATAGGCCTTTCTGGTTTCTGAAATATGGAATAATTCTCCTTGTATTTACATCCTTTCAGCCTGCTTATTCAGCAAGCTTTCTAAATAGATGCTGGTTTGTTCCAGGGTAATAAAGGGAGCTAAAGGGGACCTTGGAATTGGGGCACAAGGTCAGAAATAGACACTCTTTTAAACTGATAATTACAAAAATACACACTGTGGGTAGGACTACTGCAGAAATCTCCCCAGAAGGAGGTGAGGGAGTGTACTGTGCAGATATACAGGAGATAATTATTCATTCAGTTGAAAGGCAAGTTCAAAGGTCCTAAGGCAGGAGCATATCTGATCTGACATGTTGGCAGAACAGCCGCGGGGGGCAGGGCATTGAAAACTGAGGGCAAAGAGTTACTTTTGTTTTGGCTGATGGGGGAGGAGAGGTCCTACTGCACAGGGCCATTTCAAGAATAAAGTTTCACCCTGATTGAAGGGAGCCATTGGGTTTTGAGCTGCAAAGTGATTCCATGTACTTTTATTTTTAAAGGATTCCCTTTTACTTCCTTAATTTAGCTTGAAGGGGTGATTAAATTGCACCAGATACACCAGACAAGACAATACCTTACCTGTGGTTAGAAATGACTGGTCATTTTAACAAGGGTATTAAGTTTCTAGAGTTTAATGATACACCATCCCTTTAAGAGAGTCAAAATCTGATTTTTTTAAGCCGTTATTATTATTATTATTTTTTTGCGGTACGTGGGACTTTCACTGTTGCGGGCTCTCCCGTTGCGGAGCACAGGCTCTGGACGCGCAGCCTCAGCGGCCATGGCTCACGGGCCCAGCCGCTCTGCGGCATGTGGGAACTTCCCGGACTGGGGCACGAACCCGTGTCCCCTGCATCGGCAGCCGGACTCCCAACCACTGCGCCACCAGGGAAATCCAATCCGTTATTATTTTTGCTTCCATAGAACTTCCCTGGTGGGAAATTTTCTTGCAGAAAGTGCAAGGAAATGCAGAACATGAGAATCAGCCTCAGATGCCCTGCTAGATGACCCCAGGGAAGTTCTCTGGTTTAACCCTCATAGGAACCCTGCAGAGTAGGTGCTATTTTCTTAGAAATGAGAAAGCAGACTTGGAGAGAGTAATTGGCCCAAGGCCACACAGCTAGAAATGCAAGTGATAAAATTAGAACTCAGGACTAACTGATTTTGTGGACCTTGATCTTTCCATGCTGACCCAAAATTCTTTGCTGGACAATTAAAATTCTTAATATAACTTTTAAAAATAGAAATTCTAGTTTTGCAAATAGTCCTTCACAATTTTGATGAGGATGAATTAATACCACTGGATGTTTGGTAGATCCATTGCAGCTTGATTGTCAAATCTGTACTCCTGAGGGTCAGACTTTTTTCTCGGTTCTTCCACCAAATGATAGCCATTCCTGAAAATGTCCGGAACAAATCCTTATTTAATAAGGTGGGTTGGAGTGTAGTGTGTGTATTTATGTAATGCACAAGTGTGCAGGAGAGGGACGGAAGGATGGAGGAAGGGAGGGAGAGAGAGAGGGTCTTGATTTCAGCCATGGAAAGGGGTAGCCACATCACACAGAGCTGGTCCCTTCCCAAGGGCACAAAAGCCAGAAAGCACACTCCAGGCAGCCTGAACTTGCCAGCCCCAGCCTTGAACCTCACACTTGACAATAGGAGTTGCTTACTAGGGCAACCTCATCTTTAGAGCTCAGTTAACAAATGACATATTTCAGAACATCCATCTATAGAGTTCCTGCTTCTCTCCTAATCATCTCCCATTCTTTCTCTGACTTGCTTGCTATTTTTTTTTTAAAATGACTTTATTTTCTTCCCCTTGAAAAAAGAAATGCATCACGCTTACTGGATACAGTAATAAAAGTAAACGAATCTTTCCCCCTCCTTCAAAGAAACGAAGCCTTTTACTTTTATCTTCTCAAGCAGACTAGAATAGAAAGTCTTTTTTTTCCCCCCCTCTTAGCAGTGGGAGTGAATACCTTCTATTCAACAACTCCACCCATGCACTGGGTGGCTGCCTCCTCAAAGGATTAGTGAGGTCCGCAGAGCCCCCTAAGAAAAATAACTGCTTTAAGAATTCATAACTAGGAACAGAGCAAGGATTTTAGGATAGGTATTTGTCTCCTTAGAGACCTGGAGGAGGGGGGGAAAAAATCAAACTTAGAATGAAATACCCAGAGGGGTTAGGAGGGGTTGAAAGAGAGGAAAGAAGTTACCGAGCAGCAAATGCAATTTGGATGAGGATGATAAGGAGGCCAAATTAGCAGAGAATATTGGCTAAGGACCCGGGTGCTAGAATCACCAAGATCTTTGTTCAAATCCCAGTTCCTACGCTTATGAGCTATGTGATTTTGGGCAAGGTGTTTAACACCTCTCTGATGTCTAATAGAGCTCGGCAATCACAGAGTTGTTGGGCTCATTAAGGAAAACAATGTGTGGGAAATGTTTATTCAATCCAGTACCTGGATAGCCTTCCTCTGAGGGTACCTGTTTGATTACCAAAGGGACTCCCTAGTAGACTGGCCAGAAGGAGGCCATCCAAAAAAAGGCAGTGTTTTGAAACGAGTAACTGATTAACAACTGTGCTCCCATTCACAAATCAGCCCCAACTTATCCTCTAACCTTGAGACAATTACTCAATCATGAAGAAAGGGTATCAGTTGGAGGCAAAGCCAGGCAGGGAGAGGACAACCAAGTTATAATTCTCCCTCTGTGTCCAACAAATTATACTACCATGGGCAGGTCACATAACCTTTCTGGACTTCATTTCTCTTTGTGTAAACTGAATTGGGCTAGACTAAACTCACAGGCTCCAAATTCTAATACTCTTTATGGGCTTAATTTCCCCACTAGACAGGGGGCCATTTCTAACTCTGTAAGCATGACAGCATTTGACAACTGTCCCCAGTTCCTGTATGATGGTCAGTTATCAATTCCAATTATGGGACCAGAAGAGGAGCAATCCGAAACCAGGCTTGCAAGGATCTGTGCCTGAAGGGAGGGGACGAAGCTATTAAGGGTAATGATCAAAGCCTGACCATTTCATGGGGAAGCTGTTAGGCACATTCACTGCTTTATCTCTAGGACCATTTCTCCTGGTCTAGATGCCTGCAGGGCAGGACACAGAAGAGGGCTCAGCCACTTCTCCCAAGAAGATAAATGAGTCTTGAATGAGTCCCACTTACAATATTAATTATGAAATTGTCCATTTACTTTTTCATCCTTCTTTGCAAATCATTCTAAAAGTAATATCATTTAAACACTGATTCACTTGCTGTGCCCAAGTGATCTCCCCATGGAAATCCTAGCCACTGTAATATTTGAAAATGCGCCTCTGAATTAGCAAGCCTTGCACAAACTCTATTGGCATATCCAATCATCCCTCTGCCATTGGGGGTTGTTATTTGTGGTTTCCCCTTAAAGAATCAGAGTTTGCTAGCCTTCACTCCCATTCAGTCTGAAATGATATGAATATGCTGTGAGTTTAGCGGCAGCAACTCTGTTAATATCAATATACAGTTAATATCAATATACAGTTAAAGAACCACACGGCATAATAAAAACAAAAGCTCCGAACGATATCTGAAAGGCCTTTTAAGAGCAGAATAAATGCTCTAGTGATACTTTCCTCTCCTCTTATCATCAAGACTATTTTAAACAAGAGGGTACAGGCTGTGTTGGTATTTACATTTCAGGTGTAAAAAAAAGTTGAGGAGGGATGTAATAGATTTAATTAGCTCCATAATTCCTGGGTTTTCCCAACCAAACAACGCAGTTTGTTACTAAAAGTAAAAGTTAGTAATTTTTTATTAGAGGCCCCACTAAATGTTTCTACCTAATGCTGACAAAAACGACTACAAAGAGATGAAATTTTAAATCTCTGCGTTCTACAAATAGAAAATGAGAATAATTGGGACTCCTGGAGGAAAACCACATAGATGCCTCAATGAAGGAAAAAGAACTATTATGAAACAGCATCTCACTTGGGAATGGGAATGCCGATGCTAGATTTTAGACCAACGTTCCATCACTAAAAACAGGGGTAGTTCATCCAAACTGGGTGGAGGTGCTGACTGGATGCCATTTAGCTAAACGAGTGAAATTCCCCGCAGAAACCCCCCTTCCTGATCTTTATCACTAAACCGAAGACACAGGGAATTTCAGATTTGTAAACTATTTTTATAGCGATACATTCTAATCACACATCCCACACTGGATTTCCAGCTCTAACACCTGACTATGTGTTTAACCAAGACCACCTTCGCCTTTCCTCAGCTTGGTTAATCTTTAGACGGGCTTCTTCCTGACTCTAGGACCCTCAGTGACCCTCTTCTTACAGCATTTATTTTAGAAAACTCATAATTTTAAGTCTCTTCTCTGATCCTTGGAATATAAATATTTTTTAAAGCCTCTGGCCAATTTTTACCACACAGGAATGTATTTCTCAAGGTCCTGGGAACCATCTCTTTGAAATGTAATCAACAAAGGAGATAGTACCCCCATCTTCCAATGTCAGTGGAAGAGTAGAAACCTAACTCTCGGCAGGCACCTTGCTTCAAGTTGCAAAATAACCTCCTGTCATAAAGCTATAAGAACTTTGTTTTTCTTTTGCCAGTTAGCAAACACAGGTGGTCTATGACTTTAACATCCTCCAGTACTTTTTTATTAGCTCGCATCAGCCCTTAAAAAAATCCTACCTCTGGTAGTGTATACATGTCCATGCCACTATTGATCAGCTTGGTGCTTTGTGACCACCTAGAGGGGTGGGGTAGGGAGGGTGGGAGGGAGGGAGACGCAAGAGGGAAGAGATATGGGGATATATCTATATGTATAGCTGATTCACTTTGTTATAAACAGAAACTAACACACCATTGTAAAGCAATTATACGCCAATAAAGATGTTTAAAAAAAAAATCTTACCTCTTCTTCTTCAGTGAGTTGAATTTCGACTTGATTGTGGCCTCTGTCCCTTATTGCAGTAGCCTTAAATAAAGTCTTCCTTGCCTGTTTAACTTTGGCCAGTGCAATGTTTGCTTTGACATATTTATCCTGCCCATGCCAGAAGCTTTCTGATGATGAGCAAGGGTCCCAACACCTCCCTGGGCAGCCATTACTTCTTTGATCATCCCTGACATTAGACAATTCTCCCTTACATTATTCATTATTACATTATAAATTCTACCCACCAAAGCTGGTTCTGACATCGGGTTCTGACACTGGGTGCTAAGTCCCATAGCACCCTCTACCTATGGCAGTCAGAGGCACTGAGGTTCTTTGGAGCCCTCCCAGTAAAAAGGAATCGACCTTGCAGGAAGGCCCATGCCACTGTTACCTGGCCCTCTGTGTCTGACAATGTTATTGGGATGTGGGGAATCCTCTCTTACAGTTCAACATCAATGCATGCTCTGCCCTCAGAAGTCTCCTAGAGCATGTCTAATCTCTCCCCTATATTTTGTTAAAAAAACTTTTCAGAAAAAAATAAAATCATGACTCTCATGTACATATAAAAAGGTACACACGTTAAAGAATTAATTTTGCTTAAATATTATGGGGGAACCAAGAAGATGTTATACGAGTTCAAAGTCAAGCTCAAAATACTACAAAATTATACAGAGTAAAGGAATGTTGAGCTCAATTGCCAAATGAAGACACACTGATTTTTCCACTGGGAGAGGGAAGTCAGTTCTACTGGACAAGACAGAATCTGCATAATCATCAGCTCCTTACAATTTATAGAGATGCAAAATAGCTCACAACAATGAATAGGGCTAGAATCAAACAGCCAGATGGGTGTGTTATAGATCATGAATAGTTTTCCACTGAAGTACTCTTTTTTAAATATGGACATTGTCCTAATACTTATTATGCAATTCTAAATTGCAAAAAAAATGCCCTGAAAACTGAAAGCTATTTTGTATATGTTTGACACTTATATATACCTCTTGGGGTGACCACCTATTTATTTACTGCAGAAATATTAATATTTTTATTACAAGTATTTTCCCAGATTCCTCTGGAGGTGTTACATTATATATACTATATTCACATATTAGCTTCTTAAAATCAGAAATCTTCTGAATTTTTAAACCCCTTTAGATTCCTAGTGATGGTGTGTTGGAGCCAGCTTATGCCTTAGCCAATCGTATGCATTTCTTCCCAACTTCGCATTCAGTGAATTCAATTTGGTAGCTTGAAATTAGCCAAGGTTGGAGTATTTATACAAGAAAATAGACAAATGCTACAAATCAGGGATCTCGTGCGTGTGTGTGTGTGTGTGTGTGTGTGTGTGTGTGTGTGTTGAGTGTGTGTGTTCTGAGAGCTGGTTGTTAAACATTTACCAGCACACCACTGCCCACAAGGGCTTCAGATAGGGGATTACATGCCTGCATCCCAACAACTTGCACAGGCTGAGAATGAAACAACTACATTCCCTGACCTTGAGGAGTTCATATTCTAGTGAAGAGCTTGTGGTCTAGTAAATAGATTTACATATTTGTAAATGTAAGGCTGCTCTATGGTTTATGCTTCCCTCAAAGTGGCTGTTTTACAACAGACTTGTGCCTACTGTCCATCATGAAACAGATGAAATCTAAGTCAACTCAATTCAAGAAATATGTAGGAATATGAGGCCACTAGATACTTAGAAGGATGTACATAGTAGATCACGTAAGAGATCTAATTGGAATGTAAACGCACACATATTTTACTTAGTAATAATTTGTGATAAAGGCTGAAAGCTCCCCCTCAAATAATGATTTTTGGAGAGAAAAGATTACATAATTAAAACACAACTTATGAATTTTCTATTTACCCCACACTGAACATTAACATTAGCCTTGTTTTAAATGGGGTATTTTTTTCATATAACAAAACATATTTCCAAACACTGACTATGTGTCCGGCACTTTGGTAGGTATCAGAGTTTCAACAATAAATAAGTGTTGCATTCTGTCCCTAAGGAACTTTTATTCTAGTGGAAAAGGATAATATAAGCATATAATCATGATAATACACTACGATGCCTGATACAAGTACTGGGTTGAATACAAAGAGAAGCAATTAGCTCTGTGAAAAAGAGTTGGGGAAATCCTTTCAAAGAGCTGGCAATACCATGAAGGAAGAATAAGACTTTGTCAGAGAAAGGAGGAAGGGCATGCTTGTCAGAGGGAACAATATATACAAAGTTCTATGCACTTACACAAGATAGAATCTTTAGGAAAAGATATAAGATGGGTTCAAGAACGGGATGGTGGTAGAGATTTCTGTATGTCTTCAAGAGAGAAGACAAATGAACTTATTGTTAAGCTATAGTATTCAAGGCTTATTTTGTATATAAAGATTCTATTAAGCAGAAAAGAACAGGAAAAAATATCCTGGATATACAAAGTTTATGGTTTATAAGCTTTCTGAGCTGATATGAAGTCTCTAGAGAGTAAGCACCTTGAGGAGAGAGAACATTCCATATTATTCGTACTTTAACTTCTGGGCTTAATTGAAGAATCTCACCCATGCAGGCAATCATTAAATAACTGGTGAACTGAAGAAGGGAAAAATCAACATGAAAACACAGAAATGGTCATTTCATTTTCGATTTTGCTTTGGCTGCTGTATGCTATCTGTACTCTTCAAAGTGCTGGAATTAGCTCTCCACTAGGTCTATGTGGCTCTGATCTCTCCTTCTTGAACTCACCCTCTGCAAGTCTCCATTTCCAGACTTGAGGTCCAGCTGCCTTGCCCTCCTTCCTCTTCCTGAGCACAGCAGTGAAAAGCCCCCTCAAGATCCTTCCCCTGAGAGCATTTGTATTTCTATTCTCCCTGCTGGAATGGCTACCATGACCACCCTCTCAAAAATAGCACTGTTCATCTTCCAACACTCTTTAGTTCCTTACTATTGCTTTATTTATCACATCTTGACATTACATTACAGATTTGTTTTTTTATCATTTCCCATTCATACATATGCCTCCTATTGGCTGACGCTGCTTGTTGCTCCCTCTTTTATTCCCAGCACCTAAATCAGTGCCTGGCACATAGAAGGTACATAGCAAATTTTTGTTAAGTAGGATGAATAAAAGAATAAATTGTCCTCTTTGACAGTGCTTTTATGGGAAGTTTCCTCAAATTTTTTTTTAAAGCTAATGCTTTATATTAATATACATTAATAAAATAAAAACAAAGAGAAAAATTCACTATTTAATTATAAAGAGACTTTAAAGGATATGAAAAATGCTTCATAGGAAGTAAATATATTTAAAACAATCAGGTACTAAGGAAAATCAACAAACTACCAAGAGACAAAATAAAGGGTGAATTTTAAATGTGTTAGCTGCCCACCCAAAGGCCATTTTCCTTTTCTTCCTTAAAATCTTAGTTTTAGTTTGGGGCCTACATTGAGCTCCAAATACAAGACTGCGCTTCCCAGAATCTTCTCTATCTAGGTATAGTTAATCATATAACTTAATCATATAAGTTCTGACTAAATGAGATATACACCAAAGTGTCCTATAGGAATTCTAAGAATTATGCTTTAAAGGAGTAAATTCAGATTAGAAATGACCTCATAATGTTCTTTCTCCATTTTTCCTTTCTGCTTCCTGGAATGTGAACATAATGGCTGGAGCTTTAGCAACCACTGAGGACCATGCTTTGACCTTGGGCTGAAAGATTTGTGCTAGAATGTTGGATCGGAGACAGAGAAGAAACCTGAATCCTTTATGATTTTGTATAGCCCTCATACCAACTTTGCACTCTTTTCAGACTTTTCCAGGAAACAGAATAACCTTTATCTGCGGGTGACACTGTAGTTTTTAGTTTTCCATAATATGCATGAAGTAAAGTTCATATTTCATGTGAATATCTTAAAATATCCTTAAAGTCATGTTTATTGGCCTGATAGTGCACTTATCAGATTGGGCAGTAAATGTGGAAAACCTGCTTACCAGACTCAGTAGTGAGTCTGAGTGATTAAAGAAGTACTGTTGTGGCATCATCATTCTTACTGCAATTGTTGATATATTCACCACCTGTTTAGGTAAGGACATCTGTCAATTTTCATGACTTCGCTAAGTCCTTCATAAATATTAATTAAGCACAGTAGCTCTGAAAAACAAACTGAATGCTTGTTATTGTGGATTTAAGAGCAAAGCACTCAGCATAATTACATGCTCAGATTGGAAACTTCTTGTAGTTTGTAAAAACACACAATTTTTACAGGGCCTAAGCAAGATAAACACAAGGAAAATAAAAGAACTACAAGAGCATTAAAAAAATTTCTGAAGCTACTAGGAAGCTGAATATTTGGGAATTACAAATGATTTGTTATATCTATTCCAGTATGTACAAAGAGTTAGATTGGGGATTAGCTCCTAGTGAAAAAGTAATAATAATAGCCAATACTTCCAACAATAGCCACTATGTATGGCATTCAATTAAGCTCTTTAATGTAGTAAATGTAAATTACATGTAAGCCCTTTACAAATGATAAATGATGAATAAACATCACAGCAGCCCTATGAATAGGCACCATCATTATCCTGGTTTTTCTGATGAGGAAATGGAGGTGTGGAAGTGTTACATAACTTACTCAAGGTCCCACATCTAGTAAACAATGGAACCAGGATTGGGATCCAAGCAAGGAAGCCCCAGATTCTGTGTGCTTAGCCATCGTGCTATATTACCACTGTAGGATGACTGTAAAGAAACCACAACTTGGGGAGCAATCACTGAGAAATTCTAGTGATGTGGCTGAGTTGGAAATACTGCCAACTAAAGGAAACTAGGCCCACGCCATAGAGATTGAGATTTAAATTTAGAGGTTTAGGCTACACATCTTGGAACCAGGATGCCAGCAACACCTGGAAGTGTTTTCCTGCCCTGCTCTCTTGAAAAACGCTGAACGTCCCACAACACTTAAAAAGCTAAACTCAACTTAGACCAACCATTCTCAACCCATTTCTCAAAATAGCAGTGGACTCATATTTTGAGGAGTGTCTCAAGTAATTTGTTATGATATGTGTCAGAGTAGCAAAGTTTGGAAATAATGTCTTCATTCTTACAGAGGATATTCAAGGTTGTGCCTGGTCATTGTTTTTCTCACTCACTTGCATTCTGATGTTCTTCTTTGAGTAAGAACAAAAGGAGTGGTATTTTGGTTAATGTGATGAAACTGGGCATCGCCAACACCCATGTGGATATGTTATATGAGCATCACCTACGGACAAAATGTTGGAAGAACTGACATAATAGAAAGAACACTGGACTGGAGTCAAGACACCAGGAATCTTGGCTCTGTTATTTACTAGCTGAATGACATTAAGTAGATTCCCTCAAACTATAATGACCTCCCTTTGCTGGTAGGCAAATCAAAACGGCATTAGCTGGGACACCTTGATCCCCAAGATCTGCGTCCTCTCATTAAATCATGATGTTCTGATATATAATGGCCCCACTTAGAAAGCTGTGAACAAAGGCAGATTTCATCCCATGTGACGGAGTGAGGTTGAAGCATTAAATAAATTAAGAATGAATTTCTTTCTTTTCTACCAATTGCTGCATTGATTAAGAATCTAATACGTGCCAAGTTTTCTGCACTATGTTTTACATACTCAGTAATCTTTACTACAACCTATGTGGTAGATAATATAATCTCAAAAAAAAAAAAAAAGGAGCTCAGAGAAAATTTTAAGTACTTGTTCAGGCTCAAACCACTAGAAAATGGTAAAAAGAGAAATTTAAGCTCACAGCTCATTAGCTGGAATAAAGGGTATTTAAACTCAGACCTAACTCCATGTTGTGGACTGAATTGTGTCCACTCCCACAAAAAAATTGATATGTTGAAGCCCTAACTCCCAATATGACTGTATTTGGATATAGGGCCTTTATGGAAGTAATTAAGGTTAAATGAGGTCATAAAGGTGGGGCCCTGATCCTATAGGAACAGTGCCCTTATAAGAACAGACATACACACTCTCTCCCTCTAGGGTGAGGACACATGCAAGAAGATGGCCATCTGCAAGCCAGGAAGGGAGTGCCCACCAAAATCCAACATGCTGGTACCCTGATCTCAAACTTCCATCCTCCACAACTGTCAGAAAATAAATTTCTCTTGTTTAAGCCACCCAGTCCATGGTATTTTGCTAGGGCAGCCCAAGAAGACTAATATACACCAAAAGTTTTCTTTGCTGTTTTTATTAAGCCATGCATAGTCAGTGTGCTCAAAAATGCCTGAAAAATAAGTGGAGGAATATTTGAGGAGTTGGTGAGCTCACATTTTATATTAGATGTTATTGGTGCTTCCCGGAGTTGTGCAGGCACAACCTGCATGGCTTTACCCCACGGTCCTTGCTACTATCTGCATAATTAACATTAACTAATAAAGTAAACATGCCACTGGGTGCCAAATGCTTAAAGTGTCACCCTCCAGGACTACTATAATTCATGCTATTTATATTTGTTCTTCTATTGTTTCTATTCTATGTCCACTACCAGTGTCTCCATGTTGAGTACAATTTTTAAAAATGCTGTAACAATCCATCTCCAGCTAATACTCTTCACATTATCCCCATGATATGAGTATTATCTCCACTTTACAGATGGGAAAGGTGGAGTTGAGAGAGCTGCCAAGAGTTAGTGATCAGTGGCAAAGTCAAAGCACAAAGTCAGGTCCCTATTCAGTGTTTCCCAAACTATAACCTCTAAACTTGCCTGTATAACCATCTTTCTTACTAAGCACTTTCACATCCACTATTTTATCATGTTTTAAATATATTTCCCAGAAGCCTAATACATTTCAGGATGGCAGGAATTATTTCCAGTCCACACAGTGGACTCTCAAAACATACCTCACCAAAAACAAAATACATACCCAGCCAAACTAAATTCAGCCCTTGGGGGTGCCACAGATTAGCTGCATCAACTGCTGTCCAGATAGCTCTTGGAGCTGCAACGTTGTTGAACAGCTTCAGGAAAATTCATTACATTGATTAGTCTAATTAACTCAGAAAGCAACATATAAAAACAGGCAGGAAACCCCTGCTGGGTCCAAGAACTAAATAATAGACACTCCCTTGGGGTCCATGGACATTTCCCCATGTAGTGAAAACACTAATTCTGGAAAAACACCAAGCTCAGGACTGGCTCAAGAAAAAAATAAATACATAAAACAAAAGAATTAAGAACTGCTAGGAAGTCAAAAAGCCTAAGGAGAGAGCTCAAAGGACAGGCATTCTTTGCCAAGCCCAAAGGCCAAAGAACAACGAAATTTGCAGAGCACTCAGGAAAACTGAGGGGGAAAAGGTCTCTGAGTTGAGAAGCATGGCTTTCTTTGTTCAAAGCTGGTAATGGAATTAATCTGTTTTTGTGAACAAATGGACCAAATAAGAAAAATAAGAAGGGAAATTCTCTTTGGTAAAAGTTACTATTCTTATTAGAACTAATAAATGAATTCAGCAAGGTAGCAGGATACAACATCAATATACAGAAATATGTTGCATTTGTTTACACTAATAATGAAATGTCCAAAAGAGAAAGCTAAAAAAAAAAAAAAAATTCCATTTAAAATCGTGTCCAAATAAACCTAGGAATAAACTCAACCAAGGAGGTGAAAAATGCACAAGCTGAAAACTATGAAACATTGATAAAGGAAACTGAAGATGATTCAAAGAAATGGAAAGACAGCCCATGCTTTTGGATTGGAAGAATTAATGTTATTAAAATGGCCATACTACCCAAGGCAATCTACAGATTTAATGCAATTTCTATCAAAATGCCCATGACATTTTTCATAGAACTGGAAAAAATAATCCTAAAATTTATATGGAACCAGAAAAGGCCCAGAATTTTCAAAGCAATCCTGAGGAAAAAGAACAAACCTGGAGGTATAACCCTCGCAGACTTCAGGCTATACTACAAAGCTACAGTAATCAAAAGGGTGTGGTATCGGCACAAAAAAGACATATAGATCAATGCAACAGAATAGAGAGCCCAGAAATAAACCCACACACCTACAGTCAATTAATCTACAACAAAGGAGGCAAGAATATACAATGGAGAAAAGACTGTCTCTTCAACAAGTGCTGGTGGGAAAGCTGGACAGCTACATGTAAGTCAATGAAATTAGAAAACTCCCTCACACCATATACAAAAATAAACGCAAAATAGTTTAAAGACCTAAATGTAAGACATGACACCCCAAAACTGCTAGAAGAGAATATAGGCAAAACATCCTCTGTCATAAAACATAGAAATGTTTTCTTATATCAGTCTCTCAAGGCAAAACATAAAAAGCAAAAATAAACAAATGGGACCTAATTAAACTTAAAAGATTTTGCACAGCAAAAGAAACCATAAACAAAATGAAAGAACCTATGGACTGAGAGAAAATATTTGCAAACAATGCAAATGACAAGGGGTTAATTTCCAAAACACACAAACAGCTCATACAATTCAATATCAAAAAAACACAACCCAATCAAAAAATGGGCAGAAGACCTAGACATTTCTCCAAAGAAGACATACAGATGGCCAACAGGCCTATGAAAGTATGCTTAACATCACTAATTATTGGAGAAATGCAAATCAAAACTACAATGAGGTATGACCTCACACTGGTCAAAATGGCTATCAACAAATGTCTACAAATGATAAATGCTGGAAAAAAAGGAACCCTTGCACACTGTTGGTGGAAATGTAAATTGGTGCAGCCCCTATGGAAAATAGTATTGGGGAATCCTTAAAAAATTAACCATAGAGCTACCATATGAACCAGCAATCCCACTTGGGTATATATCTGGAAAAAATGAAAACTCTAATTCAAAAAGATACATGCACTCCAATGTTTGTAGCAGCACTACTTACAACAGCCAAAACATGGAAACAACCCAGGTGCACATCAACAGACAATTGGCTTAAAAAGATGTGCTATATATACACAATGGAATATTACACAGCTGTAAAAAGAATGAAATATTGTCACTTGCAGCAACATGGATTGACCTAGAGAATATTATACTTATTGAAGTCAGACAGAGAAAGACAACTACTAATGATATCACTTATATATGGAATATAAAAATAATACAGCTGAATCTTTATATAAAACAGAAACAGACTTACAGACATAGAAAACAAACAAGGTCACCAAAGGGGAGAAGAAGGAGGGAACAGATTAGAAGTAGAGGATTAACAGATACAAACTGCTATATATAAAACAGATAAGCAACAAGGATTTACTATATAGCCCAGGGAATTATATTCAACATCTTGGAATAACCTATAATGGAATATAATCTGGAAAAAACAAACAACTGAATCACTTTGCTGTAGACCCGAAACTGACACTGTATTGTAAATCACTTATACTTTTAAAAAAAAAGTTACTATTCATTCATTGATCCCTTTAATATATTATCTTGGGGTGCCATTCTCATTATCCACTGTTTGCAGTAAAGTTTTTACTTAAGTGTGAAAATAGAGTCCTTATCTCCTTCCCTTTCCCCTTGCACTTCTTTTATTTTCTACTGAACTGTGTAATTGTTAAAGCTACAGATTTCTACTATGACTAGAACCCCAGCTCTACTACGACTTTCATATTTGCTGCTAAAACTTACATACTGAAGACGAATCTGGCCTTTTTATTTGTGGTGGAAGATGGGTGGGTTATTCTGGTAGCCATCACAAGCCCCCATGTTCTCAGGGCTAAAATGCCCACATTATTTTCCAAAGTTAGGCAACCAAAAATAACAAGATACCAACAGAACACTGATTTCCCTTATCCTCTCCCTGATTTTCTCTATATTTTGTGGATCAGGCATTGGCCTCAGAGGTGCAAGGTGGCACCTTCCAGGGCTTTACTTTTTGTCCCACTGGACATTTTTTTTTCCAGGAGGAAGACAAGGCTTTTGTGATATCAGATGGATCATTGGATTAGAACAGGCTAGCTCTCTTCTAAAATGAGACTTAGAAGTGGACGGTGGGAGAGAAGGGAGAAAGGGACAATCCAGAAAGAACATGAAATTTCAAGAGAAAGAGCCAGGGGATTCCCAGAAACTAGAATATCAAGGATAAAATCTTTCTGTGAATATCCCGAGTTATGAAACAAAAAGTGAAAGTGAAAACAAATTGCATCATCAACATGCCTGTCAATATTCTTCTGCACAAAGGAACAGAGTTGGTAACAAGTTGTCCAAGTAATGGGAAGACCTCAAGTTCTTTAGAGGGGTGAGGAGTATTGGGATGGACAACAAGATGCCAAAGTCAATCTTTTTAAAAACACTGATTACAGGAAGACAGCAGTCATCACAGAGCATCTGAGGAAATCCAGGATCATTTTCAGTTCTGGGGAAGGAAGTCATTAGGAGGTTAATCAATTTTCTTGTTAGCTCATTAATAACGGTATCTGGTTGCACACTATCTGTAAATTATGCAAGAACAAAATTTAAGAGTGGTGTGGTTGGAAAGACTGAAGGAGCATAAGGTTTAGAAAATCTATTTTATTATACCACATGGAATTAATATGCCAAATAATTTCTTCCATTTCCTACTTACGTACGCAGAAACTTTGATAAAATGATTAATGATAGCAAGCATTTTTGATGAATGATTGCTCTGTTCAAAGCACTTTGTTTTGTGTTTACATGGATCATCTCGTATAATACAGTAACGTTGTAGCATATTTAATATACGTTAATACATATCCCCATTTTAATTGATTTTTAAAGTATTTTACTTTCAAAAGAATAAATATTTTAAAATGATTAATAAAATAATCAGTGTGTTATACTAAGTGTTTAGATCAATTTCTTAAATAAATCTTAAGTGAATACCAAAAACAAAGTTTCCATTTTATAGACAAGGAAATTAAAGGCTAGCAAGAATAACTCTTGTAAGAAACAGTGAATACACATAGTAAATAGCAAAACCAGGATGTAAAAATATTATTTTATATATTTTTCAGATATTTACAAATTATAACTGAAGAGAGAGAATATGATGGAAGGAACATAGATTTTATAGTTAAAAAGGGTCTGGACTGAGTCCCGGTTTTATTATGTACCAGGAATGTGTGTGTTTAGGCATATTTTATAGCTCCTTAATTTCTTCATTTTTAAAATAAAAGCAATTCTAGCTACTTTGCAATTTTGGTATACAAATGAAATGAGATAACGCATGGATACTGCATAGTATATATGTATAAGGAAATAATGATAACAGACTTTCTTCATTATTTTGTCAATATAATAAATTTATTGAGTATCACTCGAAAATGACAGACAGCATTACTATTTTTACAGATCCTGGCACATGGTGGGCACTCAAATGATATTAATGCCTTTTCTCATCCTTTCTCATCTCTCTTTATACAAGGACTACTCATTCATGACATAACTAGTGAGCTAAATAAATAAAATAAGAAAATGAATTTAAAAAGCAGCAATTCGGAAATACGAAAGTTTAATTGAATAAAAATATGGCCCTGCATGCACATTTTCTTATTAAAGATAATCTTTGGAAAGAGAGAATTATAACTACCCTTACAAAGCAATTAGGTTCCTTTTAAAAATGAAGTCATAGGTAAAGCCAAAATCTAAGACATAAGTCTATTATATGGCACCTAAGTGTCAACATGTGTCAAGGTTTAAAATGTGACGGATACTTCAGTGAGATGAAATTTAAGACAAATATAAATACCTGCAAGTTCCTTACCATCCTGTTTAGTTTTATGTGATAAAAGCTCTAAATTCTAAAATATTTTACATTCAGATTTCCTTTGTGCCACGACCTATAATTCTCATTAATTTTACAGAACTGTCTGCCTATAATTGTCTGGCATGTTTGCTTCAACAACATGTTTCCATTATATTTGAATTTTAATGATAAACTCAATCAATCCCAAGAAAAGAAAGCAACAAATTTGCTGGAGTAAGGAGAGGCCTAGAGAGGCCATCAGTATTACTCAGCATGGTGGCGAAATGCATGTCCAAGGGCTACTTAGAGAATCACTGAACATTTAAAATTCTAGACTCAATTATGAAATAAAAATGTGGCCTGATAAAATATTCTAGCTGACCTACAAGTCAACAAAGGACTTTAGAATAACTAAGAGGCTCTTGTGGGTTTTGAATTTTTAAACCTCAGGACTAAGAATTTATATACACACACACACACACACACACAGAGATATATAATACACACACGCACACACACACACACACACACACACACATAATTAAACCTAGGGTAGAGCTACTGATTCCTCACCATAGCCCCATGGCCCTTTGAGTCTCATCTCTTACTTTCTGTCCACACACTCATTCTCTTGCATCCACATTGGTCTCCATGCCATTCCTCTTCCAAGCCACATGTCAACCACCTTAAGGCTGTCACTCCTCTATACTCTGCCCACCTCTTGGTATAGGCTCTGAACCCTTATAACTATCTAGACCTTTGCTCTCCAATATGGTAGCTACAGCCCCATGTGTTTAAGTTATATTTAAATGAGTTAAATTAAATAAGATTTAAAATTTAGTCCTTCAGTCAAACTAGGCTTACTTCAAAGGTTTAATAGCCACATGTAGTCAGTGGCTACTACACTGGACAGCACAGCTATAGAACATATCTGTCAATGAAGACATTTCTATGGGACGAGTGTTGCTCTAGACACGTGTACACTTTATATAGTTTACTTTCATACTCCCCTCTGCCAATCCATCTATATATATCCTAAATTGTAAGCTCCAAAAAAGTCAGTACTATTGTTTGTTTTGTTCACTGCTCTAGTCCCAGTACTTAGGATAGTACTCGGTCCAGAGCAGACATTCAATAAATATCTGTTGAGTGAATAAATGGATTAAAACATAACCGTTCATTATTCCCCTTAAAAAGTCAGAACAGTTGCATCACTCCTCCTTAGAGGAAATTTCAGAATGTCAGATTACTCTCAGCTGCATTTCAGCAGGGTCACTTTATATATTGCTTATAATTGTCCAAACGCCTCTGAACGTTAAATCTTTTAAGACTATGGTTTCCTGTAATCACTTGTCTTTTGTGCTAGAGTAAAAATCACTGAAACGTGTTAAGATTTATGGCAGAAAAGTCTGTCAACTCATAAGCCTGCCAAAAATTGTTAACCATCATAAAAGTTTTAGAAGTTGAGCATTTCATTTGAATAGGTTTCTCGTATCCATACCACGCCATGGAACATACATATAGATTACTGGTAGATGGAGGCCATCAGTCAATCTATTTCATTTTATAGTTTAGATATGCATTTGCCCTGTAAAATTCATTTTTATTCCTAATTATACTCATCAGAATGAAGGCCTAAGTTTGAGTGATCACACTCTTCCTTGGGTGACCTTGCAAAGAACAAAAAGTACTCCTGAAACTCTAATTCATTATTGTCAATACTGTACAAGATTATTTGATATTTATTAAAAATCTGTATTACTAGGCAACGCAACACCTTTCAAGTCAGATCGAAACAAAAAAAAACTCGAGATCTGTAGCTATTGAATTCATTTTTTTTTAATTTTGAAGAACTGAGTTTGTTTTTATCATATATTCCTTACTCTAAACAAAATGGAACTTAACAGTATATTAAAAAGCACACAAGATATTTAAATAAAAATACTTAAAAGAGTAATCACTCATAATCTTATAATCCAAATGCAATCCCTGTTAACATTTTGGCATATTTCTTAGTTCTTTGCAGTCTCTTTCCATCCTTATTGTTTAAATACACACTTAATTCTATGTATCTCTAGTTGACTTTCAGCTTTCCTCTCTTAAAACTACAATAGTCCTTGGCATTCATGTGTTCAACTGTTGTTACTTTATTTTGAATTGCCCTGACCTGTAATGATTTGTGTTTTCCAAGATAGAAATTTGAATCATGCAGGGAATGTGAATAACTTAAGCTGATGAATGAGTCTATTAGATTGCCTGTAATTTGAACCTCAGTGTGGCTCTTTTGCTCTGTCCTCATTGCTGTGTATGTAATGACTCGCATTCATGGTGACGCTATCACTGGGAGGTAGAATACAGTGAAGAGCGCCAGTCACGCTTGGGCTCAGATACAGCTTCCATCCCTCCATTCAGTCTGCAGCATTTAGCTAGGCATGATACTAGCCTCTGGATATACATATAGCTAATTCTGATTAGAGCTTTCTGTGTTCCTGGTGCTGTGCTAACTACTGTACCTATGTATCTCATGTGATCCTCACAACTTTTATTATCTCTGTTATATTGTTAATAAAACAGATACACAGTGAGAGCAAGTAATTTACAAGTGATGGAGCAACAGTCAAGCTCAGGCATTCTGACTTGTCTCCCTCCTCTTAGCCACCGTTGCTTCATTTGAGGTGCTTGGTCTTGGGAAACTTATTTAACTGCTTTGAGCCTCAGTGTATTTTTCTGTATTAAATAAGATTCAGGGCAACTCAAGATACCCTGGCACATTGTAAATAACTAGTAAGTGTTAGCTACTATTATTATAGTATTAATAAAAACATAGACACCTTTGAAGGGAACAAGAAGAATTCCTTGTGGATGTCAAGAATTTACTGTATATAATCATCATTTTCCCACAGTGTTACAATTTCCTTGTAGACCTTGTTTTAATGACTGCAGCATAGCCCACATATG
Organism: Delphinus delphis; assembly: GCF_949987515.2. Lineage (NCBI taxonomy): Eukaryota > Metazoa > Chordata > Mammalia > Artiodactyla > Delphinidae > Delphinus > Delphinus delphis. Next base: position 91,418,324 of record NC_082690.1, read on the forward strand.
GATGTGCCATAACACATTTATGCATTTCCTCTACCTCTAGGCATTTAGATTGCTTCTGAATTCAGTTTTCACTTAAGCAATGAATAAAGCAAAGGATTTCAAAGACATAATCCCTGTACATTCAGTAAATATTTATCCATCGCTTCCCATGTTAAAATCCCTGTGACAGAAACATCAGGAACCACAATGAGCGCTCATAGTGAATTAAGATGAGTCCACAGGGAAGATGCCAGGCAGTGCTATGCAGGCTCAAAGGTGGGAGGGACCTCGCTTACCAGGGAAGATCAAGACCTGTTTTTAGGAGGTGATAGCAGAGTTCCAATAGGTAGAAAATATAAATAGAGCAGAAAGAGCACAAGGAGTATGGGAGATGGTGGGTAAAGGCAGAGGGAACACTTTGAGCAAAAGCTAGAAAGTGGCCAAGCATGAGCCCAGGTTCAGGGGTAGTGAGTAGTCACCAGCCTGATTGGAGGAAAGGCTATGGAGAAAACGGTTAGAAAATTTTAAAAAGAAAATACGAGAAATATTACAAATTATTTTAAAAGGTTAGAAATATAGACTGCTTCCATATTACAAAAGACTTTAGGTGGCCGAATAATAAGTCCATTCTTTATTATGTTTGCAATGGGGAAATCATGATAGATTTCATTGAGTTCAGTGGGTACCACTTAAAATGGCAAAAACAGCATCACATAATGTCATGTCATTAGAGAAGCAACTGAGACCTGAACTGGCTGGGATGCAAGAGATGAAATAGAGAAATCTTTTTAAAAAAAAAATTATGAGAAATAACACGGGGACTTAAGTAGGCATAGGGCAGGAGAACATGAGTGCCAGTATGACCCAGGGATTCAGAGCTAACAAACACAAAATATCAAGCCAGTTGAACGGCTCATTTTAATCGCATGATCTCCTCTTCCATTGTTGAATAAGGAGAATCCAGGAGAATTAGGCTGGATAAAGACCCCCAAACTCCCACTTAACAGAGGTCTGGGGGGCTTCCCTGGTGGTGCAGTGGTTGTGAATCTGCCTGCTAATGCAGGGGACACGGGCTTGAGCCCTGGTCCGGGAGGATCCCACATGCCGCGGAGCAACTAGGCCTGTGAGCCATGGCTGCTGAGCCTGTCCGTCTGGAGCCTGTGCTCCGCAACGGGAGAGGCCACAACAGTGAGAGGCCCGCGTACCGCGATGAAGAGTGGCCCCCACTTGCCACAACTAGAGAAAGCCCTCGCACAGAAATGAGGACCCAACACAACCCAAAATAAATAAATTAATTAATTAAAAAAAAAATCAGAGAGAACATTTCCCAGTTGTGGTCAGAGGAAGTCCTGACTCCTGAATAAAGGCACAGAGAGATGCAACATTGGTGCCTTTGAAGATGAGAGAATTAGGCTAAGAGCCAGGGAAGGCAGGGCTTAAAAATAAATAAATAAACAAACAAATAAATAAATAAAACAGAGGTCTGGGTAACTAATTCTGCCATTTCTTTTTAGACCTCCTTAAGAAGGGACTAACCAAGTCTGTGCTCAGAGTGTCTGTCCAAAGTGACATGTCTGAAAGGTGCCTTTCTCATTTGCATTATTAGACAATCATGAGAGCACACTCTGTTCCAAAATGTCACCCAAGAGAACAGACAAGATACCAATAAGAGGGGTATCTACAGAATGAAATGTGCCAACCACAATTTTATCTGCAGTGCCTTTTGGGAAATTAATTCTTTGCCTCCTTTCCAAGAGCTTCCAATCACGTATCCCTTTGCAAAACTAATTATTTTTAAATGACTGCATGTTTTCCATCCAACTGTAGGCATCTTCAGTTTCTATAACTTATCCTACAATGTTTTAGCTTCTACCTGTAAATTATTTCTTAGAAAGTTTTCTCTTCTAAGTTTTTTACTTACTTAGATTAAATCCATTATTTCAATACACTGAGACATGCAGTTTATAAAAATTAAAAGTAGTTTTGAATGTGTGTGTTTGTGCATGCATTTTACACAGAAAGATCATTTTGGAGATCAGAGATATGTTTCATCCAATTTAGCTTTACATCCCTCAAGTGATTCAGCTTCCAATATGTCCCATGAGATGACTTTCAAAATCCAATAGCTTTTTATTCTATACAGGCTGCCAAACACTCAATAGCCTCTGCATTTATTAAAATCCTTATTATTCAATGCTGATCTGGGTTATATATAATTCCAGTTCCACTTAGCATCTATATCTTTCAACATGTGTGTATAAATCCCCTCCCTATAACTTGGGTTTATGTAATAACATTTCATCTATTAATGTCTTGGTCCCCCAAATCCAATTCTTTCATTGTTTGTCTGTTGTTTTTTTTTTTTTAGCTTTCTGCAGCTTATACTTTTCAAGACTTATAGTGCCCATGATAAATGCAATACGACAACTACAATTTATAAAGACAAGGCAACATAGCCCAAAGATCATGATCTTTGACTCAGATAAACCTGATTCGTAGTACAATACTTTTATTCATTTTCTAGATGTGTATGAGAAAATAACCTACTGTTCCCTATAAGCCTATATTTATTAGTTCATCTCTAAAATTTAAAGAACATAATTTTTACCTATAGGTTTGTTTGTTGGGATTCAACAAGGTAGCATATGGGAAATGCTTAGTCTGCATGGAGTAAGCATTCAATAAATTACTACCATTTTGATCCCAAGACACCTTCCTATTGACACATAGTCCTTCATTTGCTAACATGTCTTTTAATTCTAATGGTATAGTCTGCCTTGTTCTTTGTTATGCTCTCTCAGTTGTTATTTAAAGGGCCACCTAAAGGCATAATTTATTTATTTTACATCTTTTTTGGAGTATAATTGCTTTACAATGTTGTGTTAGTTTCTGCTGTGTAACAAAGTGAATCAGCTATATGTATACATATATCCCCATATGCCTTCCCTCTTGAGCCTGTCTCCCACCCTCCCTATCCCACCACTCTAGGTGGTCACAAAGCACCGAGCTGATCTCCCTGTGCTATGCAGCTGCTTCCCACAAGCTATCTATTTTACATTTGGTAGTGTATATATGTCACTGCTACTCTCTCACTTCGTCCCAGCTTACCCTTCCCCCTCCACATGTCCTGAAGTCCATTCTCTACGTCTGCATCTTGATTCTTGTCCTGCCCCTAGGACAGGGGCATCAGAACCATTTTTATTTTTTTTTAGAGTCCATACATATGTGTTTGCATATGGTATTTGTTTTTCTCTTTCTGACTTACTTCACTCTGTATGACAGATTCTAGGTCCATCCACCTCTCTACAAATAACTCAATGTTGTTTCTCTTTGCGGCTGAGTAATATTCCATTGTATATATGTACCACATCTTCTTTACCCATTCGTCTGTCGATGGGCATTTAGGTTGCTTCCATGACCTGGCTATTGTAAATAGTGCTGCAATGAACATTGTGGTACATGTCTCTTTTTGAATTATGGTTTTCTGAGGGTATATGCCCAGTAGTGCGATTGCTGGGTCATATGGTAGCTCTATTTTTAGTTTTTTAAGGAACCTCCATACTGTTCTCCATAGTGGCTGTATCAATTTACATTCCCACCAATAGTGTAAGAGGGTTCCCTTTTCTGCACACTCTCTCTAGCATTTATTGTTTGTAGATTTTTTGATGATGGCCATTCTGACTGGTGTGAGGTGATACCTTATTGTGGTTTTGATTTGCAGTTCTCTAATGATTAGTGATATTGAGCATCCTTTCGTGTGTTTGCTGGCAATCTGTATATCTTCTTTGGAGAAATGTCTATTTAGGTCTTCTGCCCATTTTTGGATTGGGTTATTTGTTTTTCTGAAAATGAGCTGCATGAGCTGCTTGTATATTTTGGAGATTAGGTCCACCAGTACTGGAGTGACAGACAAAAATGGCATGAGACAAAAGCAAAGATCTCATACTCTTCCTTCAATCTTCCTCTCCTAGTTAATCTCTACTTCCTTATGTCTTAGCTCAAGCATTATATTTTGGGGAAATATTTCCACAAACGATTCCACCCCAAATGCAGGTAAGAGAATTTAACAGAGCAGTTAGTTCTGTCATGATATCTGCTTTGTATCCACCACACTAAAATACAGTTATCTCTCCAGGTCCTGTGCCCTAAAAGACTTGGAGCTACTTCATATAGAGAACATGCTTTAACCCATTTTGTCTCTCCATCAATTAGAAACAATGTGACACAAAACAGGCACTGAATTAATAAGTTGTTCTGAATGGGAGTCATCAATATCACAATAAGACTCATGATATCCATTCATTTACTTTTACTGATTTTACCTCCATAGCTTTGTAAAATTGAAATATCCTCCAGAGGTTATTTTGTTTATCTCCCATCCTCTGCTGTCAGGCAGAAATCCACCCAGACAATGTCAGACAGATGGAGGTTGATCCTATCCTCTAAAAATAAAATGGAGTTACCACAGTAACCTATAAGAATCTGTTGTATAGACCATAATTTTTGGCAAGGATGTAAAGCACTTGTAAAATATAAACAGACCAATAAAAGCTGTTGTGAAAATGAATCCCTGTAAGTTGCTCATGTAAAAAAAACATGAATTATATAGTTGAAGCTGAAATAATGACCTAAATCTATTATTCTTATGAAAATAGACATGACCTATTTGAATATCTAAAACTTTTGTCACGAACTAGCCTAAATTCCATTGGGAGGGGAGAGAGGAAGACAGAGGTGAATATGGTTTCTTAAAGACTTTAGGATTAAGTGATTAAGCTTACTCTGTTGCCAATATAAAATTAAAAACAAAAAGAAATGTCCATTGACAGATGAGTGGATAAAGAAGATGTAGCATATATATATATATATATATATATATACATACACATATATGTGTGTGTATGTATATATATATAATAGACTATCACTCAGCCATAAAAAAGAATGAAATAATGCCATTTGCAGCAACATGGATGGACCTAGAGATTATCATACTAAGTGAAGCAAACCAGACAAAGACAACTATCATATGATATCACTTATATGTGGAATCTAAGAATAAAAAATGATACAAGTGAACTTATATACAAAACAGAAATAAACCCACAGACAGAGAAAACAAACTTATGGTTACCAAAGGGGAAAGGGGGGGCAGGGATAAATTAGGAGTTAGGGATTAACAATATACATGCTACTATATATAACACAGATAACCAACAAGGACCTACTGTGTAGCACAGGGAACTACACTCAATATTTTGTAATAACCTATAAGGGAAAAGAATCTGAAAAAGAATATATATATATGTCTGTATATAACTGAATCACTTTGCTATATACCTGAAACTAACACAACATTGTAAATCAACTATACTTCAATAAAAAAGATTTATGTACATTAAAAAATAAAGAAAAACAAATATATATACATGTGTGTATATATATATATATATATATATATATATATATATATATATATAAAATCTACAAGGAAAGTGGAATTTTCCTATAAAAATGAAGATTCCAACACAGTAGGTTCTATTGTTCTTTGTCCCACCTTTCTCAAGAGTTTCTAGCCACCCATATGTGAGGTAATGAATGGTAACATCCAGAAGTGTGATATCTGAGTGAAGCTACATAATTAGCGGAGGGTACATATGTTCTAATTAGGTGTAGGAACCCCTCCTCCATCTCTAGTTTCTGGAGAACTCCCTTCTCCATAACAAACCCTAGACATGCTCTGTAATTCTTACTGATTTAGATTCAAAATACTATACCTATAACATTGTTTACCACAGAAATGTTTTAAGTTCTATGCAATTGAATTGTACCAAAATTACATAATTTCTCCCCAACTGCATGATCTAGAAGTTATTCATTCAGTTTTTAAAAAGAATGTCTTGAGGCTCAGAGAAATTCAGTGATTTGCCAGAAATCGTATGGTTATTAAGGGAAATGTTGATTTGGGTATTTAAGTTCAAAACACCTGACTCAAAGTCCAGCGCTCATTTCGTCATGACTCAGACTACCAGCCTATGCTATCAGCAAACAAATTTAGGCTAGATCAGTATCAGGCCAATAAATTAACTCCTTCTTTTGTTCTGATGTACACAACAAAACAGAACTCTATGTATTTCCTGAGAGCAATTTTCAGCAATGCCTCAAATCTACCACAATAAGGTGTTAAACTCCACTCAACTGTGGACGATGGTTGCTGCCCTGACAAACGGCAAGGGTTGTTGCCAGTAATATTTCGCTAGTGCAGAGTCCGCTCCAAGCTTATATCTCCCCTATGCCCAATGGGATGGAAAGTCATTTACAAACTTTCCTGTAACAGTAATAATCCTGCTTATGCTTGAAACTGGCTTAAGGCCAGTCACAAACCATTTCTCCTTAGTTCTTGGTCAGATTCCACAGAGTTTACATAGAACATGTATAGTGAGTCAGTCTTGTATTGTTACGTTGCACAGGGCAATGGGTCTAAGAAATCTGGGTTCTAGTTTGGTATCTGGTCCTAATAAGCTCTATGGTTTTGGGAAAATTCATCTCTGAGCCTCAGTTTTTAAGGATGTAGCAAAAAGGACAGGGCTAAATTCCCTTCCTCCTGGAATGTGGTTTATTTCACATATGTGTGCATACACACACACACACACACACACACACACACACACACACACAACACACACACTGCCCTTACTGCATTTGAATAGTTACTTAAATGTCTATTAGCTCAGCAGGTATCTATTTAGAACTAGGGAAATAGCAGTTCTCTGATTTTACAGTCTTTTATCTCAGGGTTCTGGAGGACCTTATATCATTTTTTAACTTGAGTCTCACATCCCCCATTACTGAAAAGTGAGACCTCAAAGGCTGTTACTCTGCCATCGCCCATATGGTACCACCATTTGAAATTAACGTTGAAACACAGTACACTAAGAAGCAACTCGAATGAAGAGTGTCCTCTCTGAAAAAAGGCTAGACAGAGAACACGCAATACAAACGAACCGAATGGGGAAGCCAGGAGAGAGAGCTATGTAATTTTTGTGGTGGGGATCTCTGGCAGATGAAGTTGTTTTTAAAATTGAGGATAATTTAAATATATAGTAAATCAATGATCTCTCCTCCTCTCCCTCCTCCCAATGGATTATCAGACCCTGTAAAACTCACCCTATATTTATCTTTTAAACTACCTAAGCAGGTGATGCTCTTTGAAGATGATGATTATGATGATGACAGTTTTCAGCCTGCCTACATCTCTTATTCTCTCCTTTCCAAAACACATCTTCTCCGCAAAGTTAGAATTAGGTCAATGAATTTATCATTGACACTAGTCCCCTCAAAATATTTATGCACATATCTGGTTCAAAAAGTCATAGAGCTGAAGCATGCGTTTGTTTGTTTCCTGGAAGGAGAGGAGGGAGGAGAAAGGTATAAAGTCTTAGGTTGATAGAGGCTTTGCAACTTCTCATTTGAATGCAGGATCATTTCCCTGCATTCTCGAGTCAATTATTCCTTGTTGAGAGCAGAGGGTTACATAAACTGTAGAAACAAAGGGTGCCAAAAAGAGAAGGAAAGAGTATAAGAATACCAAGAGAAAAAAGTACCACAGAATATCATAGATTTCTCAGAGACTTAAGCAGATGCTTATTTTGTTCAGAGCTATCCACCTCGAAAGGGGCAGAGACAGGAAGCCAGGAAACTGATAACCTTTTTCAGGTCAGTTTGTTCATCTGTAAAAGGTAGTAATTGAACTTGAAGGTCCCACCCACATCAACTATTACTGGAAGCAGTGACACCAGGAGCCACCCACTATCACCCACTGAGAAAAATGAGATCCATAAATCGAAGTGCCCGGACACAGAAAGCCAAGTTTATGTCTGGCCAGGACTGAGTTGGTTTTAAAAACATATGCCTCCTCGTATTGGCTCCCTTTTCTCTCTTAAGAAGAAAATAAGCTGGGCTTTGTGTATATGTACGAGTGTTAGTATCATATTTTTAACATAACATTAAAGAAAATATCAATAAGTAAATAATCTGCTAAGTATGTTTTCAAAATGCAGCTGTGGAAGAAATTTTACCTGAAAATGACTGATTCCCAACGGTGTATTGTTCTGAATAAAGAAAATTATTCATTTAAAAAATATCATAGATTTCTAAGCATGGTTATTTGAAAAATAAGAAATTTTTTCTTATTCTTTATTCATGTTCTGAAATAGAACATGAATTTTTCATTTCAAAGAAAATTTAAAGATATGCTACAATAGGGACAAAGAACTACCGCTCAGGGTAGACCTGCCACCTGCAAGGTAAAGAGCATGATGAGTCATATGCAACCCCACATAATCCAGATAGCAACCTGCATGATAGGTTTATGAGTGCTGTTTTGCAAAAGAGAAAACTGAGGCAGAGAGTTGTGGTAGGTAAAAGAAGAGAAAGGAGGATTGGAAGCCATCTTTCGGACTCCAGAATCCCCATGCAGCAACCAGAAGCTCTTTCTTTTTCTAGTAAGTCATATCTCACAGCTCATCCTTCTCTCGTCTCCTTCAATCATCTCTTCTAAATAAAGGCCTGTTAAACCATCTCAACTAAGCAATACCGGAAAGGCTATGATATTTCCTGGGCAACCTCCAAGTGTGAAACATTTCATTCTTCCATTGGGGCAAATCTAATTGAATTTTGATCCCCATATTTACCCAGACAAATTGGCAAAGCAGAATAGAGTTTGGACTTCATTCCAAGGAAACTACAACACGCATTGTGACTTGCAGCCTTTTTATGACAGTCTTACTTCAAAGTGAAACAAATCCCTCTCAGGGGAGGGGAAAGCACAGGTAATAAACTTTTCCTTTACTTCTATGCTGAAAGCTATGGTGTACACATAAGCCTACATTCATCTGGTTTATAGAAAGCAAGAATACGTGCAACACAATGACTAGCAGTAATATCTTCCTAAAGCGCTTCTTCATGAGTTATAATCATCTGCTAACAACGATCCTTTACTTGTGTGGTGATGCTCACAAACTATCCTTTCAAATGCATGACTCTTGTCTACACTTGAGAAGTTTGTACTTGTGAATCACAAGCTCTTCCTTTGATCTAGTTTTTCCTTCTCCCATCTTATAAATATGATAACATACTGATAAAGGATGAAGTAAGTACCATTGTCATGCTCCCCTTGGCATTCTGGGAAGTGATCTGGTTTAGGGTGGCTGCACAGACCAATAGACATGCATTTAGCAATGACATGACTGTTTGCTAACAATGCTGGGCCGTCATACCAGCTCAGGACACACAGGTGAAAAAAAGATGTGAAATATTAAGGCACACCAAAGTTTCAATTCTTTCAAAAGAGAAGGAAAATGTAGTCACGTGGGAGCTAAGGAAATAACAATCCATTTACTTAAGAAATATTCAAAGCAAATTTAATCTTCTGTTTTTCTACCCCTTTGAGGAATAACTGTCTTCTTTATCTATTTCTTCCCCTCCAAGCAGCCTTTTCCTCTGTATATATTGCGCTATTCCATTAAAAACCCCACATTTTAAAGACATAGTTAAACTTTTCATTTCAACCTATAGTTTATATTATTAACTCCACTGCACATATTTGCCAGGATATAAAACTATTTTAAAATACATTTAAAAAATGAAAGAAGGAAAAAAGAAAACTGTTATAGTTCTTCTTCCAGTGATCTTTCTTGGGAACTTAGAAACATTTCCCCAGGTTCAGGGAGGTTTAGGATTGTATATGCTCACAGATTTTTTAAAAAATACACCCTACAAGGGAGAATAGGATTCACCACTTACTGTGGACCTACTATGTTCCAGATAGTTTTGCACTTATGCTTATGAATTAATAAATGACTCTTTAAAGAGCACGGACCAGAAAGAAATTTCAGGAACACTCAGGATATGATCAGGGCCAACTCATGATATCTTTCATTATTGTGATGTCGATTATCTCTTTTCAATGACTAATAACAATGAAAAACATACTTCTTCATAAATATGAACTGCAGTATGAATCTCCCATCCATATCCTGAGCATTTGGACATTTGAAAAGGACTCTGGGATTCATAGCTGGAACTACCTTTAGAAGCAAAAAATATCAGTGATGGGAGGGAAAGAGAAATTCAAGTATATCAATGTGGAAATGCGTATGAGGATGTTTTTGAAGTTCCTAGATCAAAAGAATTTAAAATTAGTATTCCATGTTAAAGAGAAACATTCTCCACTCACAGAAAAAGGGACAACCTACTGACAACACTTAATAACCAAGTCACTGACTTAATTTTCTGAGCTTTCTCTGTAAGCACTGCTGCCTAGCAACTTGAAATTGTTTTCTTATCCTGCTAATTTTCGGCATTAGGGTTCTGTGTGTATGTGTTTACCTAAAAGGGAAAGAAAAAAAAATGGCAGGGGATAGGGAGGATTTGATGACCTACAGGCTGTGGGCTGTAGGCAGGCACTGAACATTGACTGAGACTTCAGTTGGGGTGATTTTGGGGTTGATCATACACTTAACAAGGATTAGACATATAGGAGGAGAAATAATTTTTGTTAGAGGAAGGAACATAATGAATTTATTTTAGGCAGAATGAATTTGAGAGGTCTATAGAACCTCTACCTCCAGATTGCCATAAGTCAGATGAAAATAGGGTTCCGGGGTAAGTGAAAGTGATAGCAATTACTGATAATCATTTGGTTGTCTTTAGCATGTAGGTGGTAGATGAAGACAAGAGGGTGAATAAAAAATAGATACTTAGAAAGAAATGCTCCTTTACATTTCCTCTATTTAATTTCTATCCTTCTCTAGTTTAATGATACGCAAATATGTACATAATAATTAACCAGATGTTATCTAGGAGAATGGATGTGTTCTTACTTTAAAAGGATGTACTGCACCTTGTTCACATCATTTTTATTGCAGTTACTTGCTTTCTTGTTTGTTCTCCTACCAGACTGTAAGATTCTTAAGGACAGGTTACAGTCGTTGGCACGAAGCAGAGACCCAGTAAATATTTGTTTAAATAATGAATAAAGAAATAAGTGAGTAAATGAGAGAAATCAGGATATAGAAACTGTGCCAGAATCTCAACTCATGTGAAAGTCGTATCTTCAGGGCTAACATATTTAACTTTTGAATATCACTGTGCAACCATTTTTGTCATAATAATCAATAGCTAATATAGTGTATGTATGTGCATATGTGTACATTTGTATCTGTGTATATAATCTTATATCAAATTATCAACATACATAAATTTATAATAAACCATCTAGTCAGTGTGTGATAAAATTATATCTGATTATATATATGCATATTTAAATATATTAAATATTACATGTTAGGTGCTAAATCAAGCACTTTGTCTAAATGAATTCATTTAATTCTCCCAATCACCCCATGAGAAAGCAAGCATTATACCTATTTGAGACACATATTTTAGAAATATACATATATAGACCATTGACTAGATTTTATAGATTAGATGTTCAAGATAGAATGTCCAGGGGCTTCCCTGGTGGCGCAGTGGTTGAGAATCTGCCTGCCAATGCAGGGGACACGGGTTCGAGCCCTGGTCTGGAAAGATCCCACATGCCGCGGAGCGGCTAGGCCCGTGCGCCACAACTACTGAGCCTGCGCATATGGAGCCTGTGCTCCGCGATAGTGAGAGGCCCGCGCACTGTGATGAAGAGTGGCTCCCGCTCGCTGCAACTAGAGAAAGCCCTCGCGCAGAAACGAAGACCCAACACAGCCATAAATAAATAAATAAATTAAAAAAAAAAAAAAGATAGAATGTCCAATTTTCTAAATATGTCATTCAAGCCTCTACACAGCTGGGTTGTGTGTATACATATTTAATATTTACACAATTCACATGGCATATATCTTGCATGCATAGATGTAAGTAAATATCTTATTTTTAAAAAGTTTTATATTTTTTATCAGTAGTTCAAAACAAGAACTGATAAGTCAACGTTTTTATATCTCCCCAATAATGCAAAGAGCAAAATGGAAGACCACTTCTACTAAATTTTAACTTTCTCTGTAAGATAAAACAAATAAGATTTTCTATTATGCATGATGGCTTATCAAGGTAGAAATTTCATACTGCCAATAAATTAAGGTACATCAACTTAGACCAAAGTCCTGTAGAGACAGTGGCAGCCGGAGGCGGGTGGGTAGGGGTGGGAGGGGTAAAAATCACTTCTTATGAAAATTTGCTGATTAAATGTAATAACAGATAGTTTTTAAGCATTATACAAATACAACCTCATTTTTATTATTGCTGTACATTTGTATTTTTGTTCACTTGGAAATAGACAATTCATCAATTGTAATCCTCTGGAATGTAGCCAAGAACAAGGTGGAAGGTAAACAAGCCAAAACAGCCAAAATCAATCTTTCCAAGTCCCCAAACTAAATAGCCACCTTCCTCTCACAGAGAATTTCTAGGTCTTATTTCCCAGAGACTGTTTATTTATATTAGAGACATAATTTGAATGGCTTTCACCACATCTTGACCGAACCACTGCAGTAGCATTTTAACTGGTGTCTCTGCCTCCATTCTTTCCTACTTTTTAGCCATTCTTCAGATGAAACTCTATCATACCAACAAGCTTAAACTTTCTAGTGGCTCATCATTGTCTATTAAATAAAGTCAATCTTTTACGTGCTTTAGAAGACCATGTATGATTGAGCCCTTGGCTATCTTTCTAGCCTAATCAATACTACTACAAACTGGGATGTTTTTTCCAGTCTCTAGCCATACTGGGCTTTAAAAAATGCCTTCATTTAGTGCCATGCCCTTTCCAAAACCAAGACCTTTACACATGCTGTTGCGTCTGCTTGTAATGCTTGTTCTCTTTGCCCTGCTAATGCCCACTCGCTTTCCAGATTGCCACTTGATGATCAATTCCCCATGAAGGCCTGTCTTATATCCCATGCTAAAAGGGTTTGCCCTTAACTATAGCAACTGATACCCCTCAGTCTGGACATGGATCATACTTGAACTAAATAATTATTTAACCGGTATTATGTCTTCAATGTTTTCCTCTGCTAAATCGTAAACTCCAAGAAAAGACTGTTTAGTTTGGGCCACTAATATATCTTAGAGAGCATAGCACATAGTGTGTTCAATAAATATTGAGCAACTAATCAAATGCAGATAGTTAGAAAAGTCAAGAAAAGGTAGAGACTACAGGAGTCAGACAGCTGATATTTTGATAAGAAGGAAGCAAAAACAATATTTTTTAAAGAGCTGAGAAAAGAATGAAACAGTCTAGTAGCGTACAGTAAGAAAAATCCTCATACCGCAATAGTTTTAAAAGCTTCATGTATGATAATCCAGTACAAGAAACAACAGCACGATGACAAAGCTCCTGACTGAATAATGAAATGTTACAGGGTATTTAGTACTCATTTTTTAGAAAAAGCAAGGGATTTAAAAATATAATTTTAGAGCAATTTTCATTACTCTAATTGTTAAAAAAAAAACCCAATGGGCTGGGATTTGGAAAGGTAAGGTTCAAAATTAATATACACGTTGTGCCTTATCTAACAATGTTAAGTAAATGAATAATAAGAGCTAACAACTGTCTGCTTCTAAGTGATGGACACTGTTCTAAGTAGTTTATATTTATACTCTCATTTAAACCTCATAGAAACTCTAGAAGATACACATTCCTTACACCCTCATCTGATAGATGCAGGAACTGAGACACAGAGAGTTCTAGGTATCTGTTCAAGGTCACACAGTTAATAGGTAGACAATAAGACTTAAAACAAAGCTGTCTGATCTGGAGGCAGTTCTTTCTAACACCTGCTCAACAGCAGTCTTTGAGGGTCTCAAAAGACAATACTAACTTGGATTATTTAACCAAAGTTTATCATTTTTTCAGTTAAAATTATCGACCATCTATGAATGCCAGGGACGATTCTAATCACTTCGTATACATCCTCTCATTTCATCTCCAGAACAACCTGTAGGGTAAGTATTATCATTACTTTCAATTTAAAAGTAATTAAATTAAGGCTTAGAAAGCTTGAACTCCCAAGATCAAGCCATAAGCCAGAATTGAACCCCAGGTCTACTGACTCCAAAGACTGAGGTCTTTATTACATAAGGTCACTTAACTAATAAGAGAGGACTCTTTTGTACAAGATCAATCTTGGTGATATTAGTTTTTGGTCTGGATAATATTGAGTTGGCCTAAAAGTGCCTTCGGTTTTTACATAAAAATAAAAGCCACATTTTTCATTTTCACCTAGAACTTTATTGAACAAGGTATTTGCCCTTTTGTTCCACTACCTTCTGCCATTTTTCAGGCAACTGCATAATTCCATCTTCCCAAAACTATCTTTTTGAGCAAAGAACTGTTCCAGGTGCCTTTTGAAGTCTTCCAGGGAATTGAAATTTTTTTCCATTAAGAGAATTTTGTAAAGACCGAAATAAACGGAAATCCAAAAGTTCAATGTCTGGTGATTACAGCAGATGAATCAGAACTTCCCAGCCAAGCTGTAACAGTTTTTGCCTGGTCATCAAAGAAACATATGGTCTTGTGTTATCCTGATGGAAGATTATGCATTTTCTGTTGACTAATTCTGGGCGCTTTTCTTCGAGGGCTGCTTTCAACTGGTCTAATTGGGAGCAGTTGAAATTGTTGGAATTAATTGTTGGAATTAATTGTTGGAATTAATTGTTTGGTTTTCTGGACGGAGCTCGTAATGGAGGACTCCCTTCTGATCCCACCATATACATAACATCACCTTCTTTGGATGAAGACCAGCCTTTGCTGTGGTTGGTGGTGGTTCATTTTGCTTGCCCCACGATCTCTTCCATTCTACATTATTGTACAGTATCCACTTTTCATTGCCCATCACAATTTGTTTTAAAAATGGAATGTTTTCATTACATTTAAGTAGAGAATCTCATGTGGAAATACGGTCAAGAAGGTCTTTTTCACTTAACTTATGTGGAACCCAAACATCAAAGCAATTCACATAACCAAGCTGGTGCGAAAGATTTTCAATGCTTGATTTGGATATTTTGAGTATGTCGGCTATCTCCCGAGTGGTATAACGTTGATTGTTCTCAATTAATGTCTCCATTCGATCGCTATCAACTTCAACTGGTCTACCCAACAGTAGAGCATCGTCAGTGAGAAATCTCCAGCATGAAACTTCGCAAACCACTTTTGACACGTTCGATCAGACACAGCACCTTCTCCATACACTGCACAAGTATTTTTTGTTTGTTTCAGTTGCATTTTTACCTTTCTTGAAATAGTAAAGCATAATAGGCCAAAAATGTTGCTTTCTTCCTTCCATCTTCCATATTAAAATGACTACACAAAAATTCACTGATCTTGATAAGTCTTTTTTTAAATGCAGGCTGATATGACAGCTGTCACATACAAGCTAACCAAATTGTTTCGAATGAAGTTAAAGACAACTAAGTGCTACTAGAGCCATCTTACAGAAGAAAACGAATGAAAGCCAACCCAGTACTTGGCATTGCCCTATGCATTGTAGGATGGTTAGCACATCTCTGGCTCTACCCCTCCTCCCAGTCATGACAGCAAAATTTCTCCAGACTTTGCCAATTGTCTCCTAGGTGAGGAGGCAAAAGTGTTCCTGATGGAGAACCACTGCACTAGATAGTAAATTTTTGCTACGGATACTTATGAATAAAAGCCAAAGGTATTCCTACTGCTTAATCTGTATCTCCACACTTTATTCCAACAACAGTACTTTTGTTAAAGTATACATTTTTTATGCAAGTTAAAATACAAAGTTTAGGGGCTTCCCTGGTGGCACAGTGGTTGCGAGTCCGCGTGCCGATGCAGGGGACACGGGTTCGTGCCCCGGTCCGAGAGGATCCCACATGCCGCGGAGCGGCTGGGCCCGTGAGCCATGGCCGCTGAGCCTGCGCGTCCGGAGCCTGTGCTCCGCAACGGGAGAGGCCACAAGAGTGAGAGGCCCACGTACCGCAAAAAAAAAAAACCCCAAAAAACAAAAAAGGAATTTAAATTCACACAAGTTAGAGAAATGAACATCCTTATCACATCTGAGTGTTAGGAGTTGTAATGAAGGATCACTTAATGGGTAAATGACTTGATACAGAAACACATTTTTTTTTTTTTTTTGCGGTACGTGGGCCTCTCACTCTTGTGGCCTCTCCCGCTGCGGAGCACAGGCTCCGGACACGCAGGCTCAGCGGCCATGGCTCACGGGCTCAGCCGCTCCACGGCATGTGGGATCTTCCCAGACCAGGGCACGAACCCGTGTCCCCTGCATCGGCAGGCGGACTCAACCACTGCGCCACCAGGGAAGCCCCAGCAACACATTTTTAAGGCAGTTTGAAATCCTTTCTCTCTTTCCCCTCCCCGATTCATGTTACCTTCTGAAATGCTATGTTCCATATGCTAAGGGGAGGTGTTTATATAAAAGATGATCCTTTCTTCTGCAGATTCCAACAAAGTAGGCTCAATGGGAAAAAAAAAATCAAAGTTTGAGAGAAGTAACAGCTAAAATGCCACCCTGATATGTCCTCCCTTCCCTCCAACAATCTCATTCAAGCTCTAAGCATTAGCCTAAATTACAAAGACTGATATTGTAATCTCAGCACTCTGTTAGTCAAATTACACTAAACTATGTCTCTTTGCTTTTGCTCTCCATTTATAGACCTACAATATGACAAAGATTTTGCCTCGAGCTATCCTCTGGCCTTCACGTACAAATGGCCATGTTCCAAGTTCTTCCCCTTCACGAAGTCTTCCTAACTCCCTTCCCAGCAGAGCCGATTTCTATTTCTTTGAGATCTCTAACATGATAGATCTTTTTAAGCTCAGTCTGCCTTGTATTTGGTTATTATGTCTGTCTACCCTGTCAGTTTGTTTGAAGGTAAACTGAGGGTCCCTGGGACCTAATTTCAGGATCCTTAGGCTCCTCCCAGAGCCTACGCCACTGCTTTGTAACCTAGTGCTTAGTAAATATGTATTTAACTAAGGTGAAAATATCAAAAAGAGAGGAACTTCTCACATGGTTTCTTCCTGTTTCACATTTACGTTAGAGAAGTGAGTGACCCAAGTCAATGTAAATACACAACGTGCCAAGGGAAAGTAGAGAGTTCAGACAACCAATCACATATCTGAGATTCTTAAGGCAGAATTCAATGACCTCTATTAGACAAGGCCTGCTAAAGGAACAGAAAGAACTCAACTGCCTTCCTCGTGTGTTGCCTCCCTGGATCTTGTTTATTCTTAATTGTGTTGTATATAAACCTCTCTCTAGCTGCTATCTTTCAGCCAGAAACCTCAACTAATAGGAACAGAAGCTCTTCTCAACACTTAATAAATGCAGAATACTCCTATATTGTATGGCAAGCGGGGACCTTAACCAGGCTAGTGGTATTCCCTGGATATGTGAATCCCCTGGATATGTGAATCCCAACAGATGCGTGGACACATTGATTTCTTTCCCAGTAAGACACTCAGTTCACTTTGGGCTATGCCTGTTGCTCTGATAGAGCAGGATCTTGCTATTCAAAGTGTTGCAGAGCATCAGAAGGAAGATTTCTGGAAATACAGACTTGCAGACCTCACACCAGGCCTAATGAATCAGAGTTTGCATTTGAACAATAGCCTCAAACAACTCAAATGTACAGAACATTTGAAGAAGCATGAGCCTTGGATATTCCAGCAGCAACATTTCATTTGCATCCCGGTAGTCTCTTTGTTCTAAGCCATGATTTTATTGGAAAAATAAAATATTTGCTTCTCACACCCTCTCCTTCTCAACCCTTCACAGTGTTCTATATATCCATCCGCTTGCTTTAACAGGCATTATAAACAGAAGAAAAAAGACTTCTGTGATGCTTTGTTGTACACATTTCTTTCATATACATTATCTCATTTGATCCTTATAATACCCCTGTAAACACTACTGTATATAACTTGTCAAATGTCATCTAGGTAATAAATGCCTGTAAATCTACATGCCCAATGGTGTAAAGATGCTTCTCCCTATAACAAACTCTTCATATCTCAGAATTCTCTGCATTATAAGCAGTACTTTAAAAATAAAGTTCACATGTTTCACAGAGGAGAATGGATATTTAATGTACCTGACAGATGGAATTTGAAAACACTAGAAAGACGCATCATGACTTTAGGGGAAACAAATGGAAAAGGGATGTTACATTTCATGCTCCTCCTACCTACTCACCCCCCTAACCCTAACCCTAACCCGTACCCTGACCCTAACCCATACCCTAACCCGTACCCTAACCCTAACCCTAACCCGTACCCTGACCCTAACCTGTACCCTAACCCATACCCTAACCCTAACCCGTACCCTAACCCTAACCCGTACCCTAACCCCCAAATTCCATGGAGACAATGACTTGAAACCCCAGGTCTATCTTACTCTTGAGTCTTTTGCCCTTGCTGCTTCCATAACCCAGCTTATTTCATACAGAGACACAAAACATGCACCCTCCTGATGAAAGCTTTTATAGCTGCCATTACATAATGGATTTGCTGTCAGTTTGTCTAAAATGTGTCTGCTGAAGAAATGAGACGAAAAAAGAAAAGCCAATCCTTGTTTATAAACAAAAGAGTATTCAACTAACTAAAACCCAACTTGGGCATTGTTATCCTGTATGGCATGACCTCTTCAGCATCCTTATTCATGTGACCTGAAGTTTTCAGCAACGAATAAAAAGCAGTGTAAGACAATAATAATAATAAAACATAGTACAGTTTTATGAAGCAGTCGTTTGTAGTGTTAGGATGCAACAGAGTAAATTATCAGTCATATTCAAAAGCAGGGTGCATTTTCAAAATGCTTAATCCAAATCTATGCCCTATACTGAGGGAAGTATCTGTACACAATGCAAAATATGACCTAGAACTTTAGCCTTCATCAGAATGTTTGAACACTGTCATTTAGATACCAAAAGGCATTATTTTTGCATCTTGATTATCGCAAAGTGGAAATCACACTGGTAGTTAAGAGTCTCGAATTAAAAATCACAGAAGTAAAATATTAGAATAAGAAGGAATTTTGGAGAGACTGTGTAGACCTATCCCTTACTTCCATTTTATAGACTTGAAAAGAGAAGCCCAAAGAGGCCATGCAACTTACCGCAAGTTCCACTGTTGTCTGTCACTGACTAGCTGAGTAACTCTGGGTAAGTCCCCTCTCTCTCAGCCTCAGTTTGGTGATCTGCAAAATGAGGCGATTGGACTCGGTGATGTAAGATCCCACACAGCCTGAAAATGCCATTAACCCGCAAGACAAGGAGCCACAGCCTAGAACATTCCCCCCTGCCAAAAGCAACACACAGGAAGATGAAACGATACTGAAGTGGCACTTGGCCCTACTGGTGTTCAGGCTTATTGATACTGCATCTCAGCTGGAGACTTCAGAACCTCAGAGGCTGCCGTGCCTACCACAGGCAGTCAGATCAGGAGAGAATGGCTATTGGCATATTCTTTGCCTGAGAAGTGTTGCAGCTGAAAATCAGTCCAGAGTGATGGTAAATCCTCCCCTGCTCCTTCCGAGGATCTGGTGACTCCCTCTGTCTGGGCTTTGCCTCAGGGATTTCTCCTCAAGGTTCCCTGGAGCCCTGGGAATCCAGCCCTTGACCTAACCCCAGACAAAGATGCATTTCCTCCTGGAAGGCTCCCCACCTGGACAAGTCATTCAAAATCAACCTTAAAAGGGACTTTAGGCTCCAGAGAGCTGCACATTTTAGCATCTTTTAATCAGCTGTCTGGCCTTGTCTAGTCTGTAGCGAAACCTTTCTATTTTATTACAATTTTATGATGTTAATAAGCAAAGAGTTGGTATGCTTAGTGAAAAAGGCAAATTCAGCCTTCGAACGGTGGACCTGTCATGATCACTGGTCGGACTTTAACTACATTCACTTATGCTTCTATTCCTCATTCTTATATAGTGAAGTATCATTGAAATAGCTTCTATTTATTTTTTACAATGAGTTTCCATCTTTCCTTTTTCTTTTTATTATTACTATTTTCTAATGTGCAATCAGAAAGCCAGGCAATGGTTTAGGTTTTTTAAAGGACATTTAAATATAACAACTTAACAAGGCAGAACCAGATATTATGTATGCAGAAGTGGACACTGACAATGACCCTATCAATGAAGCCAATCACTAAACCAAAGTTTAATTGATTGGCCTCAATTTAATGATGTACACCAGTGAACCTGAAGCATTGTGTCCTACTAGCAGTAACACATTTCAGGAAAGCTAGTATCTACATCTAAATAATTGTAGACAAAATGTGGTCAACCAAGAGAAGAATAATTTCATAAATGAAGTCTAATCCAATAAATATCTAGCACTATTATCATCATCTGTTACTTACAGAGTGCTTATTAGGTGTTGGTCACTCTCCTAAACAATTTACATGATTGCACAGTTTTATAAATTTACTTATTTATTTATTTATTTTTATTTTTGGCTGCGTTGGGTCTTCGTTGCTTTGCGCAGGCTCTCTCTAGTTGCGGCGAGCGGTGGCTTCTCTTGTTGCCGAGCGCGGGCTGTAGGCGCATGAGCTTCAGTAGTTGTGGTGCGTGGGCTCAGTAGTTGTGGCTAGCGGGTTCTAGAGCGCAGGCTCAGTAGTTGTGGCGCACGGGCTTAGTTGCTCCACAGCATGTGGAATCTTCCCAGACCAGGGCTCAAACCCGTGTCCCCTGCACTGGCAGGCAGATTCTTAACCACTGTGCCACCAGGGAAGTTGCCGATTGCACAGTTTTAATCTCACAGAAACATTGGGATGTTAACCCTATCGGAAGACTTGGTGACAGGAGAGTCAAATAATGGCCTCGAAGAAGGGTTATCTTGTTGCAAACATGATCACAAAATTTTAATTGGCCTTATTAGGCAAAACCAAGAATGAAAGGTACAGGGAAACCTAGTTTGGCTCAAGTACCATCTGTAGGAACTGAACAGCAGATATTGTGTGCCTACAGGGAGACTGTTTATTGGTAAAGTACTCAGCATCGCGGTTCTGTGGCCAGCTCTCAGAGGTGCTATAGTAAGGGATTCTGACAATGCATGAAAGTACTGGAGGAGCTCTAAGGACCTGCCAGCCCTGGAATTCTGGATAAAAATAATATTGTGAACATTGAGGGCATAGCTATACAAATAAACAAATGAATCAATACATGGATGAACAATCTTAGAAATTTGTACTTGTATGTGTCTCGGTTAAAGTACTCATGCTACCTTGTGTGAATTCTCTGCACAGCCTTTCATCTTCACTTCTTTTAGATTAGAAATTCATTGAATCTTGACTCACCACATACTAAATATTAACTTTGGGAAAAGTGTTCATTTTCCTCTTCTATAATAATTGAACCTCTCCTACAGGGTTGTCATAAGGAATATATTAGATTGCATATGTAAAGGATTTAGCCCAGTGCCTGGCACTAGTAAGCAACAAATAAAATTAAATAGAGCTTTTAATTAGTATTAATATTACCACTATTACTTACCACCTTTATTATTGTGATTATTACTAAGCCACAGATGAACATCTCAGGCTCAGCATCTTTGATTTTAGAGTCTAATAAACACCAACCAATAGCCATCTTTACATTCCAATAGATCAATCAAAACAGAAAAAGTTTATCTTCCAACCTGCCAATTTAAATTGAAGAGAGAGAAACAAGCCCATACTACCCAAGAGCTTATCAAAGAAGCAATTCAATAAAATGTTTCAGCATGCTGCTCTCTTAAATGAAAAAAGAATACGGAGTAAAGAAAAGAGAAGAAATAAAATATTTTATTCTAGTCTCTTAGAAGTGATTATTCTTTGAAGTCTGTTTCATGGATAACAGATGAACATACATTTCTATCTATAGTGAAGGAACTGTTATACACCTTTACAGTTAATTACTGTCTCCAACATTCCTATGATATTAATGTCAAATTCATTTGAATGTGGCTTCTGGAACAGAAGGACTGCTTGTTCACTTCCTTTGTTACTGTAATAACAACTGGATGGACTTTTAAATTGTATAGGTTCAAACTGATTTAAAAAGGAAAATTTCCTCACTGTGATTTACACCAGTATTTTTTCAAACAATTTTAGCATGGAGTGCTTCTTTTTATAGAATATCTTAGTTCCAATATAATACCTATCATTGGCTAAGGAAATACTTCATTCTTCGTGGAAGTACTGCAGTACCTTCCTAGAGTCTGAAAAGTAGGTAGAAAACCATCTTTCAATCCAAACACCTTATGTTATTGATGAGAAAAATGAATCCCCGAAAGGGAAAGTGATTTGACATTGTCTCACAGCTACTTGATGGCAAAAGTTAGAATTCAGGACTCATTCATTCAGCTCATGTTTATTGAAAGCCTTCCCTGTACTCATTCTGTACTAGGCTTCCTATATATATCACACTTATTATTTTTTAAAGTCATTCAATTTCCATTTGACAACTATTCACTTCGTATATCTACTAAGTGCAGACACTGTGTTTGGTACAGTGTGCTGAAATAAGTATAAGGAAGAGTTGCTATCTGCCAGGAGCATTTTAAATACTAGTTGGGAGTGTACATAAATATAGTAGTTGGTAGAATGTAGCTAATATCATAAGAAGGAAAGGAAATTTGACAGGAGTTAATGTAATAATTTCCTAGCTATATATATATCCCTCTATCTACTAACCAATCATCAAATCTGTATTCATCATGTAGCAAAGAACTGGTACTGGAAATGTGAGTAGAAAAATTCAAGAGCAGCTAGAAGTTTACAGTCTGTTAAGTCGTTGAGATGCACAAATAAAAAATTCATTTAAAAAAGTCAGAACAATAACTAAGTAGTAAATATAATGCAGCTAATTCTATATTAGAGAGATTCTTAAAAGAGAAAAGCTCAGTGTGGATTGACTTTAGGAATCTGAGAGGGCTTCAAGGAAGAGGTAGAATTTGACCTTAAAGTACTTATTATTACCATTTATATTGCATTAGAGACATTTATGTATTCCATTGCACCTGGATTTCTTAATACATGCTCATTGGAATAACTACATAATCATATTTTTTCCAATTAATAGCTCATGAACAACTAGTACAAAATGGCATTATAATATCAACAGACCCCTAAAGAGGTCCATATACAGTGCAACACCTCTCTCTTTCTCATATCCCTATCTCTATCTCTTTACCTTTCTCTCCACCACTCTCAAAACTGAAAGTAAAGTTTCACAAATCAAACCGTATAACGTGATGCACTCTAAGTTTTCCATTCTGTCCTATTCTATTTCTAGTCTACTCCATCCTATCCTATTCTATCCTACTTTATTCCATTCCATTTCAATCTATTTTACTTTAGAAATTGCAGATTTGTTGAACAATTAAATTTATTTCATCACCCTCTCTGGATGCATGAATTCAATCACATTCTTAATCTATTCTAAGGATTATTTTCTTCATGTGTAGAATGTGAATAATAATGTTCTTTATCTCCGTTACTATTTGTTTTATGTACTTGGGTGCTCCTATATTGGGTGCATATATGTTGATGGATAAATAACAAGGTCCTACTGTATAGCACAGGGAATTATATTCAATATCATGTGATAAACCATAATGGAAAAGAATATATATGTATAACTGAATCACTTTGCTGAACAGCAGAAATTAACACAACACTGTAAATCAACTATACTTCAATAAAATTTAAAAAATTCTCTTTTTAGCACTAAATAAAATACTGCTGCTAACACTGTGTTTGGGGCTCAGTATTCAAGACTGATGTATTATATGTGACACAAATTATTGTTAGGAAATTCCGAACTTTTTAATCAATTGTTAGGGAAAAAGAGAAAAAAAATGAATAGGATTGTTCCATACTTTTTCCAGACATTGAATACTCAATATTACTTTGTTTTTGGTTAACTCTGCAGACTTTTGATTTAGTACTTAATCTCCATGGTGATTAAGGGATGTGGAAAATGATAACATTGGCATTTCATTTAGATGCTTCTGTGAGGTGACATATATGACAGATTCATTCTTCTAACTTAACTGGGGTGAAAATCATCTCATCTCCTATTAGTAGGAAAAATATGAACAGAAGCATGTGGTTTCCCTCACCACTAATATTTGTATCAGTGGGAAAGATATTAGCTAAAAGAAACTGAAATCTATCTTCTGATATTTTAATAATCCTAGTTTGAACCCTCAAAACACTGTTTATATAAGAGGTTACAGGTAGAAGTACCATATTTCGATTTCTACCTTTTTAGATTATAGAAGCAGTTCATTCTTTAATGATAAAACTCACTATTCAATGAATTTTTAACTAAAATATAAACATTAGAAGTAAAAGGTATGTATGTGACATATATATATATCTTCCAGTATTCATGCTCACAAGAAGCAGAAAATAATTTGTTTACCATTCCTGCCATGAATTATCAGGAATCTAAGCAAAGAGGAATAATACCACCTGCTCAGCAGGAGATAAAGTGATACCATTTCCCCAGGAGGACTTTATGGTTGTCTTTTAATCACTCAAGAGACTTTTCTTTAATCTAAACTAAAGTTGCTTGCTTTCAACCTCACACTCCCACCACCCAATCCTATAATCCCTTCCCTTTTTTTAATACTAATTTAAATATGGACCTTTTAAAATCACCACGTGTGCCGTCAGCATCAACATTTCAAAAACATCTTCAGCGTAACAACTGCGTGCACCACACTCGTTTCATTTTGTTAATTGAACGGTTCTTGAACAACCTCATTATCTGCCCACAGCACTCAGCATTTTCCTATTATAAAGCTATCCTTTGCAATGTCTTCTCTGCCAACCAGGAAGGCTAGAATCTTGCCTAAGAGCCCCATGTTTTCACACCAAAATGGGGAAAGTGAAAATAACTAATATTGAGTGCCTACTACAAATCAGGCTGTAAATGGTATGAGATTTAATCTTCAAAACAATCTTCTGATATAGATATCATTATATGCACTTGAAGAAGAAGATAGAAGCAAAAAGGGATTCTATTACTTATCAAAAATCACACAAGGGGTAAGTTCTTGAGGGGAGACTCTCAGAGCCCACACTCTGGGCCACTGCATAGTACCGTAAGTATTAAAGAAAACCTGAATGACTCTCTGGTCTTTTCTGTCAGAGAGCCTTTTGAAGGTCTTAATATTCTGGTTTTCCAGACATGGGAATCACTTTATCTCCCAAAGGGTTCTAAGCTTGTGTAAAGCTCTTGTCCCAAGTTCAAGTTCCAGAAAGCTTTGGAAGACAGGAAGAGTTAGCGGCCAGTGTGTAAACACACTGACTGCACTATGGGAAAACTGAAGGCAGAAAAGCTTCCTCCTGCTAGTAGAAAATGATTTTATATCTTCTCTTAAGAGTTTTTTCATATGCAGCTTAAAATCCACATTTGAAACAAACAAAAAACCCTCCCACATAGAGTTATGTCATTACCCTGATTTGTACATAACCATGAATCAAAGTCTGCCTCAGTGGTAACCGCATGCAGTCAAAGCCTTGTGGGTGATTAGTTTTCTGTTTGGCTCATCTTTGCCCCACTACCCAGAATGCTCTCTGCTTTCCATCCTCCGCTAGGGAAACCATTCTTCATTGTTCTGGGCCAAGCCCCAATGTCATTTCCTCCATAAAGCTTTTTTTCAACACCTCTCCAGCCCCAGTTCTCCTTCCTTTGAGTTCCCCGAGCACTTCATTCATGTCTCTAAAGTGGCACTTATCACAGTGCCTTATTTATTTCTCTACCCTATAGACAAGGTTTCGTACCCTCAGCACTACTGACTTTGGGTGCTATATAATTTTTTTTATAGGGTTGTCCTGGGAATTCTAGGATGTTTAGCAGGACTGTACCCACTGAATGTCAGTAGCATCTCCCTTTCAACTGTGATAACCAAATTTGTCTCTAGATATTGTCAAATGTCCCCTGAGTGATAGCTAGTATCACCCCCAGTTAACAACCACTTCTTTAGCTCATGAGGACCACATGAACAGTGACTGTGCTTTTTTTTTAATCCTAATATACCCAGGAGTATTAGGCCTACAGCAAACAGTTAATTAAAATATGTTGGTTGGAATCAAATTAGTCTCATTTCCCAATAACTACATACTGTATTATAAAATGCACTGAATTCACACTTCATTCAAAAGTGAAACAAAAGTGACTGCTAAATTACACTCTGGATTCAAAGAAAGAGAGACCAGAAGTCATTAGATGTCAAAGTGAAAAAAAAACCTTTTCTCTATATATTTAAGAAATCAAAAAAGTATGTATATACATATATTATATATAACAATTAAATATATTTAATATATGCATATACAGACACACACACACACAGACACACACACACACTTAATGACCTTTCCTGGAAAACTGCATTCAGAAAACTAGATAAAAGTAATCTGATATCTCTAAATACATCATGTCTAAAATGCTTTGTTCACTATAATAAGCAGTGAATCTCTAGCTTTTTTTTTTCCTCAAAGACACATTCATGAAAAAATGATGATTATTTTGAAATTTCCAAATCAGAGGGACTTGATTAAATAAAACAGCACAGACAGTATATTACCTTTCTTCCTGACAAGATATTCATTTTTTCCCAATTTAGTGCAGAGCAATTGAAAGTCATCTGACTTTGCTTATTTCTGTAGACTACTTAGCCATTTATTTGGACTGAAAAACAGAACCATTGTGATCTTAACACCAAGTTGTGATGATGAACGACTTTTTCTCACCCTAGAAGTGAACTGGCTCTGCATATCTTCATTTATTTCTCAAGCTGAGGTTTTAATTGTAACGTTCTAAAAGTGAACATAGATTTGTCTTTTCAGGTTTAGGTAGTTTAAAATCTACCAAAATCAGATACTCTCATTGGGATACTGCAAGCAGCAGTGGTGCATTTGGCAATTTGGGAATCTTTGTAGGAAAGAAATATAAACACAAGACAAGCCCCTCCTGAGTACCTGGAAAGGAGGCCACTCAGAACCAACAAGCATGATCTCCTACAAACTGCAGAATACCATCATTGCAGTGGCTGCATTTTATTGCTTGTCTCTTTTTGGTTTTAGGTATATTCATTATACTTTTCATTATAATACTAGGAGACAGCGATTATTCTTGCTCCTATAAAGAGGAAGTAATTAAATACCAGGACAACTAAAAGATTGCATGATGTCATTTAACTACTCAGTGGGTGAAGCAAAATCCACCCCGTGATTCTTCTCTGATACAAACAGCAAGCACCTCAGACTACACAGCAGTCCCTTTTGCAACCAATCCTCCTCCAAACATCAGCCATATTCATATTCAGACTTAACAACCAGAGGCATTTTCAAACCTTCTCACTCCCTCACCCCCTGCACTGCCCTCAGCCCCATGTCCCCAGAGGCCTGCAGCAAGGAAGGTAAAAGTAACTGAATTGCAAGGGAATGTGCATGTGTATAAGAGTTCAGTTCGGAGGTTGAGGGGCCTGTATACATGAGATAAGAAACAAATGAATAGAACTTTCACCTCCTCATTTTATACCAACTGGTCTCCTTTTCTCTGATTTCGGTTTAAAGAAGTTCCTGGCATCCAGTAAGTTACTTTAACTTAAAAGAGCTTACGTAATGCCTTACACAGATTTCTGTTCTTAGGATGCTTTGTCATTTTCTGATATTCTCACTGCAGTATCCTGTGCTGTGACACAGCAAAGATCACATGCTCATCTGGACGTCTATTTTATAGATGCATCTTGGAAGGGCCCCCTGTGGTGTTCAGTGTTAGGAGGATTATTTGGCATCTGGTTCTAACCAGCTTCTAACCAGTTACATGAACTTAGCTTCTCTGAGCTTCAATGAATCATTTATACTTATGTTCAACCTATTATCTCTCTCTATTTGTTTGTATCTCTGTATCTCTGTGTCTGCCTATCTATCTATCTATCTATCTATCATCTCTCTCTCTCTCTCTCTCTCTATCATCTATATCTACTTCATGGAAGCAGAAGACTCAAATGAAATGCTATAGGTGAAAGCATCGTGTAAACCACAAAACATTATTCACATGTAGCGACCAAGCAATTATGTACATACACACACACACACACACACACACACACACACACACACACACACACACACACACACACACATTGCCCCAAGGAACAGACAGCTCGCAAGACAAATAGATCTTACCACACACTTTAAGGTTCCAAGTCAGCACAGGCAGACTCCATTGTATCCTGATAGGGGTGTAAAAAGGTCAAGTATTGATACAGATTTCCAAGAGGAGACAAAAAATAAAAAGCTCTTTCTAAAAATTTTTACTCCATTTTGCTTTCATTCAGGGTTTCTTTGTGAAGCAGAGATGCTTTGAAACCTACAGGATGGCAAAGATAAAATGGCCCAGCTTCAAAATGTGTGCCTAGGATTGATTTCACATGTCCTTATGACCCTTAATACACAAAATGGAAAGCTCCTATATTGTTGCAGTAGAGAACGCACGACAAATGAAAGTAAAACAATCAAAAGCTTTGTGTAATCCATGTATGAAAATATATGGCATGTTTTATGCTTATTCGCATAAACAATGTTTTATCTAAACACTTTTATATAGACATATCACTGCACAAAACATCAATAACTTTCTTTTTGAGAAATAGAGATTCTAGACTCATCTTCCCAGACCTTAACTGCCTCTCTGCTACTAATGAAGTGCTTACACAAACACGTTAATGATGTCTGGGTAAAATTTTAGAGATGACAGTGACCCTGGAGAGAAAAGAATTTTGGATCAGAAGAAATTTCACCTAATCCTCAAGTGTAAGAAATGCTACTTGGCATTTATGCAGAGAGAAACAAATCCTAAATATCTTTATTATGGTTGCAGAGGCATTCCACGCTGAACTCCAAAGTTATCATTCACATAGATTCTCAATCTATACTTTTATATTCAAATATTTAAGGCTACTTCTGGAATAAGAACTCCTGTGGTTTGTTTGCTTGTTTACTTGGTGTTTTTGACTAAATACCAAGCAAAGAAGCAGGTTGGCATATAGAGCTCGTGTAGAATCAGATACATCTTGATTTGAATCCCAGATACGATACTTTCTAGCTGAGAGACCGAAGACTTATTACCTAATCTCTAGAAAGTGCAGTTATCTATAAAATAAGAATAACAATAACTATCTCAAAATATACTCATGATGCATAAATAAGATTACCAAAGTAAATTACTTCGTCTGTTATCATGTTCTCACTTCTTCTCTTCAAAGGATCAGGGTGAACATGGTTTGTCCTAAGTAAGGAAGGTGATGGAAATAAACCGATTTATGGATCATTAAACTTAACCTTGAAGATGCACTATAGCCTAGTAGTCACCCATTGCCTGGGGTTCAAATTCTGGTTTTGATATAAAACAGCTGAGGGACTGTGTGTGTGAGTCATTTAACCCCTCTCTGCCTGAGATTTCCTGACTATAAACTGAGAAATGTGCTCCCAGGTTCTCTGGCAGAAGACAGGAAGTCATTTTCTCTAAACCATTGCTTTAGCTTCAGCCACAGTTGTTCATTCACTTTTAGAAGGAGGAATTCATTTATGTCTTCAGGAGACAGATATATCAAGCCATCCGGTGTTTCTGCCAATCACCTCCTGCCAAAGCCCTGATGTTTTATTTCATTAGTGCAGGCATTTTCCGTTAATTTGGATACTGTTTAAGAGCGTTAGTTCCAAAGGACATTGTTTCTTGGTTCGTCCACTTTGAAGGGCTATTTAATACATTACTGCAATGAATTGACCCCTTACCAAGAAAGAAGCAGTGGCCACCCAATTCTAATCAGCTTCTGAAATGTGGCTCTAATGCTTGGCCCAAAGGTACGTTTATTGTGGTCTACCTGGAACTGACAGAAACAGATCAGATTTCTATTGGCTGGGCAGTGAAGATTAAACAAAACACATTATGCAAGTGTTTCCCTTCCTTCCTTCTCTCCTTCTTTCCTTTCTTCCTTCCTTCCTTCCCTCCTTTCTCTCTTTCATAAAAACAAAAACATAAGAGTATTCTACCATATGCCAAGTGTAATAGACACGGTTGACGCCTGAAATAATGTATCCTTATCCCCATTCTTTCTACTTCCTAAGTAAACCTCAGTTTTATTCAGGTATTTACCCTCCTCCATGCAGCTCTCCACAAAGCCTCAAAGAGTGGATCCTGACTCATCTGAGACAATCCTGGTTGCCTCATTTCCTTTGCTAGTGGGTTATAGGATTCTAGCCAGTGAAACATTAAGGCAGGCTTAGTGGAGATTTCTGAGAAAGTTTTCCTCAGTCTTAAAAGACTCAAGAAAGAGCTAAACTCTTTGGTCCTGGCCTATATCATGTCTGGATATGATGCCTAGCACTGTTGTAATCTCTTGTGACTACAGGGGGCGTTTGACTAAAGACAAAGGTAACAAGCACATAACAGTAGAGCAAAATGATGGAAAGATGTTTGTCCTTGATGCTGCTGTTGAAACAGTAAGATAAACCAGAACCACTCTTCCCCTGAACTTTGTGTTCTATGTGAAAATACATTTCTTTGCTTTTTAAAAGCCAGTAGACATACCTATTGTTAAGTGCTACACCAGGCCATGGTTGAAACATCAACAGAGTATATGATTCTGTAATAGAATTAGCCCTTCAAGAGTCCTGGAGGGCTTCCCTGGTGGTGCGGTGGTTGAGAGTCTGCCTGCCAATGCAGGGGACACAGGTTCGTGCCCCGGTCCGGGAAGATCCCACATGCCGCGGAGCGGCTAGGCCCCTGAGCCATGGCCGCTGAGCCTGCGCGTTCGGAGCCTGTGCTTCGCAACGGGAGAGGCCACAGCAGTGAGAGGCCCGCGTACCGCAAAAAAAAAAAGAGTCCTGGAATTACAAAGTGAGCTACTCTGTATAGTTAAATATTACAGCAATGTGCCTGTCTCCTAAAAATAGCAAAATTGAGCATTACTATTCATGTACATCATGCTCATAGTCTCTACATAAATCTGTCATCCCCATAATTATAGTGAGGGGGGTCTTTTACAGTGATGCATCCAACCTTCTGGACAGCAAGTTTGGATTTGGACCCAATCAAAATGCTCAGATACTTGTGTGAACTTGTTTCACAAATAGTTGGAAGTTTTAAAAATAAAAAATCCACCTCAAAAACAATTTCTGCCTAAACTCCTTAATTCTTTCAACTCGTTTTGGTTTCTCAATTTTCTCAATATGCATTTCGAGAACGGTAATTATTTGAACTATTCAATTGCAATAATGTCTATAGGTATATTACACTAATATATATATATATAATTTAAGATTCCTAGGAGCAATGTCTATATTCTTATTGTATCATTTGTAGGCTCTAGCCAAAAGCTACTTACAGAGAAAATGATCAATCATATTTTGTGACCAGTTAAGTTACTGAGAAGATATGGAAAATAACAACAATCTCAACACCTTTTTCCTTCTACCATGAGTGTTTCAGCATATCTTTTATTGAGCCTACAATTACATTTGATTCTAACCTAAATCTGTTCTGAATAGGAAGAGTGAAAAATTCCAGAGTCTTCAAAATATTCTTTACTTAAAACCCTCCTGTCTATCTGAAGGGACTTAAACCAAGGAGGAATAGTTCACTTGCTGCAGTTGAACTTCTCAATGTCAACAAACCAATACACCTAGGAACCAATATATAAGCATAGAGATAACAGAATGATTATTAACCCAGTCCACACGAAGATGACAATGAAGAAAATGATGATAAACAGCTAAACTGTATAAGTTGCTTACCATGTGCCAGGCACTGTTGCATCCATTAACTTCTTTAATCCTCATACTAACTTTCCAAGTTTCATCCTATTGTTATCCCCAGTTTGCAAATAAGGTAAGAAAAACACAGAAAGTACAGTGATTTGCCCAAGGTCTCACAGCTTACAAGTTGAGTGTCAAAAACAAATTTAGGGAATCAGGCTGCATCTCAGTCTATACCCTAAAAATACAGTAGATGCAAACTATTACATATAGAATGGATAAACAACAAGGTCCTACTGTATAGCACAGGGAATTATATTCAATATCCTGGGATAAACCATAATGGAAAAGAATATAAAAAAGAATACATATATGTATATATATATATATATATATATATATATATATATCTGAGTCTTTGTTGTATAGCAGAAATTAACACATTATAAATCAACTATACTTCAATAAAATTTTTTTTAAAAAGGAATAAAGCACTAATTCACTAACAAGCAACCACTGACATTCATCTCCTTTCTTCTCTCAACATATTGCTGTTTTAAAAACTAATTCTGCCTCTTGCCAAAAGAAAACCAGAAAAAATATAAAATGCACTCATACACAAAATGATCACCAAAATACAAAAAGGAAACAATTATTTTAAAAGCATTATATAGTAAATTTAGAAAGAAAAATAAAGGAACACTGAATGTTACTGGTAGAAGAGAAGAACAAATTCAAGTTAACTGGGATTTTTCTCCCTCCCATAATAAAGTTCCTCCAAAATATATAGGTTAGGGTTATGTTTCATCGGAAGGGAAGACCATTTGTTGTGGGTGATATATTTTCCAGTGCTGAGGAGAAGGCATTCTTCAGTGGGGTAGCAAATATAGTCTTCACTGGAAGACGATAGTGACCACTTTCACCTTGCCTAACTGAGAAGATTATAACTCTGAGTGATAAAAATGAGTTTTAAAAGTTATGAGATTTGGGAAGGGTATGACACAAATAGCCAACTTCAATTAGAAAAGAACATATCTTTAAAACAGAGACCATCACTGCTTAACACTAGAAACAAAAATTACATGCAGTGATGAAAGCTGAAGAAAGGGCATTTTTTGGCCAGAATTTGAAATCTCCAGCATACACTCAAGGAATCAGCCACCCCGCTCACCCACTGGAAAACACACACACCTACACACCCACACCCCCCACACATACACACACAAAACCTCTACAATATACTCCACAACTCCCCGAACACAGTAGCATCTTAATAATACTGATGTATTAACTGCACCTAATTATTAAGCTACTAGCTACAATATTAGTTTCTCAGGCACAGGGGAAATACAGTAGTCATTAAGAGCACAATTTCTGTGTGAAATTATCTGGATCTCACACTGCTGTGGCTATGGGACCAGTGATTTTAAACAAATTTTGTGACTGAGTTGCCTGTAAAGATGAAAATAAAACTGGTACGGCATTTTGAGGGTTAAAGAAGTTAATACATCATGACAGAAAATGCTCATTGTCTTTCACATCCATTCTCCCCTGCTTCCTTTTAGTATCTCCAAACAGGGCTGCCCTGTGACCCAACTCCAGGGTCACCATTCACATTATAACCTATAGGGATGGCAATCCCAGGAATCATGCAATATGGCGGACCCATCCCCCAACATCAGTAGTCCCCAACCTTTCTGGCACCGGGGACCAGTTGGTGGAAGACAATTTTTCCACGGACGGGGGTGTGGGGGATGGTTCAGGCGGTAACGCAAGCGACGGGGGAGCGATGGGGAAGCGGCAGATGAAGCTTCGCTTCCTGCTGTGCGGCCGGGCTCCTAACAGGCTGCGGACCAGTACCGGGGGTTGGGGACCCCTGCCCTACACTTTAGCAAAATACCTGGTTAACCAGCTAGAATCGAGATTTCCCTTCCTCCATTGCAGGGAAGGCTGGTCATGTGACTAAGCCCTGGCTGACAGAACGTGAGTACAAATGATGTGTGTTGCTTCAAGATCATGTTTGAAATGAAGCTGCTCATCCTACAGTCTGATATGGGGGCTTGGCTTTAGAGAGCCAGCAGCACACAGAGGAGGATCAAGCCAGACAACATGGAGAAGGAACCTGGGTCCCGGGAGGATGTTGTGGAGAAGTGCATCACCACTGCCTAGTCCATCCATCTCTGTGTTGTTAATGTGAGAGAGAAATGGAATCTAGATCTTGCTTGGTCCGTTGTACTTTAGATCTCTCTATTCTAACAGCTGGGTCTATTTCCTATTAAATACCTATGTGTAGAAAACTTAGAACTGTGCTTGGCACGTAGTAAACTCTCATTAAATGTTAGCTACTATCTCAGTAAGTGAAAGAGTCAGTATTTGAAAACAGAGAACACTGTGTACCTCCAAAGCCCATATTCTTTCCTTTCCGGGAGAAAACGCTGCCTACAGTGCGTAGAGACTGAAAAGGCAGAGTTATTTGCTACAAGCTCCTCGGTTAGCAACGCTTTAAAATCCCTTACAGCAGGAGAGGGTTTTCTTCTACATTCCCCAATTTTTAATGCTGTTCTCAGTTCAAAATCACGTTTAAAAAATTAAGCTGAGATGAAGTGGGAGAGTGGCATGGACTTATATATACTACCAAATATAAAATAGATAGCTAGTGGGAAGCAGCCGCATAGCACAGGGAGATCAGCTCGGTGCTTTGTGACCACCTAGAGGGGTGGGATGGGGGTGTGGGAGGGAGACGCAAGAGGGAACGGATATATACAGCTATATGTACATGTATAGCTGATTCACTTTGTCATACGGCAGAAACTAACACAACAATGTAAAGCAATTATACTCCAATAAAGGTGTTAAAAAATAAAATAAATAAATAAGTATTGCGTTTAAAGTAAGTTTGGTGAATAACTTGAAATTCTTTGATACTTGTACTTTTGACTCACCCACCTTAGTCATCCCGTAAAGCACAGAGCAGTGAGAAAAATAAGGGCCAAGAAAGAACTACCTGCATACTCTTCAAGCTAAATTTTCTAGCTGTTAGATAAAAGGACTTTCATTCTTTGGACCATAAAAGATTTTTTTTTTCTGAGCTGATGAATACACTCAGGCTCTCCTTGAAGAGCCAAGACTGCAGCCTAATTTGGATGGGAATTCCTATACCATCATTCTTCCTCTCCTCCCAAGCCCTTACCCTGGGCAGAACTGCCAAGAAGAGGAATCTCATCTTCAGGATCAAGTGTGCTTGCTATTTCAGAACCTGCTGGCATTCCCCATCCAGTCCAGGGGAACAGCTGGGGGGCATTTTCCACATCTTTTTCCAGACCTCCAGCTGCCCCTGTCTGACCACCTCTGAGGAAATTCACAGATCTGAAACATACACAGACCCTCCACTTCTACATACATGGCGTGACTAATAGGCTCCTCCAGGGAAACAGAGAAACACATTGTCCAGTATCCCTTTACAACACTGAATTAAATTGATGAAGGTCAGGGTCTCCTGCCACACATTTAAAAGGGCAGTCCAAGTATTTTCTGTTCTGGAAACAACTGAGAAATCTGTTGTTTTGAAGGAACAGAGACTTAAATAAAACTTTCTCTTCTTTTCCTCATCTTCCTCCCATCTCTAGCACAATAAATGTTGCTTCCTTCCAATTTTTTCCCATAGCACTTTGTGCAAAATTCTATCAACATCTCTTCCATCATGCTATAAATATCTGCTCCCATGTCTTTCTCCCTGAGTAGGCTCTGTAGGTCTGTCTTTCATTATCCTCTTGGCATGATTGATCTCATTACTTTGCCCTTTTACTTTGCCTCGTGTATTTCATGTTCATGCTTTCCAGTGTCATTTTATTATTGCAGCTGTTGAAGTAATTTAAATATGCTTTGAGAGTATACATAATGTTGGGAAACTTATTTTTCAAAGTGAACCTCACAGATTTAGACATTTAAAAAGGGCTTCAATTTTGCCCTGCTTTCTAAATCCTCCACAGCCTAAATATTCCATTATCTCCTTTTGCAACCCCAAAGTGTCTCAAATTAAAAACCACACTTCAACTAAAGTCACAACCAGTGAAGAAGATTGGATTGTTCTCTTTTCTGGAGAATAGACACAGCAGGTATTGAATATTTCGGCAAAACTCAACTCCTAACGGCACTAATGGTGTCATTTGGCACTAATGCATTGTCAGGAATTAAAATCTGAACAATAGAATTAGAAGCAAGACAAAAAAACACATCAATAAAATTCATCTCAGGCAGACAAGTATGTGGTCCGCATTCGATGGAGGGATTATATGCATACGTAAATAAACCATTAAAATCCTCCTGCTAAGAGTCTGCCCAATTCACGGTGATTTGAGTTGCTGCAGGGACAATGGCAAATCTACACATAATTTGTTTGTTTGCAGGATGAGAAGGAAGAATTTGACAGATTTTAAACATATCCAGAGAGTCCATTTCTACATTTGTAGAGTAGTTAATATGATATTTCAGTAAAAATGTGGAGCACATTTTCCAATGTGTATTTGTAAAATAAATAAATAAATAACTGCTACAGTCTAGTCCTATTCCAACAGTTCCCAAGGCACCATCTAAATTCTTTGGTGAGTTTATCATGTGTTATAGTGAATGCTGTATTGCTCAAGGTACTATGAATAGAAAAGGAAGGAGCGAACATACATTTATTGAATCTTATGGTTAGGTACCTTATGAAATCCTTACAACAACTCTCTAAGGCAAGTTTATTAGCTTCATCCAAAGACGAAAATAACCTAAGAAAGTTTGAATCCTGCCCAGTGGAATATAATTGGCAAATAATGGAAACAGGATTCAGACAGAGATTGCTTTGGTGCTAACATCCATGTTCTTCCCATTGCCTTACACTGGTTGATATAAAATTCATCTAAAAATGTTGGATTTCAGAGCATGAATCACTTCCTCTCTGTCCAACACACACACACACACACACACACACACACCATTCTTATTTTCCTCTCTGTCAAAGGCCAGTTTAAGTGTTGCCTTCATCCTAAAACCTTCCCTTTTTTGACCTACAATGGCATGCACTGCTTCTATTATACAATTCTGATCTTGAGACCATACTGTCGTGGGGGGGGCGAGTGGGCAGCTAATTATTTCTCAGAACTAGTTATGTATCCTCAGATAGACTACGATAATTCTTAACCTAAGAAATATGTCCAACTTCATTTCTATGCTCAATGACATACCTCATCTTGGCTCCTAATAAATGTGTAATCAAAACTTGTTAATTTACTGAGTTATTATAACTCTGTTATTATACAAGATTACCGAGTGGTACTTCATACATTAGAGTTACTTCAATGTAGTCGAGTACAAATATTTTTTTTATGAAGGTATTGTGTTTAAATGAGGTGCTTACTGGGACATTGTGAGGGCCTTTTTATGTAAAACTAATAAATTGCACCTTAAGGTATAATATGTGCACGTGTGAATTTTCAACTGTTAGGGTTGCTTACAATGGGAGTAGAACTGCAAACTGAAAAGAAGGTAGGGAAACAAAATGAACTTCCATAATAATAATGGTAAATTCGTATACTAGAAAGTATAATAGACACCCTGCTATCTCCAGGAACATATTTAACTTTCTGTAATCGTTGCTTTCATAAACCCCCTACTTCAAAACTTCATTGCTTTCCCTGTTCCTCTTTCATCTGGAGGTGAAATTATGTGTGGACAGCAAGACAATGGAAGAGAAATACAATCTTTTAAGAGAATGGCATGAAGCTGCCTAGTCAGCAAAAGCCCCTGCCCTTTATTGTATCACCAATTTTCCATATATACAAGACAGGGTGAGAATACCTTTCTGGGAGAGGGTCTTTTATCCTAAGCTGCATCCTACCACATGGTAAGGTCCTTTAAACACAAACAGTGCTTTCTACTTGGTGAGTGACTTGTTAAAGGATCTAGTCCATGCCTTTCTACAATGAGAAAATAATACCATTAACTATTGCAGCCAAAGATACTTCCAAATGAGATACAAGAGTGTCATGGGTTCACATGGCATCACAGACCTTCAACCCAAGAAGACTTGAAAAGAAATCACGATGCTTCCTAAATTGAGTACAAAGCAAACCATTTTGTGATTCTGAGTTTATAGAAGGAAAGTGTTGCATCTGATTTTATATTTTTATGATTTTATGCAGAGCTTTAAAATTCATCCTGAAATTAAACACTATATGTTTTAAAAATGAAAATATAGAGAGACATTGAAAACATAAATAAGCATTCTTTAGGAAAATGCCGTGATTTTCAAGACTGAATTAGAATTTACATAACTTATAACTGTGCCATTGGCGAAGAGATCAGTTGAAAAAAAATGTTAAAAGATACGCCTTTTAACACATGACATTTTGGGACCCATCTGGAGATCTATTTAGAACCATGATTATCAACACAGGCTGTATGTACTTCAGAATCACTAATGGAGCTTTTGGAAACTTACTCATCCCTGGAGAGTCTGAATCAGCAGGTGACGCTCCCATATAGAGAACTTTAAATTTCTTCAGAAAATCCTGACGCACAGTAGGGATTGAGAACCTCTGATTTAGAGAATCTAGGTAGAATCATTTAAGTATCTTACTTTACCAAGCCCTGTTGTTTTCAACCCCTTTGAAAGCTATTTTGAATTCTAAACTTTTCAGCTTTCACTTTCTAAAGGAGGAAGTTAATATTGGTACTTAAAAGCTCTGTGTTTTAGACAGAACCTCAGCTTTACATGCCTCAAATAGGATTATTTTGAATTTATTTAAAATCTACAGCTGATGTTGCTATCTTAGAGAGTTTTCAGTCTTATCCCAGCAGTACCCCTCATGCTACAAAGGTGATATTTCTCATAATAAGAGGTAATCACAATGGTGACCAGCAAACAGTCAATCTAAAATGTCCATTTAACCTAAAAAAAAGTTCCACTAAAAGAAGGCGTTGAAAGTAAATATCATAAAGAGTAATAGTAGTTAACATTTATTGATACCTTACTATGTGACAAATAGTATGCCAGGTGCATACTCTTTTTCCCTTAATGATAACAGAATGAAGTGGGTATTATTATCCCTCTTTACAGTGACTATTATTATGCCTATTTGCTATTATCTCTATTTATGGTAAGGAAAGCAATACTTAGAAAACGTAGTTTGAAAAGAGATCATAGTGATAGCATACAACCATGACAAAGTTCAAAGTCTACCTTACTTGCTCTTAAATAGCTCACCACACCACTCCAATCTATTACCACTACCTTAAAACAGTAACAAAATCAAACTAACGAAACTCCACCTTTCCTTTCTCCTTTATTTAACCTGAGATCTGTTTCTCTAAATACTACACAGTAAGGAGTAAATTTCTATGAACATTGAATAGGCTGTTGATACATAGCTTTGGTTTTGTGTATTCCAAGGGATGTAAATTTCTTATCCCTGCCCCACTCTGGGAGGAAAAGATCCTTGCAGAGCAAGTTTTAGGAACTCAAATGAGTCTCTGAGGGCAACCCTTATTTCTGAAGCAGGTCCTGTTACATCTGGCTAATAATTACTCTTTTAGAACTTGGAATTCCTTCTTAGAATCTTTATCTCCTGAGAGCAATGCAAAATGGAAGGAGGTTATACTTCCCAAGACATATGTAAAACTAACCCACATGTGGGGCTTCTAGGGTTAATGCAAGGATTCTCCTAAAAGAGCAACTCGAGTACGTTCCTCCTCCCATTCTGGTGGTCCGTGCTTGCTGGAGGTGATGATGAGACAATCCATTCTCTTGACATAAGTCAAACCATTTCTCTATTATGATAGCCATGGCTCGCCAATCTAATTAAGGGAAACACTACACAGTCAAGGTATCAGTTTGCTCGGGCTACCATAACAAAATATCACAGTCTGGGTGGCTTAAAGCACAGAAATTTATTTTCTCACAGTTCTGGAGGCTAGAAGTACAAGATCAAGGTGTCTGCAGGTTTGACTTCTTTTGAAATCTCTTTAACTTGCAGATTGCTGGCTTCTCACTGTTTTCTCACAGTTTTCCCTCCGTGTGCATGCATGTCTGTGTCAACCTCTCCTTTTTATAAGGACACTGGTTGTTTTGGATTAGACCCACCCTAAAGACCTCATTTTAACTTAATTACCTATTTAATGCTATTATCTCCAAATACAGTCCCATTCTGGGACACTGGGGTGTCAGGACCTCAAAATATGAATTTTGGAGGATATTATTCAGCCCATAACACTCACGCTTTTTCTTTTAAAAGACAGAGAAATATTAAGATTTAAGATTCTCTTCCATTTTATTTATATAACCTCTACTTTTTCAACCAACCTAAGAACCCAAATCCTTACCATGAGGCAGAGGTGAAGAAAGGAGAAGAGGAGGACTATTGACTTTCATTTTCACACATTTACTCCTTGCACAGTTGATTGGAAGCTGGAAATTCAATAAACAAAGATTTCCACTCCCACGGGGTTTACAGCTGCAACTAACAAGATCATTGACTGTTTATAGGCAGAACGAAGTTGAGAATTATCATGTGTATCTGGTGATTTTGATCACAGTAGTGTATACAAACAATCTGTAGAAGCCAGCTCTAATGCTTCTTTTCTGTTTTTCCTTCTTCAATAAGGTGTCTACTGGGAAAAAGGCTGCGCGTAATGACGCTGGAGCACCTGCTGTAAGCCAGGTGCTGCCATGGAGTTGTAAACTCTCCATCTGAGTAGCCTTTTAAAAACTCATAAGAGACTTTCATACACTAAAGGGTTGGATGCATTTTATGTATCCCAAAATAATTTTCACCAACATTTCCACTCCCAATTCAACCCAGAAACATATCCTACCTAAGGAAAAACAATGAGCCTGCCATTCAAAACCAGTCCCCAACAGACTCTTTCCTTTCCAATAGACCTGTAAACCCTAGTCCTTTTTTTTATATATAAATTCTGTAGTTTCCTCTGCTCTGCCATCTGCTTCCATCCTTTCAACAACACTGAATGTGGGAAAGACAGCAGAGAAGCTTCATTTTACAGATCAGAAAAGAGAGCTTCAGAAGGGTTAAATGACTTTCCCGAAATTGCAGAACACAAAGGCTGGTAATGAAAGTAAAATTTTCTTCCCTTACTAACTTTAAAACTCTATTACTTGAGAGGATTTCATAACTAGCATATATTGGTAGTGGCTAGCAGATTACATAGCAGGCATTTGATAACTTGTGCTGAACCGAACTATGTCAAATATGCTCAGGTCCTGGCTCTGGCTGAAACTGACTCAATGAACGTGAGCTGGGGATATTCCCTGGCCCCTGAAGCTATTAAAACAGAATTTCTGCTCAACCCTAAACCTCTCACTGTGGTATGAGGCATTCATTCTTCACTCCCATCAACTCTGAATGTAGACCCCTTTTGGCAATGTGGGTAAGGGCACATGGAAGACTCTTTGATGACTGGCACATATGGACATTATGGTGGTCATCAATGGATTCATTCATAACTGCATCTCAGACCCAGAGAATCAGTGGCAGAATTGATTTTATCACTTCCTATGATTTGACAAACTAGGAATGAACCAGTGTGCAGGCCACTTGCTTTATCTCCCGATTCATTCAGTTATTGATATAATTCCAGTCAGACAAGCATTCAGTCCTATTCTAAAAGGTTCTATCCAAAGTTCAGTGCTATAAACTATCATTGAAAATCTTAGTGTGGGGCTTCCCTGGTGGCGCAGTGGTTGAGAGTCCGCCTGCTGATGCGGGGGACACGGGTTCGTGCCCCGGTCCGGGAAGATCCCACATGCCGCGGAGCGGCTGGGCCCGTGAGCCATGGCCGCTGAGCCTGCGCGTCCGGAGCCTGTGCTCCGCAACGGGAGAGGCCACAGCGGTGAGAGGCCCGCGTACTGCTAAAAAAAAAAAAATCTTAGCATGACACATTAATCCATATCTGCACATTACAATGGGCAGCCTCCAAATTCATCATAACCTGAACACAGACATACTCAGGAGTTCCAGAAAGCTGAGAGTTTTTCATTAAGTGGAATTCTCATGAAGAGATGGAACCAATAATGGAAAAATATTTTGAGATTTCCATAAGAAAAGAGCTATTTGGTGGCTATGTTACATTTAACATTTTTCTCCAACAGCCTCAAAAATGAAAAACAAAAAGCAAACAAACAACAAAGCAAAACAAGCAGAAAACATTCACAAAGTGTAGAATGCAATCGACCCAAAATTGCATACTCAAGGAAAAAGATAAAACAAATATCTGGGAGCATAATGGACTCAAACCTTCCTTGATAAATTCATGTCTGATTCAGAAATTGAAGCTAATGATAGATACATAAGGAGATTGCTATGAGTTCTGGATTTGTAGATGATCCAGGTAAACCTATTCCAAGAATCACACCTGTGAACCAAGAACCACGATCCATGGAAAGGATTCTGTGAACTCCCTGAAATAACTGAAAAATTGTACGTGTGTGCAGGGAGAGGGTGAAAGTCCCATAGAGAAAGAACAATGGCTCTCAGACCTGTTCAACGCAGTACATCAAAAATAAAATAAAAAAGAAAGAAAGAATAAAATGGTTGTTAGTGAAAAATCATAATTTCAATAAAACATCTTCATTTGGTTCAAAGTCTCAACCAAAAATCATCTTGGAGGAAAGCAAGTCTTATTATAAAATAATTAATTAAATTATTCAGACAGAGTGTAAACCTATGATTCATTCTTTTTCTGTCACTGCAAAAACACCAAATGCATTAGTGTCTCAAAGGGAGAAGAAGAATCCTGAGTGATAATTTATCTTTTAAAGGGGCACAAACTCAAATTCTTCACTCAAAATCAATAATCTACATATGCTAGCTCTCCTACATTTAGTCACAGATCTTACTTTGTGGGATGCACACACTCCCCTTGAGTCCACAATTATGTAATTGTACAAAACTGGCCAAAGTACCCAACATTACTTTGTGAAACTCTTTCATTTTAATCACTATAGTCCAACTGTAAAAAAGATGTCAGGAGCTGAAATTTAGCAGCAAGTTCTCAAATGGAAAACAATGTGAACATATCTATGACACATATCCTTGTCTTTCTTCTAACTCTGTAGTCGGACTGTAATCTTTGCTCAAAACAGTTAATAGTATCGGGCTTTCAAGGAATGTGATTTTGAAATAATATTTTCTTGTATATATTATCAAATGAGCAACCTATTATATTACACTAAATTCAACTATAAGTATCGATACATCCCTTTTATAATTAAAAAATGTCATTCCTGTATAAATGCAAAATAACCTTCCATTTCCCTTATCTACCACATTCTATTTATAATTTTAGTGACAGTATAATGATGTTAACATTATAATATCTTATAGAGAAAAATACTAAGATCCTTACTTCTAAATTATGACCTACCAAGGAATATGTGTGCCTATTTGTATATTCATATATACGTATTTATATATATATACATATGTGTGTATATGTGCCTACGTATATATACATATGACTGCATACACATATATAAATTTCAAATATTATCAAATGAGAACATTATTGAATTTGAATGCAAAGCATTAGGCAAAACTTGTATGTTTGTGTTTATACTATAGGATTTTAAAAATGATTTAACAATTAATTTAATTTGGTCTAAGATAAGCCAACATCACTTTAGGTTTCTGCTCTCTGTCCTATCTGTCTGTGTCTTTCAGAATAAAGTTACAAATATAAAATAGTTACACTATAAAAAGTAGAGCTTACTGATTTTAGTGGGACATTTTTTTTCCTTAATAAACATTAATGGCTAACTTGGTTAAAACTAATTAGTTCCTTGTGTTATACTGTTTCATCATATTTTTAAAACCATGTGTATATATGTTTTAATACCCAAAGAAGTGTCTTAAAACACAAATGCCTAGAGCTAATTTAACAGCACTATGAGATAGAAAAATTCAAAATATTGTGATATTGAATTTTACAAATGGAAATTTTACTTAAATTCAAATTGTATTCCTAACAGAGGGATCAAATCTTGCTCTAAACAAACTCCAAGGTTTAAGTGTTCACTATTCCATTTATTTTTTTTCAACATTGAGTACCTACTATGTCTCAAAGAGGTAGGCAAAGAATGTCTGGCTCCTACACAGGAAAAACTCTGAATGATGTGGGGAAGACAGACAATAAACATTTAATTACTAAATGATGTGATAAGCACCATGGTCAAGGTGTGTACAAAGCGCTTGGGGAGAACAGAGGTTATGCTATAATGGAAAGTTAATGTCAATTTATGCTAACAATCAGTGCACACAATTTAATAAATGGAACAAATAAAATGAACTGTCTTAAGGCAATGGCACTTAGTTCAGGACTTTTCACAGACACACGAGGTACAGAAGGTATAGGAAATCAAGGAACATATATTTAGTGCATTATTCTTTTAATCCATTTGCTTTAGACAAACAGCTGAACTGTTTGGATGGGCTCCAAGAAAAGCTTTCTTTTACAATGGGTACCACTCTATTACAAACCACATTCCACTCTATTTTACCATAAAAACATATTTTTACAGTTAGATCTGATTTGTAGGGATTTGAAAGAAGAAGTGAATCCCTACACAAACGGAAAAACAATGTCAAAAAAAAAGAAAGTAAATACAATTCTGTGACAAATGACCACCACACCTGTCATTCGCTTGTGGTTATTATGTGTTAAGGCAAAAAAGAATGAAACAAGATATGATTGCTGAAAACAGAAACAAAAATAGGTTTTAAGTGAATCCTTTTTCTGAAAACCAGTTGATGATTCTGATGCAGGGTATGGAACCCAAACAGCTTCTTACTTAAGTTCTTTTTGATGGCAATGAGGTGAAGATTTCAACCAGGTGTGTAGTCCTACTTTCTTCTTGG
Organism: Delphinus delphis; assembly: GCF_949987515.2. Taxonomy (NCBI): domain Eukaryota; kingdom Metazoa; phylum Chordata; class Mammalia; order Artiodactyla; family Delphinidae; genus Delphinus; species Delphinus delphis. The sequence goes on from NC_082690.1 coordinate 91,463,009, forward strand.
GGTTGGGGGCAAGTGGACAGTGGCTGTTTAGGCATCTGACATGAAATAGACATCCCTGAAATTAAGTAGGCATAGAAAGGGAATTCTCCAGGTATATCAAAAGTAGAACTGAAGCCAAAGCCAGGAAGCTTGGGGAGGAGGAGAAGAAGAAGAAAGGATTGTTTCTTTAGTCACAAAGAATGGAATTCCTGTCTGAAGCTGCTTCAGTGTTTTGGCTACTCCCCAGATGCATGAATACTTCTGAGAAACAGCAAGATCGCTATCTAGTGTGGGAAGTCAAAGGAGATTTGTGGTGGGGCGGGGGGGGGGGGGGGGGGGGGGGGGGGGAGATTCCTGTCAAGCCTCTGGCCACATCCCGGGCTTCCCTTTTAATGAGTCAATATAAACATCAAACCAAGTGCTGAATCAATGAATTCACCTACCTAATTTCGTAGTTAATTAGTGGAAGCAAGTCTAAAATGAAGCGCTTACCCTGCAGAATCACCACACACACAAAATAGGAGACTCTAATGTGAAGAAGGACTTGGCGAGATAGAGATAGGAGAGGAAAGAAAGAAATTTGAAAAGCATGGTTAAAAAAAAAAAAAAAAAAAAGGGAGACAGAGGAGGGCAAGAAGCTGTAAAGAAAGGAAATAAGCCGGCCAAAATATCTGTGAAAAACAAGGAAAATGTATTTGCATTCTCTCTGGCAAATGCAGTTCTTGTTACCTGCAAATAGTTCTATGAAATGTCATAGACTCTATAAAGAGAGAGCTCAGAAGAACACTGCAGAGCATCTAAATCAAACTCCTCATTTTACAGACACAGAAGGCTGAGAAAGGAGAAACTTGCCTAGAGTCCTGAGGCCAGAGAGTAGCAGCATCAGTCCTGGAAAGTTACGTCGGACAATGGCGTTCAGCATTACCCAGATGCTGCTGGGGAAGCTACAGAGATATGGGCTGAGCTCACTTTCCTATTTTACCCACAACTACCTGCCCCAGGTTTTCTCTAGGGCTGTAATGGTTATATCTTATGGCAGTGTTCTAGACTATTGAACTATTGAGGTTAACTGAAGTTAATGACAGATACAATGGTCATTTGTCACAGACTTGTGAACACACACACACACACACAACTTATCTTGCCAAGTAATAACGTTAGGAGAAAAATTTTTTAAAATACCATATATTATCATAATCATGCACCTTTAAAAAAGAAGGCATTATGAACCTAATAAAATGACAAGAAAAAAAGAATAAAAGTCAGTTTTTCAGATCATATAAATTTAATTTTGTGAGAAATTCACTACATTCTGCTTTTTTTCCATACTTGTTATTGCAAACTTCATTACCACACCTGCCCATTTTGTGGATTAGCTTCAGGAACGAATGCCATGTATTAGAATAATAAGCAAATATGGCCAGGAGATGTAAAATATTAAGAGTTAAGACTTCATTATGCTCCTTGTAACGTTCACAGAACAGGAAGTTGGAAAGATTGATGTCACGAATGTGGCCCTTGGTCAATCCTGGGAAATCCATCATCATGTCAGCAGTACAGAAAAACGGAAGCACATAGCCGTCTGCCGAAGACACGCATGTCTTTGCCCACAAAAGCACACTGCTTTGACTAGGGAGTTTCACATCCCTGCTAAGCAAACAGCCACAGGAAACTTGAAGCTCTGATCTACTGCTCTTCAAGCAGCAGCTCTCTAAAGGTATCCTGCAGAAAACTCAGCAAAAGAGACTTCCTTTTATTTCAAAGATAACACACTGCTAGGTGGGGTCCTCTAATGGAAAAGGTTGCCTCACCCCAAGTAGAGTCTATGAGGGCCTCTATTAGGAAAATTAATGAAAATCTAATTAGAAACAAAGCACTGCTTTCTAAAATTTTGTTAGATCAGCAGTCGATAGCTTGTAAAAGCAATTTTTTCTTTCAGTGACAAAGCATATATTGAGCATCTCCTATGGGTAAGGCATGGAAGTAAAGACACAGAAATGACAGCCAAGGGACTGACCTCAGACAGCCTTCAGTCTAGGTGGGAAAACAAACAACAGGTACATAGAACGACTTACCCATACAGAGCAGGATATAGGAAATGGAAAATAATACATCATAGCCAAGAAATACATACTGAAATGGAGAAAAGAGGAAGAGGTGAGAAACAGAGGTCCCCTAGTGGAGTGGAAGGTTTCAGGGTCCAGCATTTATTTCATAAGTGCAGCTTTGCTAGTAGGAGAACTGCACAAAAGCAGTACCTTTGGAAGATAAATAACCAGTGATAAAGACAGACTGGACGGAGGAGGATAAATTAGGGCATGATTATAGTTATCTGGGCCTGTTAAGTGTTAAAAGCCTGAGTTAGGGTAGGAAAGGGGCATATTCTAGAGACAATATAAAGCTACTCTGTCTTGCCAGCCCCAAGGGATAGGAAGCAGTGGTTCAGATATTATAAAATAGTGATTAGCCCAAGCCTCTTCCATTTGTTTTTTAAAAGGCCTTAGAGTAGGGGATAAGAAGTCACAACTGATATTAAAGTCACTTTATATTATTTGAACAGAAGATATTGGGTCAAATATATCGTAGGCAATCGGAGAATAATTCTCAGCTATTAAACCATGCCCTGAATCCATATTCTATTACCATGTATGCAGTTCTTTCTCTTTGTATCTTGAATCCTAGAGAAAGATAAATGGCACATGTCTCTAGAAGGCCCTTCAGAAGTCAGGTGGGCATACAGGACATGAAGATAAGGCTATGGGGATCACATGTATGCATGCGTACATGCGTATATGGGAACATAAGTGAGCGTTTGTGTCCGTAGCTCCTGCAATGGCAGTGTGTTGCGCTTCCCTGCCCTTGCAGTGTTTGTCTCATAAGCAAAGGAAAGCATGATAATGCTGAAGGAGTAAGGAAACTGATTTGGGGCATTGCCTCCTATTTGGCCCGATGCCCAGATGAGCTGAGAATAGCAATTTTGTTTGGTAGCTTCTTGGGAACAGCAGCAAAAACAGCATCTCAGAGCTATGTCCCCTTCTGCCTCTCCCACGTACCAGCCTGGTGGGGAAGAGTAAAGAGTCTTAGGAGCCACGGAGGAAAGGGCCAAGTGTTCCCCTTCTATATATGGAGGATGACGTCTTCTGATGGTTACAACTGAGATGAGAAATACAAGGTCCAGCCTCATGCAGCCAAGCATGTGATTATTAGTATCATTACATCTTAAGGAAGAGGGCCTGCAACCACTAATATCTGTAGAGGTATTGAAAGTGCAGTTGCCAGGAGACCACTGAGATATGAAATGTTTCTTCACTTTTCCCAACATATGACAAACAACAAGGCCTCCTAAAACACCTTTGCGGTTTATTTGCGGTGATCTCAAATGGCTATATTTAAAATAAATGGAGAAGGTAAAGCTTTACTTTTATATTCAGAGTTGTGGCTGGGCAGCTGCCCTGGGTTAACCTAGAGGCTGAAAAATACTATAATAGATTGACAAAACGGAGAACCCCTGGGAAAAAAAAGAAGGGTTGGGGGGAGGCAGGACAAATGAAAAGCAAATGAAGTTAAAGGGAAGAGCTACAGGTTATAGGTTTTTGGCATTTTGATTTCTTTAAACTTAAAAAAAATTAAGTTTTTTTTGGTTTTGTTTTTAGTTAAGTAGTCTCCTGTGAAAGGCAGCACAGCAAAGTACAGAAACCGCAGGGTTGACCAGAAGTTCAAAGCAGAGCTCTGTCATTTATTAGCTCTGTGACTTGGGTAAGTCATTAAGCCTATCTAAACTTCCCTTTCTTCATACTAGAAAAAGTGCTTATTTGCTTGTGGATTTAATGTCATCACAAAGATAAAGCATTGGGAACAGTGCCTACACATAATAATCACTCAATGAATGTTACCTATTATTAATTTCTGGTATTACTATTATTATTATTACTGAAGTTTTGTAAGGGTACAATGAGGTAAAATACGTAACATAAACTACTACCGTTTCTACCATATAACAGGTGGTCAAAAATGGCAGTCTTGTTTTAACTTTCCAGGCACAACCTCCTCCACCAGTAGTTTTCTCTACAACACCTTTTATGAGAAGCATATGAACTTGGTTTGATTCTCGGTTCAGAGCATGTCATTGCATAAGTGTGAATATAGTATCTATACTGTGCACAATATGGTTACACAGTGAGAAGACTACAAAAGAGATCATTCCCAGTCCTTGAACCTTCTGAGCAGTCCTGTGCTTTGAATAGGTCTTCTTAACAAATATTTGTATCCAAAGCCCAGATAATTATTTCCTCTACCTTGCCTATTAAGAAGCAAAGGATATCATGCCATATTACCTAGGTCACCATCCCTGGGTAGGCGGAATGAAGAGTTCAGGAATGGACGATGTGACTGCTGAGATCTTTGCAGTGACAAATATGATGAAATCAAAGCTGGATAGAAGCACACCCATGGCTGGTGCTATTGACCAGGAGCCTGGGTGTTTGAAGAGGTTTAAAAAGCTCTACCAATGAACTGAAGAGGATTCTTTTGTTTTTGCTTTTGTTTCCTCACTTCCAGAAAAGACGGTAAATTCCCTTTCAATAGCAAGGACTTGTTCCTAAGAGATGAGAGGAGCAATGCAAAAATAGCATGAATGCAGATGAAGTTGTTCCTCTGAAAAATTGATAGCTACAGTCAGATGATTTGCAGGAAGAACAAAACTCCTTAGATGGTTATTAAAACCCCATACCTATAAACAATGTAGCATTACAGAGAAGTAGAAACAAAATGAACCCTTGAAGCAAGTTACAGTGTGAAACACAATAACTCGTTGTTCTCGCTCTCCACCATTAGACCTATGGTTATTTGTGATTATCTCTCCAGCACCAAATTCCTCTTGTCTCTCAACAGCCCCTGAATTCCATCTAGGGATGCATCTGACCCTCAGCTCCATTTCCTTGAAGGCAGTGATTGGTCCACGAATGGGCATATGACCTAAGTTAATCCAGTCAGCTTAGATCTCAGGATGCTCTCTAGGAATGATGGGATAAAAGTGTGAATCTTTTTTTGGTAGATGGGTGAGGGAATACAAAACAATAGTCTGAGGATAAAAATGGTCCATGCAAGAGGACCCAGCCAAGAGAATTACAGAGAAAATACAGTAGGAATTCCCGTGACATTGTTAACATGTGGATCGAACCATACCTGAACTCCATGTACTGCAAGACTTTTCAACTGCGTATGTCAGTAAATTCTCTGTTTTTGCTTAATCTAGTTAGATCTTTATATCTTATTTCCAGTCTAAGGCATCACGACTGATACAAGACCCAAGAGATCACTTTCACAAGAAAACTCTAATACGGTCGAATGGAAATCATTGATTCAGAATGAATGCAACAAAAGTTTATTTCAATGATCCTATCTATTCTGCTTTTCAAACTGTAGAGTTATACCAAACATACCAGGAATTCACCATTTCAAATTCAGAAATGTACCTTCCAATGCTATTTTTCTTTTTTCATTAAGCAACCTGCCCTTAATTATTTTTAATTTTGTTCTGCCTGAGGCACAGGCCTCGTGATTATTTCCTAATATTGTTGTATGAAAACACCTCTTACATTTTTATGAATAATAGCTTGAGTGTTTTCTACGTGCAAGCATTCTGCTAAACGCTTTATAAGCATTATTTCAATTATAACTCACCACAACTCTGTACTATATTTATTCTCATGCTGCGCATGAGAATGTGAGGTTCAAAAGGGTAAGTAAATTGGCCGAAGCCACATATCTAAGCAGGACAGGGCTCAGGTTGACCTGGCTCCTACGTCAATGCTCTTAAATCATCAATCCTGTAGAATCGCTAGGCATTCTAAATAAGAGACATGTACAGAGCCTGACATACAGTACTCAGCATCCGGCAGCTACTATCAATGGGGCTACGCTTTGGGAGATAAAATTGGCTTCTAACATCTCTAGTATACGAATTTCCCCCAAAAGCAAAGAGTTCCTCTGCATCTAATAATACAAAAGTCCCTGATGACTTATTTAGCCCTGAACTACCCATCATTTCTTTCAGGTGAGTATCTGGGCATATTTGCAGGGAAGCCTAAAGACAAACTTTGATGCCAGTCCTGTGGAAAAGAGAGGGGACCTCTGGGTGTGACAACCCACCGGCTCTCTCAAGCCTATCTGTGATGCTCCAATGCCTTCATATTTCCTCTCTACAAACACCTAGGAGATGTGTTGTGCCTCATCCTGGACCACAGTGAAAGGCCCAGAGGCGCCTTACAATGAACAGTAGACAGAGAGCGATGAGACTGAAAGCTTTAATACAGACAGAGCCTCTGTCCCTTCCTGGCTGCAGCCAACAGCAGCAGGGTCGGACCTGAAGTGATGGCGCTGTGCCTGCAAAGCACTTTGGCACATGCCTGGATATGAAAGGCTCTAATGAGACCCATTTCACAATTCACAGGCCACATGCATTAAGCAGGCGAAGATTTCTTCCTAACATCCCCGCGATATATCCTATGGCCCAGGTCTGCGACGGGTCCCCCACCACCCACTAAACCAGATCTCTCACTGTCCCCTCACTCCTCTTTCTCTGGCAGTAAAAATAAGCTAAAGGAGGGGCAGCAGCTTCGTTTTGAAGAGACGGGAGGCACTTCCAACTGCAGAGCTCTCTCTCGGGGTCTACAGGAACCTTCCAGAGACCTGCAATGCATGCTAATCCTTCCCCCCTGGTTAGGAGAGTGGGCCCCATCATAGTAAAGTCATTGTTCTTTCTAATTGTCAGAGACTGCTGCTCTGCACTTGCCCGCAGCGATCCAATTAACATATCACCACAACACCAACCATTATAATATGTTTTGTGTCCTACCAACAAGGGAAAGCCCCAACCCTGCTTCCATACACAGCTTCGTCTAATTAGGTCTTTAATAGGTAAACAGAAGAGGGAATACAGAAAACGGGAGAGAAGGCTATATGTCTGACTCACTTTCTGCCTAAAAGTGACTTCCTGGAGTTGGAATATTTTTGTTGTTAATGAGGAAAGAGTTGAGAATTTAAGAACAAAAGGAAGGACAAAGGGAGGGAAAAAAAGGACTGAGAGATAAGAACTAAGCACTCAGGGAGATAAGGAGGGATGGTGGGAGAATGAGAAGGGAAAGCTGTTTGCTGCTTTGGGGAATTGAAAAACATGTAACTTCTGCTGGAAACTATTGCCATGGCAACGTTCAAACAATACAGAGAAAGCCTTCATAGTTCCATTCTTGCCTTCCTGAGCACCACTGTGTAGATGTTAACTCTTCTAGGAGGGCTTCTGACTTTCTGCCTTTTCAGCTGGAAGAAATCACAGTCCCCTGGATTGCTCTCCATAATGCATTTGAATTCATTCACCACACCCGTGCTCTGGTCTCTGCCTAGGAAGGTGATTCTCCCTAAGGAATCTAAGCTATCAACCTTCTCTCTGCCCACAGGCTCAGAGCAGAGCAATCTCTCTCTCTCCCTCCCTTCCCTAAGGTTGTAAAAATCAGCAGATTCTGAGATCTGGCTCACATTCAACTGTTAAACCGTTCAAGAGAGGCACAATTTTTACATTTTCCAAAGTCATGCACCCTAAAATTAAAAAAAAAAGCGTATTTTAGTTACTGAACTTTCCAACATCATTATCAAGTCACTGGTTAAAGAAAACTGGGCTATTGTCCTGAAAATGAGTTCCTTAATACTGTGTTTCTTAGGCTCAAAAAAAAGAAAAAAAATCAACTATATGGACAATAGGATATCTATTAAGACATCGCAAATAAATCAAACGACTTGTTCTAGGTAGGACCACATCTACAGTAACAGATGATTTTAATATTTAGGGGACAGTATTTGTCATCATAAGAAAAATAGTGCTCTTTTTAAATCTGTGAAACCTACCCCCACACCAGATACCTATCTTAGCAACAAATAAAACAATATAATTGAATGGCTGGATTCTCCCATATTCCCTATATTGACTTGGTGAAAACTGATGGGATGAAACACATAGACCCCTCCCAAGAAAACAATGTCTCAGCAGTTCACATTTTGGCAGGAGCAAGTATGCACTTGCTATTATTTAGAAGAGCCAGTGCTGAGTTTGCTCTCTCATTTACTATCGCTATTATTAGAAATTACTATTACTATTATGAGATAATAATAGCAGTCTCTACACTGGAAAGAAATCATCTAACACTAGAAGAAAAACATGAAAAATGGACTAAAAGAAAAACATATGTTCTAATTCAACATATTCAAGACATTTATATTCAAAGATTGAAGAATAAAATTAAACCATAATTAAATGTGTCTTACCATTTAGCACTTTCATCTAATCCCAGTGTCTTCTGCTGTTTCTTTTTCTTTTTTTTTTTTGCGGTACGCGGGCCTCTCACTGCCGTGGCCTCTCCCGTTGCGGAGCACAGGCTCCGGACGTGCAGGCTCAGCGACCATGGCTCACGGGCCCAGCCGCTCCGCGGCATGTGGGATTTTCCCGGACCGGGACACGAATCCGCGTCCCCTGCTTCGGCAGGTGGACTCTCAACCACTGCACCACCAGGGAAGCCCTCTGCTGTTTCTTATGAGAGAAAGGAGGAAGCATCCTTCCAAAGCATGAAGCCAGAGCATCTCCTGAGAATACATACCTGGCTTCATAAAACCAGGTGTTTGCATGTTGTGAAAAGTGACTGCAGCTCACCAAAGTTTTAATCCAGGCACTTTTACTAAGGAGAAGATCTTTTTTATTCTACCATTGCATAAGCCCATATTTGGGCATGACTCAAAACTAAAAGTCACAGTGTTGGGCTTCCCTGGTGGCGCAGTGGTTGAGAGTCCGCCTGCCGATGCAGGGGACACGGGTTCGTGCCCCGGTCCGGGAAGATCCCACATGCCGCGGAGCGGCTGGGCCCGTGAGCCATGGTCGCTGAGCCTGCACGTCCGGAGCCTGTGCTCCGCAACGGGAGAGGCCACGGCAGTGGGAGGCCCGCGTACCGCAAAAAAAAAAAAAAAAAAAAAAAAGTTAGTGTCTTTCCAACAGTCATTTATGACAAAGGAGGCTGCCTCATACAACTGTGCAGTTTGTGCAATGTCCAGATCCAAGGGGCACCTTCATTGTTGTGAACAACATTCTTCATGAACAATGCCACTGAGGAGTATGTATTGCCAAACTTGCACTCAGCCTATTAGCACCTCTAAATTAGAGTATAATATTAGCACCAAAATATATTTACAGAACTATTTAAAAAATTGGAAGCCTCAAAGACAAAGCCTCTTCTCAATATTTCAAAAAGGCAATTAGAAATCGTGCATGTGCTCATACAATTGCATAAGATAGTGAAAACATCTTCTGGCTCAATTTATATCAATTCAAGGTCACAGTGTTCAGTTAGCACATTTCAAGAACAATGATGGGCAAGAATATGTTTTCAATTAGGAAAAATGGAGGAATGAGTTGCAATGTATTTACTGGGCAAAGTAGTTTTGAAACATGGGTCCCTAGAGTAAAAATAATAAAAGGTTGATCTTAGTGGGAAAAATATTGGGGAAATAACGGCCTACACCATAGGCTGAATTCACCCTACAGATGTGTTAAATTAATCCACTCCTTTATTGGTTCTACCAAAATATATTGAAAACTCCTGTGCACTAAATTAGCTAGATGTGGGAGATGACCAGACAGGTAGGATGAGGTCCCTGTCCTAAAAGAAGTCATATTAGCAGGTTTCAGGCAAGTAAATATTAGTGACAAGAGCTATCACAGATCTGTGAATAAAATGTTAGTGTAACAGAGACAGGAGGATTCAGTGGGCCTAGGAGACCTGGAAAAGATTTTCCCAGAGGAAGTAACTTGCTCTGAGATTTGACTTGTGATGAGTATATCTTAAGCAAATAGAGTAGCTTTCACAAAGTTTGAGCCAAAAACTAGACTGGGATATCTCCAGAGAAATAAAACATTCAGTATGGCAGACAGACAAGAGAGGCATGAATAGGCTAGCCAGACTGTATTTATCAAGAGAAGAATCCGAATTTTATTGTATATTTATAGAATATAGAGAAGGGAATGTTCAGCTTCATTTCTTAGTAAGGGCCTTCTGAAGGAGAAATGAATGCTGGACCATACTGAAGAAAAGTTGGCATCAGAAAGACTTGTTAGAAAGATATCTAGGAGAGAAACAATGGACTCTGGACTGAGGGACAGAAAAGCTGAGTTTGAGATGATGAGTAGATGGATGAGTATTTGATTAGTGGTTGGAATATGAGGGAGGTTAAAGAGATATTGATATCATTTGAAACTGAAAATATATAGGCTCCTGGAGGGAAAATAATCAGTTACAGTCAGTGTACTAAGTTTGTAAGGCCTACAGGAGACCAGGTAAGAAAGCGGGATCTTGCTGGCCCTGGAGATTTAGGAATCATCAGTTTACACAAGGGGGCTGAGGCCAAGGATCCGAGCATCATGTCTCAAAACAAGCCCAGCAGACATCTCTCAGGGATGCGAAGAGATTGGGAATAGAACTGATTCCAAAGGGAAGCCCTCAACATTTTAGGAGAGAGCCGAGGGACAAGACAAGGACGACATGAAATGAATAAAGGAAGTGATAGCAAACGGCACCTCAAACCCCTAGAAGAGTTTCAGAAAGCCAGGGGCAGCAATGGTACGAAATGCTACAGAGATCAAACATCGCAAGGACTGAGATCACGTGCTAGGGGGGTGAGGCAGACAATTCGGAGCCCACCGGATTTGCAGGATATTGTAACAAAACTCCAACCTTATTACTAGCACTGACCTTATTTCTCAGACAATCATGAATTTCCAGATGATCTCATAGCGTTTTGCAAAGCTTTTCTGTCCAGTAGCTGTGTTGAGTGAGTTAGGACAATTTTTCCCAAGTCTTTCTTATAAGTTGTCTCTTCCTCATGTAAGGGAACACTTGGATATTAGATAAGACTGACCAAAAGATGCAAGGTATGAGTGATCTAATATGTGACTACAACCTCTGTTTCAGGAAGCAGTAAAGGGAAACTACAGACACCTCAATCCCAGTTGAAATATTCACATTGAGTACCAGGTTAGCGGATGGTGAGCCGCCATGTTTACTTGTTACAAGGCAACACGTTTGCATTTACTGATTCTGATCTTGTTTCTAAAGTCCTAAGAGATGTAGCTTCTACCTCCAGCTCTATCACTTAGTTGTTGGATAACCTTAGACCAATTACTTAGCCTCTTTGTGTTTCAGTTTCCAAAGTGAGAATTTAGGAGAAATATATGTTATATTATCATCACAGTACCTGGTGCATATCAAATGCTCAATAACTGGTAGTTACTACCCATAATCCCCATTAGTGTTGAAAGCATACATAAGCACAAAAAGCTGCCATCAGCTTATGCCAAAGATGAAATAAAAGTTTGTTAATCTTACATAAGCTGTTCATCATTGTTAAACCTCATTATAAATCTGACTGACGTTGGAAAACATTATCAAAAATAATATTACCCATTTTGATGGCAAAGTTGGCAGAAAATCTTCATTCACATATTTAGTAAATGTAAAGCAAAACACTCACAGACTTTCACTTAAATGTTCCCATTTCTGTGGAAAATAACCAGATTTCAATGAGAAGAAAGAAAGTGAGCTAGCATTTATTGTGTACTAATCACGTGCCAAACACTTAGACATCTTAATTAATGCTCCTAAAAATAACTGCAAGAAAAAAATGATGTCCATTTTTATAGCTGAGGAAAACTGAGACATAGCAAGGTCAATTTGCCCACTTAGGATCCCCCAGCTAACAAGTAGTGAAAAAAATCTGAGATCCAAGGTTTGCCTATTCCATATTGTATTATATTTCCCCTACACAACCTCTAGATACTTTCCTCACATTTTGACCCTGCATATCCGCCATTGTGACACGGATTCTGCCTTTCTCACCTAATTCTATGCTGTTCTTCTCCATATTTTGACAACTATCGATAGTAAGCTGTGATCAGAGATTTTATATTTTCAGTTCCTATGAATCTCAAATTCCTAGGTAGTGGATTATAAACTGAAAATCGTACAATCTTAGTGCTTGAAAGAATCTTAGTTTTTAACCTTTTTTTAACAGGAAAGAATATAAGACCAACCTAAGAGAGATGAGGTGACTTGTATCAATTGTTACAGTCCATTACTGACAGCACCAAGATTAAGAAAAATACACTGCATCACCTCGCTTTCAGACCTCAGCTTTCCCAGCAGAAGGAAACCACTCCGAGGTGCTTAAAATCTCTCTGTGTGTGTGTGTGTGTGTGTGTGTGTGTACAGATATGACATCACACACACACACATACACACACAGAGTCAGTATACTCATTGGAATTTCTTTTTTTTTTTTTTTGCGGTATGAGGGCCTCTCACTGTTGTGGCCTCTCCTGTTGCGGAGCACAGGCTCCAGACGCGCAGGTCCAGCGGCCATGGCTCATGGGCCCAGCCGTTCTGCGGCATGTGGGATCTTCCCGGACCGGGGCACGAACCTGTGTCCCCTGCATCGGCAGGCGGACTCTCAACCACTGCACCACCAGGGAAGCCCAGTCAATGGTATTTCTCATTAAACTGCCATAGGTTCCTAAAAGCCAGGCTTCTTGCATGTATACATGCATTTGAGTTCTTTGGAAGTAACCTCTCTTAAGTTCAATCAGTCCTTCAAGGAATATTTATTGTAGGCATACCATTTGTCAGACACTCTTCTGAGGTACTAAGGACATGCCAAAGAACAAATAAAATCGTTGCCCTCAGAGAGTGTCACAAGCACACTGTCCCAGCCACAAGATCCGCCCAATAAAGTTTCAACTGTCAAATTTACATTTCTCCAGAGAAATCATTTTGAAGAAACATGCAACAGACTCTTGATCCTTTTGGAAAATCTTCTAAGACGCTGTTTATAAATTATTATTTTTATGCCTATATTATAAAATACTTGATGAAAGTTTACATAGACACAGAGTACATTTTCCACAATTCATAAAGTATATTGTAGTCTTTCTTACAGGAATGGCATTCACTAAAGCACTTCCAAATATGTTTTAAAATTGTAGGACCTTACTAAAAATGGTCATATCTATTTGTGTTACTCCAACCTTGTCTATAAATTTCTCATTTTTTAACCTATACCAACATGAATTTATATGAAGAGCTTCCCTCAAACAAGACCATATCTGTTTTTTGCAAACTGTGCATTACCTAAACTAAAATCAAAGACGCTCAGTTTCAATGTGCATTTACTGAACACCTGCTGTGCATGACGTATGCAATCTGATTTCATCCTCACAGTGGTCAGCCTCATGTGGTTGTTATCTCTATTTTACAGATAAGCAAACAGGCTCAGAGCGGTTAACGGCTTATGTACCACACGTGTTCCAGTGGAAAGCTGAGTATTCAAATTCACTTAGGATGTCAGAGTTCAAGTTTATTGAAATTCTTAGTCACCGTTTAGAAGCACACCAAAAAGTAAAATTAATAAAATGGTAAGAACCTTCATAGACGATTTCCGTTTCTTCTTAAGATCAGTGAAAATGGGTAACTTAAGGATGCTTTCCCAAAGTTAACACAGAATTCAAATCATTTTCCTAATTGAATAGAAGCAGTATAAACATCCAATGGGCAACTCCTCAGCCTGACTGTCCTGTTACCCACAGATGTGACATCAAGAGTAACAATAATTAAAACAGTAGGATTCTTTTTCCCTCAAAGGGAGAACAGGTTTCCAGAAGCATACTGAGGAAACAGATAGAACCCAGGGCTGCTGATGTAGAAAATGAAATTATTTGAAATGACCATGAGTGGCAGCCTCGGAAAACCACTGGCAAGTTGGTGTTGGAAGATTTGCACATGCAAACAATAAGACACATATGTCTACATGAAACTTGATTCCATACACTCTACTGGGCCTTTATCCTTTCACAAAATGAAGACGTATAACTAACACAGGATTCATGATAACTAGGAAGACTGTGAATCCAAATCGTGGACTTGGGGACCTTAATATTAGTAACGGAATTTTACACCATCTAAGTTAATTATATAATTGCCTAGAAATCTGCCTTTATTTTGTGCATTCCACATCCAATGTAATATGTAGCCAAAATGATACAGTCAATATACAACTGCTATCTTCTGTAACTTTTAGACAAAAAGAACACACAACACAAGAACAGCTTTATTTTCCCCTAAAATCTCATTTAAATATGATTTTTGCTGAGATTTATTTTTCTATACTTTAAGGAGAAAATCTTGATTTTCAATTTCCAGCCGGAGGCAGAATTTCATATCTAAAATGATATATTGCAATGAATCTCTCCTGATAAAACCTCAAAAGAAGAATCTGGCAACTACTGTAAGGTCAGTTGCACATTCCCTGGTTCTTAAGTGTAGCCACTAGAATTTGTAAAGTCTGTGGCCAGCCTGTATTCATTCCCAGGAAGTTAATCCAAATTAATCCAAGAATGACCACAACAAACAGCTCCCCTTAGAGGGTCTATTATGCTGGGGCTTTGCATATCATTACTTTTAATTCACAAGACAATTCTAATTGGTTTCATTCCAATTTGTTGATATTATTCCCATCCCACAGATAAGAACATTGAAGGCCAGGGAAATTAAAGGTATTGCCCAAAGCGCATAGCTGTTAAATTAGAGGAAAATATTCGAAAAGGTAACTTAAAAACTTGCAAAATTCAGCAGCTTTCTGGGCCTGGGGTCCTCAGCAAATTCCAGTATACAGCTACCTGCTCACAAATGTCAATCAGTGGGTACCAACTTCTGTCCAGAAAGAAGCTCAAGGGCTAAGTTTCTAGATCTACCATGGCCATAATTCTTTCATCAGTCCACCAGCAAGTTGCCTAAAATGCTGAGCCAACTCTGACTGACAAACCAAAGGAGCTAAACCCTGGTCTGGGCAATGTGTCCTGAAATGCAGTACTGGTGAAGTGATTCACCAGTGTGAAAAAGGATGCCATCCTTAGATGCTCCATCATCTCCGGATTTGAAGAACAGGTTTAAGTGGAGGTGGGTGAGAGGACATATTTCAGCCCACAATTTTAAACACATTCATATTTTCTCTTCTCTCCCTACCCCCCCATCCCCTTACCTCTCTTTCTCAGTAAAGTTTGCATGTGGGTATAAACGTGGAGAATACTGAGAGGGGGTGACAATGTGACGGAGAGGAACGCACACTGAGGTTCAATCAGAGTGGCAATGAAGAAATTGTTGATGTCAAAAAAAAAAAAAAGAAGAGGAAGAAAGAAGAAAGAACGAAAGAAAGAAGAAAGAAAGAAAGAAAGAAAGAAAGAAAGAAAGAAAGAAAGAAAGAAAGAGAAAGAAAGAAAGAGAGGAAAAACCCCTCTCCTGATTGGCAGAGCCAAGCTGATTGCAAAGCTGGGTTTCCCACGCGAAGCCCAGAGCTGAACTACGCAGTAAAAACCCTCAAAGTACATTTTGTTTTCTTTATTCTCTTTTTTCAGTTGTGCTAAATTGCAGCTGAACAGGAACTTAAAATAACTTGAGTCAATCTTTGACCACAACTGATGACTTCACTGTGGTCATGTAAAAACAAAACAAACATGCAAAATATCTGCAAGGAATTATAAGATATGCAGAAACCTATAGGGAGCTTGAGGGCAGGGGTGGGGAACACAACCCTGCACGACCTTATTTTCATAGGTCGGTAAATTTATTGCCTGATCTGTGTCCCAACAGGAAACATGTGCCCAGAAAAATAAATTAGAGAAGTGCTCAGCTGTAGGCTAGTTTAGTTAAGGGGTAATGAAAAGGATAAGAATAGATGATGTGAGTGAAAGAACAGACTCAGATGCTTTTAGCAGGGAGTTTCTGGTTTCTATTATCATTCTCTCATATGAATCTAACTCCATGGTTCTTTAATGACTCTCCAGGGACCACCACTCACTGGATTAAATGAGCCCAATACCAAGAAGGGACCCAGGAGACTGTTGCCTTTCATCTCCTTTGGGATACGCCAGCGTTGTGGATCATTTTTTTTTTTTTTTCCAAATAGTATTAAAGTTAGGGTTATCTGAGCTCTTTTATTAACTAAAAAAAAAAAAAGACTAAGAAAAGACATGAATGCTGGAGATGGGCTACCCATGAGGTCCAGAATGTCAGGAGTTTATTGCAAGCTCTCAGAATAAGTACCTTCCTTGACCCTTCTAGATAAAAATGGCAGCTGTGGTGAAAGAAGTAATTCTTCCACGTACGGCTGTTTCCTGTCCAGTTTGGATCCCAAACTGACTTTTGTCAGCTCTTCAGAGGCTTGTGTGAGTCACCTGTCTCATATGCTTTGGCCATTAACCAAAGAGTTATGACTTCTCCAGGCCTCAGTTTCCTTTTTTATTGGCATGAGATCTCTGGGGAATCTTCTGGCTCTAAAGTTATGAGTCTATGATTCTGATAGAAGGCCCTGGAGAGAAATAACAGAAGACTGAGAGGCAGAGTTCTGTTCAAACACAAAACTAAAGAAAAGCCAGCTCCATGATCCTGGCAGGGATGGGGGAAGAGATGCAAAGAGGGGAGATCTTATAGGCCCTCAGGCTCTCTAAGCATTTTCAACCATTTTTAAAATTTTTCTTTAGTGTCTTCTTTCCCCCAAGACAAAGCTGGCATAGGAGAAGCAGTGATATTCAACCCACAGACCTTTATCTAAGTTACCACAGGACACTAGATTTCTGCCTTTTTTTAAAGAGCTCTGAACTGGTATTGCAGGGAACACTGAAGGAAACTGGCAAAACTGAAGGCGACTAACTGCCCAGGGCACCTACATGGACAGCCTCTCTGTTACCCAGGGAAGTGGTTAGAAGGGGGTGGGGTTGAAGAGAGGAGGGTCCTCCTCTCATCCTTAGCACTGGTAAGAAGCTAGGTAACCTAATCTCTAGACCACCACTTTCCAGACTGTGTGTGCAAGAGAGATTGGGGATGGTGCAGCCACAGCTCTCCACCACTTCCTCCCCCGTCTCACTCTCCCTCCCTCCACCCACTCACCAGCCAGAAGCCAGCCTTCATCTGGTTGGTTTATTATCATATTTTTGTGGTAATGCATTCTGTTGATCTGCGATGTCAGGTTGGATAATGAAATTTAAATTGGGTCCCTTCGATTTCCAATGGCTAAAAATTTGTGAATCTAACTCCGGGGCTGCCATGCAACTTAAACGCATTCTAGAGTGTTGATCACACAGCACAAGGCACCCCACACTGCAGCGGCTTTCTTGGGGAAATTTTTTTTCTCCGGATGGACATTTGCAAAGGCATTTGCCCCGGGATGCAGACAACCTGCATCATTATAGCAAACCTGCTTATCAGTGAGCACAGCCTGATGGAGCAAATGCGTGGGCCACCTTCTCCCTGTTTTCTGGTCCCCACAACCAGGTCTTTAAAAACCACCTCAGGGGGTACAGGGATAAAGGGACCGGGAATGCTAAATTAATGGACATTTTCTTCACCAATAAATAGGAAAAAAAGGATCACTCACTGTATTTCAGACTGATCACAGCAACATCCAGATGGGAATCCAGGTGGTTAAGAACAAGCAGAAAAATGCATGATCTTGACCCCAAAGAGAAAAAAAAGGGGGGGAGGGGAGGAGGTTGATGAAGAAAAATCCAACTGCAATTATCCATCAATTTTACTCAACATAGGCACAAATCCAACTGTGCTCTGCTGGCTTCTCTTCCCCAATCAATGCCTCATTCTGCCGCGGTCAACTTTTCTTCTCCGAAATTTCTTTGCAGATGTATTATTAATTCCCTCTCCTCTTGTGGGAAATTCAAAAAGAAAAGAAAACACCACCATATCAAGTCTTTACTTTCCTAAAAAAAGCCCCAAACTTTTCATTCCAAAAATATCTCCTTGGCTTACTTTCTCCTTTACAGAAAAAAATGAACATACTTTTCCTTTGTGGATCCTCGTTTCTCCATTTCCAATCATCCTTTTGGGGAGAGGGAGGGCAGCTGTTTTATGATTATTTATTTATGTCAGAACACACCAACCCCCGCGGGTCTGACACTGGTTTATTTCATTTTCCAATGCTCCCTGTGTGCACATATACACATTTGTGTTAAGATCCAGGTCTCACAAGAAAAAGCTTCGTTCTTCCTTCTCTCTTGCACAATCAGTTTATCCACTGCGTTCGGTTCCAGGAGAGAGCTGCGTCCCGCATCTTTCATTTTCGCAACGCACCCAACCGCCACCGCCACCAGAAAAAAAAAAAGAAAAAAAAAAGAAAAAAAAAAAAAGAAAAAGTCTCCTTTTACATCGCCGATTCCTCTCCCCAGCCCCGACCTCGAAGAATTTGGGGATCAACTCCCCCCAATCGCCACCCTTCCGGCCGGCCCCTTCTCCAAAGATCTGATTAGATTTCTCATCACAACCCAGTGCGCAATTGGATTTTTGATTTCAGCCACCCGGCCAGCCACCTTCCCCTCTTCCTCTAAACTCTGTTATATCCTGTCTCCTTCCCTCCACCGCCTCTGCAATTTCATAATCTCACGTTAAATGGAGTGCGGGGGGGCGGGGACGGGGGCGGGGGCGGAGGTAGTGAAGGAAAATTTCAAGGCTCCGTCAGCTGTCAAGAAGAAACCCATTCCTCCCCCCCCCGCTACTTCTTTTTCTCTTTAAGGCTCGGGGTGGCTTGCGCTTCCTCTGTCCCCGCCCCCACCCCTAGCACCCGGTCCAGATCCTCCAGGTGTAGCAGAACTCCACGATCAGGGCCGGGATCACGGGGGAGACTCGTGACGCGGTCCCTCGCCGGCGGCCCCTGCCAGCCACCGGGTCCCCTTCTCCTCCATCAGCGGGCAGCGGATCCGGGGGGCGCCGCGATGAAAGAAGTTCAAACTGGGCTTTTATTTCAAATGGGGAGGGTGAAGTGAGGGGCTCGACGAGGTGTTTGTTAGGCAAATAAAAAAAGAATAATAAGGAAAGAAGATACAAAATAGAACATGGAACGAAAGAGGTAAAAAAAAAAAAATCCCTAGTCGCTGGCTCCTCTCATCCTTCTCGAATGAAACTGCAGCTTTGATCTCATTTCCAGCTGCGTCGGGTGCATTCTGGAGCCACAAGTTGGCCTCTCTTCGCCCAGACCTTCCCGACGCCGGCTAGTCCTCCGCGAGGAGACGCGCTCCCGGGAGCGCAGCTGCTCCGCGCCGTCTTTAGCGCCATCGCCCCGGCTCGCGGCTCCCAGCGCGGTAGAAACCCCGGTCCCCTTCCATCCACTTCGGCTGGAACTCTCTCTTCCTCCCCAGCCCGCTCCTCTCTCCCCCCTTTCCCCCCAAAGAATAAATGCGCTCCCAGTGCCGGCGGCAGTTCCTTTCTCTCGGCCAGTGCCACGTCCTGACGGTTTGGGTCCTAGCTCCCCAAATCTCCTCTCGGACTGCGGTCCCCTTCCCTCTTCTGCCCCTCTTTCTTTCCCTTTTTCCTTTCCCTTTTTCTGCTTGTGATCAGTAAAATACAATTACCCAATTACCTCCCATCATCTTAGCACTGATTGGTCAATTGCATTAACACTTGAAGTCGGGGTGGAGGGGATTGGAGCCCCTGCGGTGTGGCACTGCTGCCACCTGGAGGGCAGAGCTAGAACAGCTGCGTTTCAAAGCCACCCCATACTCAGAGGTTAGTAACGCGCAAAGAAACTGCGGTCGTGTGGAAGAAGTCATTTTTTGTTTTGTTTTGTTTTTCAAAGCCTGGCTGTGTTCATCCTGAAAGCCGGGAGTTGGAGCTACAAAGGGGAAGACATAGTAATCAAGTCACCACTAGGATTCAAAAATATCAAACACACAAAGCTGTTGCTTTCAGAGAGCTGGACAAGAGCCTCTTCCCTCCCTAGGCAAGCAGGCTGGTCACAAGGTAAGGATTAACACTACTATTACCTAGGACAGACTAATGAGAAGAAATCTAGGAGAAGCTGAAATACTGCCAGGGAGGGAGCCTGTGGTCCAGCAGGATAATCTCACCAGGAGGAGACACTGTAAAGGTGAAATAGGAGCCTTCAGCCTATGCAGTGTTGCAGTAAATTGGCCTGTTCAGTGTGTACAAGACATCCAGGGCAGTTTGACAACTTAATTCCAACATCCCTCGCTCCTAGTTGGCTTTTCCACCAACTCACGTTGGGGGCGGGGGCGGGGGCAGGGGCAGTTGGCATATTTCAACTTCACTGGGTCTTAGAAAGATGGAAGGGCCTGCATAATAATATTATTAATAACATATTTATGTTGGTTTCTTTCTCCACTATACAATTGTCAGAGGCCTTTTCTCTAAGCTATACTTACTCATTTTATACCATTCAGGTATGTGACCTTGAGACATGAAATGGATAAAATGAGGAATGATAATTCAAACAACAAAACATTATATATTTGGGGGAGGAAGGCAAATAAATATTTATCTGTTTCAAGTTGCATAATCTATGATCTCTATGCTGATTTACTATACTTTTGAGAGATCAGAATATGTACTTGGTTTGAAAATAGTTTTAAATAGGCTGTATGCTACTCTATTAAAGCACATTATATACTTGAGATTTGAGTCTTTATGTTACAAATCATAATGAGAAGTGACATTCAACAAAAGGGAGAAAATTTTTACTGAGGGAACATTAGAGGCGTATCCAAGTTCACACCAAATGTTCTTTTAGTTTTTTCCTGTTCCCTTTATAGTACATGGGTATTTCCTCATTTAGAGTTAAAAAATGAAAGGAACTACATCTATATATTTCTTTGGGTACTAAGCACATACTCTAATATGTATTTCAGATGTCAGCACCTGCAAGAGAAAAGGCCTTTCTTTACACATGAACTGTGATTTATTTAATTTCTGTCTTTTTGGAGAACTTCGATGTAGTTATTGATTGCATCAAAATGTGAATTTGTTGAGGGGTAATGGCATTGCTTCTGTTTTTAAAAGAATGCTGTATTGATTGATTCAAAACACTAGTGGGCAGTTGACTATAAGTTTGATTTGTCTTTTGAAGCTCTTACCCTTATATGCCAATTACAGTTTATCAACTAATAAACCATTAAAAAGGGCTTTCACTAGCTGCTCTAGATAACTTCAAAGGAATCTACCTTCTGGTTCTGAAGTAAGCTAGAAGCCATTTGAAATGAAAATTTTCTTTTTAGGGACTTTGATAGCAAGGGAAAGACCAGTGATTGTTTTTCAAAGCTGATTATTAGCTACCTACCAGACATCTTTAAAGCCTTTCAGAATGAATTAATCTATCAAACAAAGCAGCAGTGAAGTATCAGTGCTATTTAACCAAAAAGAAAAAGGAAAGTCTTCCCTTTCCTGTTTACCTTCCCATTCAGCAGCTGCGATTTATTTTCCCACACCAGTCGCCCATTCACACTGTATGACCTTGAATTAGCCATTTGGCTGTCATTGTTTGATTCAGACTCAACCTGTGTTTTGGGGGCATCCATATGGCATGGTTTTCTTTTGCTGACTTCTCATATACATCACTTTAAAACTCAAAACAACCCCCGAGAGATTTTTAAAGATGGGGAAAGTGATGCGAAAGCCACATATTTGGTAAATATGTCTTGTTAAGACACAGGCAAGTCTTGAACCTAGATCTACTCAATTCCAACTCTTCCAGTTTTGCTACAGTTTCTAGGTTTGGGAAGCATGGGGAATACATCTAAGACAGTCACAGACGTGCAGACTGTCATGATCAGCACTGAATCCCAGAGATGAATTTGTAACCCCATGGGTGAAATGAAATTGACACATTTGTCACGGAATGATCTTACTCAAAGAGAATTGAAATAAGCAGTCAACAAGCTAACTGTCATACAAATGTACACGCAAACTAAATTGTTAAATAATGACATAAATATAGACACTTATTCAGTAGGAGTGTCAGGTACTGTCAGCAAGGACGGCATATGTGTTTAAGTAAAATTCTTTGCAAAAGTTCTTTTAGAGGAAATAATTGCCCGGAGACTAACGGATTGTTCATGTTGTCACACTTCCAATTAGCCCATTTAGTTACCCAAAGCATGGACAGGACAGATGCCATTAAAATGAGATGACTTGGGAGAAGAAGGGCACAGTGCTAATGTCGCAGGTTTGTTCTATGGACGAGAATTCTATGTTTGTGCTCCTCTCCTGATTTGTAGGCATTTGGGTAGGGAAACAAAATTACGTTATTTCACCGTGCGCTGATGACTCTACCTGGTATAATCTGGTACCTGCTATAATCTGGTGTGCTGATGACTGTACCTGGTATAATACCTGGTATAATCAAACAGCAGAGGACAGAATCTTGTAATCAGAAATACAAAATAACAAACAGAATGAGCTCCGTGACTTTGCTTTACAAACAGAGAAAATATGGACGCAGCTATTGCGTTTATTAATTTGATTTAACAGGCTGTAGGCTAGTCTATTCAAGCACAACACATACTTAAGATTTGAGTGTTTACATGACCAATTCTGGGAACAGACATTCCCTTTTCACTTCCAGCACTATTAAAAGGGACCAGGATGTCCTGTGGGATAATCGTATCAAGCTTACCTCTAAAGTCAAGCATAATGAATGATGGCATGTGAATTAACTTCATTAGACCAACTTCTTTTGAAAACTACTTTAATGATCAAATGCCATATTTAGTGAGAACTTACTACATCTGTTATGTTAGACAATATTCCAAGAATGCTGTCTTTCAGAATTAGAAGATAACCTAATGGTCATCTATTCTTTGTTCCTTGAAATATAGATGAAGACACCAAAAAAGGAGATTTGCAAATTTATGGTTTTTTAAAGTATCTCCTCTACTATCCCTCCACCCAGTTCCCACCCTATATAGTCTTACTTTACTGTGCCCTCATGCTTTTAAAATTTTTAAATAATAACTCGCACTTAATGATAGCTTATGAGTGCCAAATACAGTTCTAAGTATGTGGTAGATATCAGTGCAGGCAATCCTCCCAACAATTTTATGAAGTAGGTACAATTACCATCCCGTTTTATAGATAACGCAAATGGAATTGTGGTTAAGTAAGGGCACCTAGCTAGGAAGTGACAGAGGCAAGATTTTCAACGCAGGTTATTTTGTTTCAGAGATCATGGTTTTAATGAATGTTTCCTATTATTACTTATTGCATTGGATGCAAATCATTTGTTCATGTCTACATTCCCACCAAACCATGGTCGATTTCATGAGAGCATTATTTTTTGTATTTCTAATACTGTGTACATAGTTGAATAAATGAATGTCTAAAATTAAGATATTAGGAAATGTCTACATTTTTGTTTCTTAGTGACTATTCTTTTTACTGTGGTACATAAAATGTTAGAAATAGAAGATACTTAGTGCAATTATTAAATAGAGAAACTAAGAAAGCATGCCACCAAATAAAATAATTTAATCAGAGCTTTATAACTTCTATATCACTTAGCTATTGCTGCATGATAAACCATTCCAAAATTGGTAGCTGAAAGCACTAATTATTAATTGTTTCTCATGAATCTACAGGTCAGTCAGGGATTGGTTAAGTGGCTCTTCTGATCTTGGCTGTGTTCACTGATAGCTGATCTAGAATGGTCTCAGCTACAGTCACTGGGACAACTCAACTTCAGTCTATGTGTCTCTTCCTTCATCAACTTAACCCAAGCAAATTTCTTGGCAAAAGCAGAAGTCAAAGGGAGCAAGCAGAATGCACTTTTTCAAGTTTCTGTATGAATCAAATCTGCCGACTTCCCACTGGCTACAGTAAATCACTTGGTACCCATCATCGAGGAATCAGATCATGCCACCTACAGTGGGAGGCCACTGTAAAGTTACATGACAAAAGAATGAAGAATCAGAGTCATCATCACTATCAACCACAAACTTCTGTCCTTTACAAACAGCAAGTTTCCTTACTGATTACTGGGGTTTGCAGGAAAGAAATTCTCTGCATTCAGTCAGTCACTTGTTTATTTCGAGAGATGAGTACTAACCTCCCATTATGTGCCAGGTATTATGGAAGTTATCACTGCCTCCTCTGATGGCCTTCACTTTCCTGATCACATCTGTTGATGCTAATTCAGGAATGGCTCATACATCTGCCCAGTTCTCTCACTGTATTACTTTACTAAGACCATTCTCAAGTTCCTCTGCGGTCTCTTTGCACTAGCCTTTCTTCTTATCTATTCCATCCCCTCCCTAGTACCCATTAGCTTCTGAAAAAGAAAAAGAAAAAAACCCCCCAAAAAACCGATGAGAAAGTTTAAAGGAAGAAACAATAAAGGAAAAATATGTATAATAACAAAAAACACAATACTGGGAAAACTTTTTGCAATGCATAGAACAAGGGATTCATATTCTAAATCATAAATAGTTCTTAGGAATAGCTTTTAGGAATAAATGAGAAAACCACAGATGTCCTTCCAGATAAGTGGGAAAAAATGCATTACTAATCAACTTACAGAAGTACTGGAATTGAACGCTTATTGGTACCCATATTACTTAGCATAGTGCCTGGCCCTTTGGCATCCAAATACATTTTGATTAAATGGATGAATAAACTGTTTACTTGGTGGTGGCAGGGAAGTGGGTAGGTAATAAGTATGCTAATTACAAGCAATGGTGATATAAGATCTGGTCAGAATTTTACCAGAAATAAGTGTAAAGAACTGAGGCAGCAGAGGAGGCAGTACCCACCTCTCCATGAGGGCAGTCCCAGAGGACTTCACATAAGAAAACTACATGTGTTCAAAGCTTCATGAATGTTAGTGTACAGCTGATGAGTGCAGAATTGCCTGTTTTGCAGCAAGAGGATAGAGAATGAGGTTCATTCTAAGAAAAATGGCCCAAAGATTGGCAGAGCTAAAGCTTAGCTAAATGATATACTCAGTTATGGAGGGGTGATCAGACTATTAGATGCCATGTAGAGATCAAGAGAGTCGAGATTTTAAAGGTAGTCTTAAAATGTTCTTTCTAGGAGTGTATCAAGATGTCTGAGAAGGAAGGGCATGAGTGAAGGGGGAATATTTTGAGGGATAATACTTCCTTTCTCAGACCACCCTAGGCAACATGACATATTCTAGGACTAACTTAAAGTAAAAAGAAGAAAGTTGAAGTAAACAACTGTATGACAATTTGGCAACCAATTCTAAATCAATTTAGACCAAATTACATTTTAGAAATCTTGTTTTTTAAATTTTATATTGGGGTGTGTTTGATTTACATTGTTGTGTTAGTTTCAGGTGTACAGGAAAGTGATTCTGTTATACATGTACATCTATCTATTTTTTTCAGACTCTTTTCCCATATATAGGTTATTACAGAATATTGAGTAGAGTTCCCTATGCTATACAGTAGGTCCTTGTTGATTATCTATCTACTTTATATATAGTAGTGTGTATATGTTAATCCCAAACATCTAATTTATCCCTCCCCCTGCCACCTTTCCCCTCTAGTAACTGTAAGTTTATTTTCTAAGTCTGTGAGTCTGTTTCTGTTTTGTAAATAAGTTCATTTGTATCATATTTTTAGATTTTACTTATAGGTGATATATGATATTTGTCTTTGTGTGACTTACTTCACTTAGTATGATAATTTCTAGGTCCATCCACGTTGCTGCAAATGGCATTATCTTTTTAAATGGTGAACCAAGCTCTTGTAGAACACAATCTCCTATATCAAATGTTTCTAAGAAAGGTGGTATTTGTGCAGAGAAACTGCATTCTGGCATCTTTGTACTGTCTAAATTAGGAGTCTTTGCACTGAGGAGAAAATTGCCTGTAAAGGTATCTTTAAAACTCCACCAGGAGAGGGGACCTTCAAGATGGTGGAGGAGTAAGATGTGGAGATCACCTTCCTCCCTACAAATACATCAGAAATACATCTACATGTGGAACAACTCCTACAGAACACCTACTGAATGCTGGCAGAAGACCTCAGACTTCCCAAAAGGCAAGAAACCCCCCATGTACCTGGGTAGGGCAAAAGAAAAAAGAAGAAACAGAGACAAAAGAATAGGGACGGGACCTGCACCAGTGGGAGGGAGCTGTGAAGGAGGAAAGGTTTCCACACACTAGAAGCCCCTTCACTAGTGGAGATGGGAGGTGGGTTGGGGGAAGCTTTGGAGCCCCAGAGGAGAGCGCAGCAACAGGGGTGCAGAGGGCAAAGCAGAGAGATTCCCGCACAGAGGATCGGTGCTGACCGGCACTCACCAGCCCGAGAGAGGCTTGTCTGCCCACCCACCAGGGTGGGCAGGGGCTGGGAGCTGAGGTTTGGGCTTTGAAGTTCAGATCCCAGGGAGAGGACTGGGGTTGGCTGCGTGAACACAGCCTGAAGGGGGCTAGTGCACCACAGCTAGCCAGGAGGGAGTCTGGGAAAAGTCTGGAACTGCCTAAGAGACCATTGTTTCAGGGTGAGCGAGGAGAGGGGATTCAGAGCACTGCTTAAAGGAGCTCCAGAGACGGGCGCAAGCCGCGGCTATCAGTGCAGACACCAGAGATGGGAACGAGATGCTAGGGCTGCTGCTGCAGCCACCAAGAAGCCTGTGTGCGAGCACAGGTCACTGTTCACACCTCCCCTCCCGGGAGCCTGTGCAGCCCGCTACTGCCAGGGTCATGTTATCCAGGGACAACTTCCCCAGGAGAAGACACGGCATACCTCAGGCTGTTGCAACGTCATGCCAGCCTCTGCCACTGCAGGCTCACCTGCATTTTGTACTCCTCCCTCCCCCTGGCCTGAGGGACCCAGAGCCCCCTAATCAGCCACTCCTTTAACCCTCTCTTGTCTGGGTGAAGAACAGATGCCAAAGGCAGGGCCAAATCCAAAGCTGAACCGCAGGAGCTGTATGAACAAAGAAGAGAAAGGGAAATGTCTCCCAGCAGCCTCAGGAGAAGTGGATTAAATCTCCATAATCAACTTGATGTACCTGCATCTGTGGAATACCTGAATAGACAACGAATCCTCCCAAAATTGAGGCGGTGGACTTTGGGAGCAACTGTAGAGTTGGGGTTTGCTTTCTGCATCTAATTTGTTTCTGGTTTTATGTTTATCTTAGTTTAGTATTTAGAGCTTATTATCACTGGTAGATTTGTTTATTAATTTGGTTGCTCTCTTCCTTTATATATATATATGTATTTTTCCTTTTTCTCTTTTTGTGAGTGTGTATGTGTATGCTTCTTCATGTGATTTTGTCTGTGTAGGTTTGCTTTTACCATTTATCCTAGGGTTCTGTCTCTTTTTTGGGTTTTTTTTTTAGTATAGTTTTTAGCACTTGTTATCATTGGTGGATTTCTTTACTGGTTTGGTTGCTTTCTTCTTTCTTTTTTTTATTACTTTTTTATTTTAATAACTTTATTTTATTTTATATATTTTTTTCTTTCTTTCTTTCTTTTTTCTCCCTTTTCTTCTAAGCCATGTGGCTGACACGCTCTTGGTGCTCCAGCCAGGTGTCAGGCCTGAGCCTCTGAGGTGGGACAGCTGAGTTCAGGACATTGACCTACCAGAGACCTCCCAGCCCCACATAATATCAAACATCAAAAGCTCTCCCAGAGATCTCCATCTCAATGCTAAGACCCAGCTCCACTCAACGACCAGCAAGCTACAGTGCTGAACACCCCATGCCAAACAACTAGCAAGACAAGAACACAACCCCACCCATTAGCAGAGAGACTGCCTAAAATCATAATAAGTTTACAGAAACCCCAAAATACACCACCGGACGTGGTCCTGCCCATGAGAAAGACAAGATCAAGCCTCATCCACCAGAACACAGGCACCAGTTGCCTCCACCAGGAAGCCTACACAACCCACTGAACCAACCTTACCCACTGGGGGCAGACACCAAAAACAATGGGAACTAAAAACCTGCAGCCTGTGAAAAGGAGACCCCAAACACAGTAAGTTGAACAAAATGAGAAGACAGAGAAATACATAGCAGATGAAGGAGCAAGGTAAAAACCCACCAGACCAAACAAGTGAAGAGGAAATAGGCAGTCTACCTGAAAAGGAATTCAGAGTAAAGATAGTAAAGATGATCTAAAATCTTGGAAATAGAATGAAGAAAATACAAGAAACGTTTAACAAGGACCTAGAAGAACTAAAGAGCAAATAACAAAGACCTAGAAGAACTAAAGAGCAAACGTTTAACAAGGACCTAGAAGAACTAAAGAGCAAATAACAAAGACCTAGAAGAACTAAAGAGCAAATAACAATGATGAACAACACAATAAATGAAATTAAAAATACTCTAGATGGGATCAATAGCAGAATAACTGAGGCAGAAGAACGGATAAGTGACCTGGAAGATAAAATAGTGGAAATAACTAACACAAAGCAGAATAAAGAAAAAAGAATTAAGAACAGTTGCAGAAACCTCTGGGACAACACTAAATGCACCAACATTTGAATTATAGGGGTCCCAGAAGAAGAAGAGAAAAAGAAAGGGACTGAGAAATATTTGAAGAGTTTATAGTTGAAAACTTCCCTAATATGGGGAAGGAAACAGTCAGTCAAGTCCAGGAAGCACACAGAGTCCCATACAGGATAAGTCCAAGGAGAAACACTCCAAGACACATATTAATCAAACTATCAAAAATTAAATACAATGAAAAAATATTAAAAGTGGCCAGGGAAAAGCAACAAATAACATACAAGGGAATCCCCATAAGGTTAACAGCTGATCTTTCAGCAGAAACTCTGCAAGCCAGAAGGATGTGGCAGGACATTTTTAAAGTGATGAAAGGGAAAAACCTACAACCAAGATTACCCAGCAAGGATCTCATTCAGATTCAAAGGAGAAATTAAAACCTTTACAGACAAGAAAAAGCTGAGAGAATTCAGCACCACCAAACCAGCTTTACAACAAATGCTAAAGGAACTTCTCTAAGAAGGAAACACAAGAGAAGGAAAAGACATACGGTAACAAACCCAAAACAATTAAGAAAATGGTAATAGGAACATACACATTGATAATTACCGTAAATGTAAATGCATTAAATGCTCTAACCAAAAGACACAGACTGAATGAATGGATGCAAAAACAAGATCCGTATATATGCTGTCTACAAGAGACCCACTTCGGGCCTAGGGACACATACAGACAAAGTGAGGGGATGGAAAAAATATTCCACGCAAATGGAATTCAAAAGAAAGCTGGAGTAACAATTCTCATATCAGACAAAATAGACTTTAAAACAAAGACTTTTACAATGGACAAAGAAGGACACTACATAATGATCAAGGGGTGAATCAAAGAAGAAAACATAACAATTGTAAATATTTATGCACCCAACATAGGAGCACCTCAATACATACGGCAAATGCTAACAGCCATAAAAGGGGAAATCGACAGTACCACAATAATAGTAGGGGACTTTAATGCCCCGCTTTCTCCAATGGACAGATCATCTAAAATGAAAATAAGTAAGGAAACACAAGTTTTAAATGATACATTAAACAGGAGGACCTTACTTGATATTTATAGGACATTCCGTCCCAAAACAACAGAATACACATTCTTCTCAAGTGCTCATGCAACATTTTCCAGAATAGATCATATCTTGGGTCACATATCAAGCCTTGGTAAGTTTAAGAAAATTGAAATCGTATCAAGTATCTTTTCCGACCACAATGCTATGAGACTAGAAATCAATTACAGGAAAAATTCTGTAAAAAATACAAACACATGGAGGCTAAACAATAAACTACTAAATAACCAAGAGATCACTGAAGAAATCAAAGAGGAAATCAAAATATACCTAAAAACAAATGGCAATGAAAACACGACGACCCAAAACCTATGGGATGCAGCAAAAGCAGTTCTAAGAGGGAAGTTTATAGCAATACAATCCTACCTCAGGAAACAAGAAACATCTCAAATAAACAACTTAACCTTACACCTAAAGCAATTAGAGAAAGAAGAACAAACACCCCAAAGTTAGCAGAAGGAAAGAAGTCATAAAGATCAGATCGGAAACAAATGAAAAAGAAATGAAGGAAACGACAGCAAAGATCAATAAAACTAAAAGCTGGTTCTTTGGGAAGATAAACAAAATTGATAAAACATTAGCCAGACTCATCAAGAAGAAAAGGGAGAAGACTCAAATCAATAGAATTAGAAATGAAAAAGGAGAAGTAACAACTGACACTGCAGAAATACAAAGGATCATAAGAGATTAGTACAAGCAACTCTTTGCCAATAAAATGGACAACCTGGAAGAAATGGACAAATTCTTAGAAAAGTACAACCTTCTGAGACTGAACCAGGAAGAAATAGAAAATATGAACAGACCAATCACAAGCACTGAAATTGAAACTGTGATTAAAAATCTTCCAACAAATAAAACCTCAGGACCAGACGGCTTCACAGGCAGGTTCTATCAAACATTTAGAGAAGAGCTAACACCTATCCTTCTCAAATGCTTCCAAAATATAGCAGAGGGAGGAACACTCCCAAACTCATTCTATGAGGCGACCATCACCTTGATACCAAAACCAGAAAAAGGTGTCACAAAAAAAGAAAACTACAGTCCAATATCACTGATGAACATAGATGCAACAATCCTCAACAGAATACTAGCAAACAGAACCCAGCAGCACATTAAAAGGCTCATACACCATGATCAAGTGGGGTTTATTACAGGAATGCAAGGATTCTTCAATATACACAAATCAATCAATGTGATAAACCATATTAAGAAATTGACGTTGAAAAATCATATGATCATCTCAATAGATGCAGAAAAAGCTTTCAACAATTTTCAACACCTTTTTATGATAAAAACTCTCCAGAAAGTAGGCATAGAGGGAAATTACCTCAACATGATAAAGGCCATATATGACAAACCAACAGCCAACATTGTCCTCAGTGGTGAAAAACTGAAACCATTTCCACTAAGATCAGGAACAAGACGAGGTTGCCCACTCTCATCACTATTATTCAACGTAGTTTTGGAAGTTTTAGCCACAGCAATGAGAGAAGAAAAAGAAATAAAATGAATCCAAATAGGAAAAGAAGAAGTAAAACCGTCACTGTTTACATCTGACATTTACAGATGACATAGAGAATCCTAAATATGCTACCAGAAAACTACTAGAGCTAATCAATGAATGTGGTAAAGTAGCAGGATACAAAATTAATTCACAGAAATCTCTTGCATTCCTATACACTAATGATGAAAGTCTGAAAGGGAAATTAAGGAAACACTCCCATTTACCATTGCAACAAAATGAATAAAATACCTAGGTATAAATCTACCTAAGGAGACAAAACACCTGTATGCAGAAAACTATAAGACACTGATGAAAGAAATTAAAGATGATGCAAACAGATGGAGTGATATACCATGTTCTTGGATTGGAAAAATCAACATTGTGAAAATGACTCTACTACCCAAAGCAATCTACAGATTCAGTATGATCCCTATGAAACTACCACTGGCATTTTTCACAGAACTAGAACAAAAAATTTCACAATTTGTATGGAAACACAAACGATCCAGAAAAGCTAAAGCAATCTTGAGAAAGAAAAATGGAGCTGGAGGAATCAGGCTCTGGTCTTCAGACTATACTACAAAGGTACAGTGATCAAGACAGTATGGTACTGGCAAAAAACCAGAAATATAGATCAACGGAACAGGATTAAAAAGCCCAGAGATAAACGCATGCACCTATGGTCACCTTATTTTTGATAAAGGAGGCAAGAATATACAATGGAGAAAAGACAGCCTGTTCAATAAGTGGTGCTGGGAAAACTGGACAGCTACATGTAAAAGAATGAAATGAGAACACTCCCTAACACCATACACAAAAATAAACTCCAAGTAGATTACAGATCTAAATGTAAGGCCAGAGAGTATAAAACTGTTAGTGGAATACATAGGCAGAACACTCTTTGACATAAATCACAGCAAGATCCTTTTTGACCCACCTCCTAGAGAAATGGAAATGAAAAAAAAATAAACAAATGGGACCTAATGAAACATAAAAGCTTTTGCACAGCAAAGGAAAACATAAACAAGAAGAAAAGACAACCTTCAGAATGGGAGAAAATATTTGCAAACAAAGCAATTGATAAAGGATTAATCTCAAAAATATACGAGCAGCTCATGCTTGTATCAGTATCAACTCATGCAGCTCAGTATCAAAAAAACAAACAACACAATCCAAAATGGGCAGAAGACCTAAACAGACATTTTTCTAAAGAAGGTATACAGATTTCCAAGAATCGCATGAAATGATGCTCAACAACACTAATCATTAGAGAAATGCAAATCAAAACTACAATGAGGTATCACCTCACACTGGTCAGAATGGCCATCACCAAAAAATCTACAAATGATAAATGCTGAAGAGGTGTGGAGAAAATGGAACCCTCTTGCACTGTTGGTGGGAGTGTAAATTGATACAGCCACTATGGAGAACAGTATGGAGGTTCCTTAAAAAACTGAAAATAGAACTACCATACAACCCAGCAATCCCACTACTGGGCATATACCCTGAGAAAACCATAATTCAAAAAGAGTCGTGTACCACAATGTTCATTGCAGCTCTATTTACAATAGCCAGGACATGGAAGCACCTAAGTGTCCATCGACAGATGAATGCATAAAGAAGGTGTGGCACATATATACAATGGAATATTACTCAGCCATGAAAAGAAACGAAATTGAGTTATTTGTAGTGAGGTGGATGGACCTAGAGTCTGTCATACAGAGTGAAGTAAGTCAGAAAGAGAAAAACAAATACTGCATGCTAACACATATATATGGAATCTAAAAAAAAATAAAAAAGGTTATGAAGAACCTAGGGGCAGGACAAGAATAACGACGCAGATGGAGAAAATGGACTTGAGGACATGGCGAGAGGGAAGGGTAAGTTGAGACAAAGTGAGAAAGTGGCATGGACATATATACACTACCAAATGTAAAATAGATGCTAATGGGAAGTAGCCGCATAGCACAGGGAGATCAGCTCGGTGCTTTTTGTCCACCTAGAGGGGTGGGATAGGGAGGGTGGGAGGGAGACGCAAGATGGAAGGGATATGGGGATATGTATACGTATAGGTGATTCCCTTTTGATACAGCAGAAACTAACACACCATTGTAAAGCAATTATACTCCAATAAGTATGTTAAAAAAAAAAAAAAAAACTCCACCAGGAATTAGTAGTTGGTGTGAATCTAGTTGTGTAATTTGGGAAGACAGCTGCATTTGATTTCACGAAATCAGCACTTGATACTAAACAACTCCTAAAGCATGTCACTTTATTTCAGCATTAACCATGCAGTGCAGATTCAAGAAATGATAGCCTTGTTTCCCCCACCATGCTACTATTGTGTTTCCAGGAAATGAAGTTCCTAGATTTCAAAATTCATTTCTCTTCCCTTTGAAGATGCACGAGTACATCTGTGGTTCTAGGCCTCCAGCTGATTTAGTGGCGCATGATTCTAATAATGGTCAACAATCTGCCTTTTTAAATATCCAGGTTTCTAACATGCACAGCACTTTCTAGGGAAGTAAATGACTGTCTAGGAGAGGTTGCAGATTTAAAAAATAATAATTTATTGTATTTACACAGAAAATGGAAACACCTTTATTGCTTGAATGAAATAATTCTCCAAACACCAGGAATAGATATATAAGAGATATATATCTCTTGTATAATATATAGAAGATATATTGCTCAGAGTTGACTTTCAAAATAAGAGGGGATTTTTAAACTGATCAACAATTATGGGAGTTTATAGGGAAACGAGATATAAAACAAATATCCCTGTGGCAGATGAACATCGTGAAGTGTGTATGGACTTGTGGTCTTTTTGAACAGAGTAAACACTGGGGGACTCTTGATGGATTGAGTGTTTAACATTTTACTGAAACCTTAAGCTGACAATCTTCCTGAAAATAATTTTTATTAAAATTTTACAAATTTTTATGGAAGTTCATATTTTCACTAGGATAACAATTGTGTCATACCGCAGAGGACCTAAACAGATATTTTTTCTAAAGAAGACATACATATGGGCAACAGGTGTGTGAAAAGATGTTCAACACCACTAATCATCAGGGAAATACAAATAACACCTGTTAGAATGGCCATTATCAAAAAGACAAGAGTAACAAGTGTTAGCCAGTGTAGGGAGAAAAGGCAACCCTTGTACATTGTTGGTGGGAATGTACATTGGTACAGTTACTATGGAAAACAGTATAAAGGTTCCTCAAAATGTTAAAAATAGAACTACCATGTGATCCATCAATTCCACTTCTGGGTATATATATGGAAGAAATGAAATCAGGGTGTTGAAGAGATACCTGCACCTTCATGTTCATTGTAGCGTTACTTACCATAGCCAAGATGTGGAAACAATCTAAGTGTCCATTGACAGATGAATGGATAAAGAAAAAAAAATATATATATATGTAATGGAATGTTATTTGGTTATGAGAAAAGAGAATCTGAGACAACATGGATGGACCTCGAAGGCATTACGCAAAATGAAATAAGTCAGAGAGAGAAAGACAAACACTGTATGATCTCACTTATAAGTAGAATCTAAAAATGCCAGACTCATAGAAACAGAGTAGAATGATGTTGCCAGGATCTGAGAGTAGGAGAAATGAGGAGATGTTGGTCAAAGGGTAAAACTTCTAGTTATAAGATGACTGTTTCAGGGATCTAACGTGTGGTGACTGTAGTTAACAATAATGTATCATTTACTTGAAAGTTGCTAAGAGGGTAGATTTTAAATGTTCTCACAATACACACACAAAGAAAATGGAATTATGCGGAGTGATGGAGGTGTTACTTTATTGTGGTAGTCATTTCACAATATATATATCTTTGAAATCATCATATTGTACACCGTAAACTTACACAATGTAATGTGTCAATTATATCTTAATAAACGGGAAGAAATGAGTCAAGAATACTGAAAAATAGTATGCTATGTTAGAATTTAATTTCTTACTTTAATTTTTATTAATGATGCCTCCATTTTTTTTTTTACTGTTCTTACTGATTTTAGTGGCTACATTTAAAAGGCCACTGAATTTTCTTTACTTCTCTTCTCAATTCTGTTTCTTTTACCTCTAGGGTTAGAGAGTGACAAAAGTATGTTATCATCTTGTGTGTTTTTCTTCTGCAGTAAGCAAGATCCTAAATTAAAAAATTGCATATAGGTGCTAATTAACAATTTAGTTCAACCTAATCCAATCCATTCATTTATTTAACAAAATTTTATTGAGTACCAAATTTGGTAGGTTCTGTATATACAGAAAAAGTATTAGGAACTTTTCATTATTTCCCAGAGATGGTTACATTTTTAGAAAGGATTCACGTATATTCAGAAAAAGGATATGCTTGATCCAAGGAAAGAACATGGAATAGGGCCCAGAGCAGTAAGTTTGGAATCATATAGACCTGAGTTTGAATTTGACAAACATTCATTGTTTGTACTTTAGGAGAACGACAAATACTTTAGGGGCTGGAGTTTAAGGAGAAAGTGTGGCAGGGAAGGAGATGGAGTGCTAGGAAATGAACTTGCATAGAGCAGCCCAGTCAAGGATTCCTTTTTTGAAGAAGATGGTCCAAATAGCATCATCATTTTTCACTGAGGGGTATTAAGTGAAGGGGTAACATGATAAGTCTGGAAATTTCAAAAGACATTCCAAAGGACATTATGCAAGTAAACTACAGAAGAGGAACAACTTGGACACAGGACAGCAATTAGGAAACTAAGGGAGGTTGTGAGGATTCAAACAAGGCAGCAGCTTTGGGGTGGGAGAGGAGATGGGTATAAAAAATGCCAAGTGTTAAAACCTGCAAAATTTTACCAATTTGCATGCTTACTATTTGTGCATATGTGCATGTGCATGTGTGTGTACATGTGTGACATTAAACTTGGAGGTTATACATAACTCCCAGTCAATATAATAAAGCACTTCCTGAAAATAAAGCTTTCTGAACTGGGAATGGGCTGCCAAATAAGATTGTCGTTGGAGTTGTTCAAGCCTAGGCTCCAAGTTGTGTCTGGGCCCTTAAGGCAGGGATAGATTAGATAAGCAATTTCCAAACATTGTCCCGGATTAAATTTCCACTAGTCCACTATAGCAAAATGAGAAGGGTAAGGGCAATGCACTGGGTTTATCCTATGAATTAGTTGAATTTCAAGCAAAAATCTTCAGTTGGTGATGAATTCTGTCCTATATATATATATATATATATATATATATATATATATAATATTTTTGCGGTACATGGGCCTCTCACTGTTGTGGCTTCTTCCGTTGCGGAGCACAGGCTCCGGACGCACAGGCTCACGGGCCCAGCCGCTCTGCGGCATGTGGGATCCTCCCGGACCGGGGCACGAACCCATATCCCCTGCATCGGCAGGCGGACTCTCAACCACTGCGCCACCAGGGAAGCCCTGTCCTCTATTTTTACAGCTATAATTTCCTTTCTTATTTGTATTTAGTAACATTTTAAAAGGTAAATATTTGGCAAAATCCAAAGTGGGAAACATTTGTTGAGCCACTGTATATTTATTCATTTTAATGACATGAAAGGTGTTAAAGTCTAGGACTTGCTAGACTGATGACCTTTAAGGGCACTTTGGTCTCTTAAATTTTATGCTTTTATCAGAATCAGAATACGTCTGCCTGGAGAAGCGCTTTCATGTATATCCACAGAATGGTGTGTTCGACGTTATTCAACCTTTTGTGAAACAAATCAGGTGTCTCAGACTAGTACTGCAGAAAATGCTCCCTAAGTTTCCAGCCTTTTTAGAAAGCCAAATTCGAAAGTGAAATTGATGACATCTTACAAATCCTTGCTCGAATATTCCTTTCACAGCAAAATACGGCATAGGAAAAATGTTAAGAACCAAATTGCTGGTATCACTCACCACCGTCGACTCTTTTGGCGCCCACCACATACAGACCTACAGACCTGTGTCAAACCGTCTTCCGTATGTAACTTCAGCGGCCCGAGGGGCCTGGCAGTCCAGACTCTTTTCTCTTGATGTGCTGCTGACAAGCAATGCCATTAAACTAAGCTTCAAGTCATAGAAGGGTGCCTTTAAGTGCCTGTGCAGTCAAATGCCACAGGATTTCAAATGGAAATGACATGAATTAATTTCCTGAGAACAAAAGGAAAGGAAAAATCGAGAAGAAAGGCAGTTTCTTGTAACACAATATGCAGATTGATGGTACCCACTGATTGACTGAAGTGTCAAAAACACACCTTTCAGGTATAAATTAAGGTGCTGAAAGAGTGTGGGGCTCTCTCGCCCTCTCATTCATATGAAATATTAACTGATAAAGTCAAGGTAAAATTAGTTTTTCTTGGTATCTTTAACTTCTTCTCGACCCCAAAAGCTAAACTTTTGGACGTTTGTCCCTGGTAAAAGATGATGAGATCTGCTCAAAAGGCATCTCATCGTATGAGAACTAAAATTAAAATTCCTTTTATTGGCTTAGAAAATATTACTTTTCCTAGCTTCAACCCCCTCTCAGCCTTTCTTCAACTTTATCTTCCTTCATTGCTCGCTCTCACACCTTAGCTTCTTTCTGTGTGGACAATAGGGTCTTGGCACTAGTTGTTCCCTCCGCCTAGAACATTTTCTCTCTGTTCTTTGCAGACACTGATCTTTTGGATCTTCTGAAAGAGACCATCCCTCCCAGGCAGCTGAGGTAGCCTTCCAATGTCTCTCACATCCCCATATTTTAATTTTGGGCAGAACACTTATCTGATTGTCTCCATTTGTGGAGTTG
Organism: Delphinus delphis; assembly: GCF_949987515.2. Taxonomy (NCBI): domain Eukaryota; kingdom Metazoa; phylum Chordata; class Mammalia; order Artiodactyla; family Delphinidae; genus Delphinus; species Delphinus delphis. The sequence continues at coordinate 91,500,740 of NC_082690.1, forward strand.
TCTTCGTCTGCTGAAATGGGTTGTCCATGGGATTAGGGGCACTGCCTTTCTTGTTCATGGCTGTATCCTCTCTTCATGGAATTCACAGGGAAGATACAGGATCCACATTTTTTAAAGAAGAGCTAAGATGGTAAAAAGTGAGATTTGGAAGCCAACTGCACAGCATTGATAAGGAGTAAAGGTGGGGATTTTAGAGGGAGGCCTGTTGTCCCTTGAACAACTATTCTTTTGGTTGCCCTTAGGTAGGGCTTAAATGAATGACAGCTATGCACAGCCTTATATATATATATTCTGTCAAATACAAAAAAAGGGAAGAATATATGTTCCTAACTTCTAGCCATATATATAATAGTGGGTAAAAGCTTGGGCACTTGAGTCCAACAGCTGAGGTTTGAATATTGGCTCCACTACTTCCTATCTGTGTGATCTTGGGTAAGTCACTAACCTCTTGAAGTCCAGGAGACCTCATCTATCACTGGTCCCACCTATTTCATACATTTATGAGGATTAAAGTGAAATAACGCATGAGGAATAGTTAGCGCAGTACTGGCATCTCATGAGCACTCATGAGGTATTAGTGATATTCGCTATTGTTAATATGTATTTTTTACCAAGCTCTCAGTTACTGTGAGTCCTCTCCTCTCTCCCACATGTTGTTACCTAGCCAGCCAAGTGTTTCTTTTTTTTTTGGCTCTCCCATAATAATGCAGCACATGTGACAAAAAAATACAGAACCTCACTCCATGCTCTCTGGTGAACTCTTCCTTGGTATCTCTACATATTTCATTCCGCCAGAATGTCTGGCTACAGTTACTTTCATCTACACAAATACATAGCAAAATGAATGTTAAAACTGTTTTTGGAAGCATATTAAAGAAAATGTCATTTTGTCCTTATCACTCCTATGAAGATTTAGTTATTGTATCTTTAAAAAGGTCAAGCTTTTCTTTTCCGTATATTTCTAAAGAAAGCTTCAAATGTGGTTGACCTTGAGCTAATTGCTTACCTTTCTGTGTCTCAGTTTGTCTGACTTAAGTGAGTATAATCATTCCTAGCATGGTAGCTCTTCCCTTCATGGTGGTGAGGTGAAAATTAGTTTCTCATGTTCAAAACCAGAGTCACTTTCAAAACTCCCCCTGACACACACCCACACATTCGTTCATTTGTCAGGCTCTCCAGTTCCCCCATGGGTAACATTTTTTTGCATGTGTCTCTTCCTGCACATAACACATGTTTTCACTCCAGTTCAGACTCCGAACACTCTGCCCTGGTCCCAGACTATCTTTTAGTCCCCAGTCTCTCTGTCCTCCAATGGAGCCCCCTCACAGCTGATGCATCACTGAAAGCCCCAGCTGTCATTTAAAGGAGCAGGGAACATTTATTGAGTGCTTACTATGTGGCAAGCACTGGGCTAAGCACTGGACATGCATTGTCATTGAACTACAGCTCCAATGATTGACATGTCCATGTTCAGAGACTCTCATTAGCTTCTTGATTATGTCCACATTCCTCACTATATTGTGACCCTAATCTTGGTCTGCCATTTACTATTTAATGATCTCAGGCAAGATGTGTAATCTCAAAATACTTCAGTTTGTCAGATAAGGAAATAATAATACAGCCTCATAAGGTAACTGCAGCATTTATTATCTGTGGCGCAGTTTGGCATTTGGGGCCAGATAATTCTTTGTTTTTTGGGGGGGGGGATGCTCTATGCCTTGTAGGACGTTTAGCAGCATCCCTGGCCTCTATCCACTAGATGGCAGTATCACCCTGCCTTCTCCCTCCCCCCACACCCCCTCCCACCCCCATTTTGGAAATGGAAGTGTCTCTAGACATTGCCTAAACATCTTCTCAATACAAACATATTGAAAACTACTAGGGTGCTGGGATGAATAAATTAGATACTTTTAGATGCTGGACATAAACGGTCCCTTCAAGTCTTTTAGTTCTTGGGAATCCTTGTACCTTCCCCATGTCCCAGCTTAACCAGAGGATCCGTGGTTCCCAAGATTAGTCCTAGGTTTTCCTGCCTCCTTGTTTTGTGGCTCTTTCCACCGACGACACTCTCTTATGCTACTTCTGCCTTGCAAACTCTTAACCATGCTCCAGGATACTTCTACCAGAAATTTCACCTAATTTTTCCCAACTGAATTATAGTTCTCCCTTTAAACATTTTTACCATTATTTTTCTGCCTCAATCATTCTGCCGAATTTTATAGTCATTGGTATAATTGTATCATTCTCCTGTTGGAACTGAAAATTCCATGAGAACGAGATTCTTTGTTTATTACCTTTGTAGCCACAATAGAAGTGAGCACGATTTCTGTCATATATTATTTGTTCATTAAATGTTTGTTAAATTGAATTTAGAGCACAGAAGAAATAAATAATTTATTATAAGGCAACGCCTCCAAATGTTCAAGTAAACTAGAAAATGTTAGAGAAGAAAAACTTAAAATTGTATCCAGATGCTTGTTGAAATAATCAGATAATTGAGCCAATAGAGTTTTATTGTTTAAATTATTCATACAACCGCCTTGGTTCTCTGCTTCTCTTCGCACATGTAGGGACAGTTGAGAAAGAATTATAGTTGTCATTTGAAAACTATTAAGTGATTTGCCTACTGATGGAATCTGTATTCTTTTGCTAGAAACAGAATTTATCAAATAAAGGAGGTACAAACAAACTTACACTATTGCTTTATTAATCAAGAGGGAGGGCCAAGGAGGCAACTGCCACTGTGGAATGATGCAAGGTGGAAAGTGAAATGGAACCTTTTTTTTCTGCCTCTACCTGTTGTCTTAGAAAAAAGCCCCCCCTCCCCCGTCCACCACAGGAGCGCACGCGTGCGCGCGCGCGTGTATACACACACACACACACACACACACACACACACACACACACACACAGAGTTTGTTATGGTAGGTGAAATTCCTTGCTCTCTAGGAATCTGAAACCTAGACAAGCTTATACACAGCCACTGTTATGTGATACATCTGTGATAAAGTAGAAAAGACACTGATCTTCAATTTGGAAAACATGAATTCAACATTACCTCTCAACATTACCACTTAACAGCACTGTGACTATATTAGGTTGAATAATGCCCCCCGCCAAGGATTTCTACATCCTAATCCCCAGAACCTGTGGATATGTTGCCTTATGTAGCAAATGAGACCTCACCGGTATAACTGAGTCAAGGATTTTGAGATGAGGAGATTATCCTGGATTATCCAGGAGGGCTCCAATAAGAGTAGGTAAGGAGGGTCAGGGTTAGAGAGAAATGGGTTTGAAGACGTCACACTGCTGTCTTTGAATAAAGAACAAGGGGCCGCATGTCAAGGCCATTGGAGGCTGGGGAAGGGCAGGAAACAAACTCACTTGGAGCCTCTAAAAGAAAAGCAACCCTGCTCACACCTTAATTTTATCCCCTTGGAGCTGGGTGTTGATATCTGAGCTCCAGAAACATAATACATTTGTGTTGTTTTAAGTCACTAAGTTTGTGGTACTTTGGTATAGCGGCCATAGGAAACTATGACAGTGAACTTGATTAAGTCTACTATATCTTTACGCCTCAGTTTCCAAATTTCTAAAATTTGGGCAATATCTATGTAACCAGATTGTCTGGGTGATATAAAAAGGTAAAGTAGTAGGCATTGGTTATTTTAGCCATTTTACCATGTTTTAGTTATTCTTTTGATATAGCTTCTCAGTTTTCCTTCTAGCACTTAATGTTCAGACAGGGTTGACCACCTAATATATAGTCATGTAGTAACAAATAACTTGGCCAACCTATTAACAGAACTGGTTGTGAGAAGGCAGGTGACGCAAGGCATGCCAACCACAGAACGCTTTACAAGGACAATATGGAAGGAACTTGATCCACTGAGGCTGCCAAAGTAATGTAAACCTATAGCTGTTTGGGGAATTCTTTGCCACCACATAGGAGAGGCTGCCTGAGACAAATGCCAGCAGTGATGAGAACAGAGCTATGAGATTAGCAGTGATAGACTGCACATACTAGTTATTGAGTATCTAGATCTATCCATGCCTAAAGCTACTCCGTTCTGAGAATTTTTTGGTTACACGAGCAAATAGAATGTATGTGTGTATGTGTGTGTGTGTGTATATATATATATATATATATATGTATATATATATATATATTTATATATATCAGGTAGATTGGATTTTATTTGCTCAAAATGGAAAAAAAAACTACTTAAAAGTGTGTCACAAGGAATATACTATAAATATATAAAATCAAGTTATTCTTCTCTATGAAGTATAAGTGCTAATGGTAGAAAATTCAGATAGTACTGACAAAGTGCTTAGCCAAAATAACGAATCATCCCAAACCCCACAACTGGATATAATCACTATTAATATATGAATTTTTTTTAATTCGACTATGAATGAATGCAAAGTGTAGTAAGTAGGAGACTTTGGGGTGGTTTTCTAGAGAGTGAGGCATCAAAACTTGACCTTGAAGGATAAGTTTGATTTTGATAGGCAAAAATAAGGAGGAATGTTTTGATAAAGGTACAAAGATAGTTCAATGGAGAAAGGATAGTCATTAAGCAGGAAGTACTGCAACAATTAGATATCCATATGCAAAACTGTGAACTTTGGTCCATACCTCATGCCACATGTGAAAATTAACTCAAAATTGTTCATAGCCCTAACTGTGAAGTGTGAAATTATAAAGCTTGCAGAAGAAAACATAGGCGAAAAATCTTCATGATCTTGATTTTGGCAAAAATATTTTAATATAATACACATGATCCATAAAAGAAAAAAATAATAAATAGGACTTCACCAAAGTTAAAAGCTTCAGCTCTTGAAAAGACATTTTTAAGAGAAAGGAAAGATAAGCTACAGACGGGAAGAAAATATTTCCAAACCATATTATCTCACAAAAGACATACCAGAATACATAAACAGCTCACAAAACCTAATAAGAAAACAGACAACTGTAACAAGAATGATGCAAATAAGCATATTAAAAGATGCTCAACATCATTAGTGGCTAGGGAAATGCAAGTTAAAACCACCATGAAAATGAGATAACCCTATATACCTATTAGAATGACTAAGATCAAAAAGTGTTGGCAGGGAAGTGGAGGGTCTAGAACTGTCAGTCATTGCTGGTAGGAATGTAAAATATTAGAAGAGTTTAGTTTACTATACGATACAGCCATTCTACTGAGTATTTATGCAAAGGAAATGAAAGCATATGTCCATACAAAGATCTGTGTACCAACGTTCATAGCATCTTTAATTGCGATAGCTAAAAGCTGGAAACAATCTAAATGTACATCAAAACCTGAATGAATAAGCCAACTGCAGTATACATAGTTAATGGAATATTACTCAGCAATAAGGACCACTACACTTTTGAGAAATGAAATGGCATGAATAAATATGAGAATAATTATGAAAAGAATCTGGACGAAAAGAATTATATACTATATGATTCCTTTTACATAAAACTCCAGCAAACAAAAGTGAGTCTGTAATGACAGAAAAAGATCAAGAGTAGCTTGGGAATGAGTTGGGGGAGGAGGGTCAGAATAGAAGGGGGACACGGGATCATGAGGAAACTTTTGGGGGTGATAGATAAGTTTATTATCTTGATTATCTTGATTGTGGAGACCAAGATCAAGAGTCTGTGGAGATTGTTTGGCAGTGTTTATATATATCCAAACATATGATATTGTACACTTCAAATATGTCCAATTTATTATATATGAGTTATACCTCAAAGTTGTGGAGAAAAAATGAATGGGAAGGGAGAAAGCATATGAATAATTGCAAGGAAGGGCACGGGGGAGATCTGGGCACAGTAAGTACTCCCATGTGGCCGGATAATAGAGAATATAAAGATAGAGGAAGACTGTCAATTGCATGTGAAGGTATTTCAAGGTAGTTAAGAGCAGAGTTCTGAAGCCAGACTTCCCAAGTTCAAATCCTACCTTTGCCATTTACTAGCTGTGCGACCTTGGATGATTAATTTTTCTCAGTTTGTTCACATTAGAAAATGGAAATAAAAATAATACCAGCTTCAGAGGGTTGTTCTGAGGGTTAAATAGATATGCAAACTTAATATATGCAAAATATTTATCCCATGCAAACATGACATGGTTACAATAATTTTGGCCATTCCTGTTATTATTATTTTTTAACAGTTGTATTGAGGTACAATCCATATACCATGCAATTCACTCATTTAAACGGACAATTCATGATTTTTAGTACATTTACAGTGGTGCCACCATACTACAGTCTCATTTTAGAACATTCGGTCATCTCAAAAAAAACCTCCCTACCCATTAGTGGTCATGCCCCATCCTTCTCACCTGCCTTTGGCAACCACTAATCGGCTTTCTATTTCTATAGATTTGCTTAATCTGTATTCAAACTGCTATTGAACTATATCTATCTCATATTCATATTCAACATTTCATATAAATGGAATCATACCATATGTCATCTTTTGTGTCTGGTTTCTTTCATTCAACATAGTGTTTTCAAGTTTCATCCATGTCATAGGATATACCAGAATTTCATTCCTGTTGATTGCCAAATAATTTTCCATTGTGTGGATATAACACATTTTATTCCAGTTATTATTATTGCAGAATAAAGTGTTTTTGATCAAAGGGGAAGGAAAAGGAAGGAGCAGAGATGTGATCTTAGTAGCTGTCCAGAAGCCCAGGAGCAGCAGGGAATTATATTTGACTAGAGAAAAGAAAGAGTGGTTAAAGAAGAAAACGGAACATTTCACAAACACATGCCAGAGACTCACTCACTTCCTCAGGGCTGGCATAGCCTGGAGTCCAAGGAATAACAGGTGACTCATTCATTCTATGCAGAGGCAACATAAAGAAGAAGTTCCTGCTTTCTTACTCCCTGGCTCTGTCAAGTCATTTCAATCCTTGAAATGTCAGTTTCCTCCAGTCATCTTCCCACTCCTCCATTCATCCCCTCTAGCCCTGGGCTTACCTCCCAGGCCCCTTGTGAGCATCATATCTTATAAAGGTAAAAGTATTTTATTAACCAGAACATATTTTTTAAAGTACAAAAATGCTTCAACAGTACAGCGTTCTAGAGGCATTTTGAAATTGTTTTCTGATAATCAAAAAATGCTTCAGAGAGCCCTGAATTTCTTAGGAATTGATAGATAAGTAAAGAACAAATCAGAACAAATCACCACCCCCAACTATTCATTGCAGTTAGTTAAAAATGTTCCAATAGACACCAATGGCCTTGTAGTAGGACTCTATTCTATTCATATTGTACCACACTGCTTGCCACAATTTGCAGGATATCGTGATATTTCAATAAACCTATTTTTAAAGCAAAAACCAAATTGCATATTATTGTGCATCAATCAGTGTGTGCTATATTTTAATGAAATGATAAAGAGGTATTATTGATAATAACCTAGCTTAAGTTTAATGAGCATGTATTATGTGTCTGACAGTATGCTAATTTCTTTACATTCATTGATTCCCAATAACACTTCTGTATAGAGGATCTGAAGGCAAGAGAAGCAAGTAACTTTTTTAAGTTTAAAAAGTAATTTGCAAAGCTGGGGCTTTATCCCAGCTTGATTTAAAGCCAAAGCCTTTGAAAAGGATTTTGGTTTACTTTTATTTTTTTCTTTGCTAGAATTAAGGGTAATAATTACCTATCATCTCACATGCAAAGGCTTTAGATTCTACAGAAAGGATATGGAGAGGGTGTCTTGTTTTGCCTTGTCTTTAGACTCCACTTAAAAATATTCCAAAAAACATACACATCAATTCTGCTATTTCAACCTCCACTAACCAGTTCACCTGAGCTATCTCCTAATTCAAATTACACTCCTTGAAGACATTGAGGATTCTTCAGATCCTTTGTGTCCTTATCTCTGCCAAAACAGAATATGTCTCCATATTCTGTGCCACCGTACTTTATACTGTCATTTTTTCCAAAACTTTTCAAAACTCAGCTCATCCACGAAATCTTCCGCAACTGAGGCGGAAGCCACCCAGACATTCTGTTAATATCTTCAGTGTGATTGATATTTCTCTCCTGCAGTGTGGCAAGAAAGCATATGTGGGCAAGCGCATATATCTTTATGTTAATGTGCATCTGTTCTTCTCATCTCTACCACACACTATTAAGATATTAAGCTCCTCGGTTCTGTCCTTGCTTCACTCCACAGAAGAGAATATAAAATCACTGGGTCACCCCAGTGCCTAGCTTCACAGCATGATACACATGTTCAATAAACATTTATTGAACGAGTGAGTGAATGCTCCATGATGACAGTGACAGCCTTGAAGGCTGTCTCACACACAGAGAAAATAAGATCACATACAAACGTAACTGCAAATAGTTTGCCTTCTCAGGTATTTTATTTTTAAGCATTCTTAGCTGAAATGTGCTGTGGAACAGTGAGACTTAGCAGGCAATTTTCATTTCACCTCTGTTTTCCAAATGGTTAACACTTAACTAAATACTCTATCCTTAGAGTGTGCTTTTCCCCCTTCAAGTATGATACTACCATACGATGCTATATGCTTTGGACATCTTTCCTTTAAAGCTATGGAAGTCTTTCATATCTTGTTATTTATCATAGATGTATTCCTTAGGTTAGGGCAAAAGAAGAAAACTAAAGATGAGTCATGGGGTTCTAACCCACCAATTCCCCTCGTTATTAAAAAAAAAAAATCTGAAAAATCCAACGTCAGAGTCCTGTGGGCCTCTTGCTTTGTTATATCTGATGTCAGACTTTGTTAATGATTACTGTTACTTCGAACAACTGTCATCAGAAATAAACATTATAATGTGTTCTGCCCTACAGAAGCTTAAGAAGATTTGAATCATACTGCCTAGATTGTAATCCCACATCCACCTCCTTTCTACCTGAATGACCTTGAACAGTTACTTCTCTTCCCCTCAGTGTCTTTATCTCTGACATGAAGGTTGAAAGGGTGCTTGAGGATTCATTGAGATAATTCCTGCGAAGAGGCTTAGTTCCAGTAATATGCATAGGAAGTCCTTCCTCCATTACTGTTACCAGCCATTATTTTTATGACAATAGTAATGGTAAGATAAGAGGTTACCATTCAAGATCTCTTAACAGAGAAATTCCTAACCTTTCATGGCACCAACACAGTTCCACCCAAGAATGCTAAGTGGAAAGCGATTTCCAGGGAACTTGGATCTAGTGGGCTGCTCCCGTCTTAGCCTTAAATGCAAAGGACCCTTTCTTTACCTCAGGGTTACTAGCTACTCCATGAATGTGGTATGGTGGTGGTTCTCATTGACAAAAAATGTTGCCTGCCATTTCAGTAAACATTGTATGTTGCCCTCCATCAAGCCATCAGCCACTGCAACTCCCCCCAGTGGTGAACGCTGAGGGGAATTCAGGATGGAGAAAAAACACGATACTGGCCCTGGATAGTTAAAATGCATATGAAAGGAATAATTTTGATGAGCCCAGACTCTCGGATCTTCCTATACGTAGAAAAACACTAAAATTATTAACTTGAGATGTCTGTTTTTTGTGATTAACAGTAATCTCTGGATGAACAACAGTAATCTCTGGATGAACAGTAATCTCTGGATGAACAACTGTTTTTTGTGATTAACAGTAATCTCTGGATGAACAACAGTAATCTCTGGATGAATCTCTGGATGAACAACATGTTTTTTGGTTTTGTTTTTTCAGCAAAATCTCCTATATATCCTGGCTTCTCCCTTACCTCTTTGGAAGAGTTCCTCAGAGCTGTCGGAGAGGCTGGTTCCTGGGCTGTAGTCCTCAGTAAGTTCCTGGAATAAAAACATAACTCTCAATTTTTAGATTGTTCATTTTTTTAGTGGACATTGCAATATTCTAGAAGGGGCAGTGTCAGCAATTTGGATGAAAGAAAAGGGGGCTTAGCTTGAAGGGCATTAACTTGAGAATTTAGTTGCTTCCGAAGATTTGATAGTGGTTATACAAGAGCTCAGGTTCTCCCAAGCGACACGTTGGCACCTTCCTGAGCAGGCACCCTTTCTTTTGCACTTTACAGGCTTTCAGGGTTGTGAACCTGACATTTTCGTCACTGCCGCTCAGGGACTCTTTCCACTGAGAACCAAATATGTACCACACCAGAAGTAATCTTGGCTTTACCCTGTTACTGAGCAGCGCATATATTATTGCCTTCCCCTTTCAATCATCCTCAATGTCTCTTTTCAATCCCAGCCCCGGGAATTATATCTCACATTCTTGTTCTTTAGTCCTATTTGTAAATGACCAACTGGTTTTGTTTGAAGTTCCCCTCCCCCATGCTTGTTACCCTATTGCTAGTGGCCATAGCCCCTCAATTCTATGACTTACAGCAACAGGCAAGAGATGTCATCACTTATAAACTAGGACAATTGGAGTCACAGCTCAGCCCCATTCCCAGGAAAACACGATAGGTCCACAGATCCACCTCCTTTCAAGGCCTCCTTCTAGAGTGAAAACAATATGGATTATAAAGAGGTAGTGTGTGTATATATCTTTTCATGGAGGTAGAGGGTCTTCTCTTACCCTTTGAAGAACTTTTCCCTTAGTTTGCAATTTATTTTTTTCCTCTCAAGTTATATACTTACATGCCTATTTATTTCTATTAAAAAAAGAATATACAAAAAGAATAAGCCATAACCTTATTATTCAGATTTTTTTCTATACATCTAAAATACATAATATATATGTAACATATAATTATTGATATCATATTTGCATAAATTACTGTAATCAGATTTTTTAAATTAATAATGTATTGTGAACATATTCTCATGTCTATATATTCAGAGTAGCAACTTCATTACTAATGACCGTATAGTGTTTTATTATATCAACAGGCCGTATTATAAGAAATCTTTTGTTTTCAGGTATTTAGGCTGTTTCTAATATATTGCAACGGTTCACAATGCTCCAGTGCTTATGCGTGTACATATATCGATATTCATTTGTTTACTGATTTCTTTAAGACAAATCTTAGAAAAGAAAATGTTAGGTCAGAGGCAGACACATTTTAAAGACTTTTGATAACATGCCATGTTAGTCTCCAGAAAGTTTTATCAAGTTACACTCTCAACATCCATTTATAAAAACACTAATTCTCTATACTCTTGTCACTACTGAGTGTTTTAATTCAGTTTTTAATGTAAAGATCTAGGAGGAGGCATCCCATAGGGCTTGAGATCTCCCTGAATAAGGCTACACCAGATTTATGGTGTAAATATTTGTTAACAAGGGCCTGAGTCATGGGAATGTGGGCATGCTTTTTCTATTACCATGAACTCTATGAATCAGCTCTAATAACTATTTCAGCCGCTACCAATACTGCCACATTTCAGAGACAAGCCAGACTGGAAAAAGCTATGTATTTGTTATCAAAAAATTCCCATGGATGTGATAATAGCAAATATCCTTTTAGTTCTCTTTAGATTGGGGCAATAATATTGTTTCACTTCAAATTACATATCTCATTTTAGACATTGGGGGATCTAATTTATAGATAGGTTTCCAGGAATAAGTGGAACTCTATTTGTTCCTAAATAAAAATGTCAATCATCAAGAAACAGCCACTGCAATTTACCATGTAGATGTCTACTTTTTGTATATGAATCACAAACCTGACAAGGCTATTTGGAACCTTACTTGCTCCAATCTGTTGCACTGTTTGTTTGACCACCTTCCAGAAGACAGTAATTCTCAGTCCCTCTATTAGCAAGGAGAAGTCCGAAATAAGTGCTGGTAGGCCAATTCCTATTAGGATAACATTTCCAAATGGGACAAAAATCTGCATGCCAGAGTTTATATAGAATAGATAGGGAAGAGCTGTGATAGTTAATCAGAGGAATGGTTGTATTCTCTGACCTCCCCTAAGATTTTAATATGTTTTTGCAGAAGGTTGTTGGAAAATTTCCCTGAATATCCAAACATTCCTACAGAACCTGCTATCCATTCATTTTACTAACTGATTCAAAATATGATTAGATACTTCATAAATCTCAAGAAAAAATTAGAATGCTCCCACTATGATTTGATTTTATTATGCTGTGATTTATTGGTGCACAGGAACCAGATAGCCTTGAACTTCTGAGGTAAATTCTTTAGGATAGATCTATCAGGGATGGATAATAGCTTTCTCTTAAGTTACCTGTGTTTTTTTAATGTTTTTTCATTTTGGTTTCCTAATGCTATGCTAAAAGAATAATGTTATAAAGGCTTTGAGGATATGGAAAAAGGGGAGAAAACTGATATGGACTCATTTAAAAACAGATGGTTAAACATGTATATTTTGGAAAATTGTCTAATATATTTAAAATTAATCTAATTATTCATTCAATCATTTTTTCAACAGATTTATTTATTTTTACTAAATATCAACAGTGAGCACATCTTTGGTTGAACTTCATCTGGAGGAATCCTGAGGTCTTAAATGAGGGTTCTAAATTAGGATTTGCATTTGTTTCTTTCTGGAGCAGGAAGCCCTACTAACCTAGAACCACTTTATCCCTCCCCTCGTTAAGGTTTTTGCTTTATGAAAGATTTTTAGGTTTGGCTCCCCCAGTGAATTTCCAGTCTTTTTATATCCTTACTGGTCCTTTTCTCTCTTTCAGCAAAAGATTTTTCATTTTGGGGGACTAGCTGATTTCATACTTTCAAGCTTACATAAACCTTGCAGAAATACAACTTTTGAGTGTCAAAGTTAAAAGGTTGATCAATCTAGTAGTCCTTTGACATTCTTTAAGGATATACCCAAGAGATATTTGCCAATAATTAACTTTCTAAATGTCACTGTAGTACATACATTTTTGTAGATCACCCATGTTAATAGGTGATACACCCTTTATGCTACAAGGTGCTGTGGATTAAATAATATTAAATATAGACTCCTTCATCCTGATGCTAGCCCTATCTCATTTTTGATGATTAATTATTCTCCATGATATGTATTCGTGGTGGAGTGGCAAATCCAGATGACTGCTGTTCCATTATAGAAGATAAAACTTTCCAATCCATTGTATGTTTTCTTTTGCTACTCCAGTATAACCAAGGGGAGGGCAAACCACCAAAATCTGACCAAATTGCATGGCCAAAATAAAACTTTTTCTTGCATGATCTTGAATCTCAGATGAAGAAATATCAATATGAAAGGGAACATGGTTCATTTATTCTAGAGGCACCAACCAGTTGAAACTATTAAGTGGGTGCTGCTACCAAGACCTTCTACGGATGCTTGGCTTGGTTCATAGCCCTAGACCAAGTCTATTATTTTACTTTTCTTCAAGCTTATGGTTGTTTTTCTATACTTTCAATAAGTTTCCTTTCCTTGGTTTTATGTTTACCAACAAATAAATCCAGGAGACACAGATGATATATTAAATTACAATTACAATTCCCATTGAGACAAGTCCACTAAAAAGTCAGCTAAGCTCACTTACCTGGATAAACTGTTCCCTCCACACCCTCTTTACAGAATAATTTAATAGTATGCCTGAAAAATTAAAAATTACTATATGTAATGGGCTTTTTAAAAACAGTAAAAACCACAAATGCCAGCAGTCTATCATACAGCCATATGTCCTGTGACAATACAGACAACATGCCCATTGTGATTCTAATAATACATGATGTCTAACAGGCAGTTGGCAAAAATTCTGCTTAGAATCTGGCTTGCTTCTTTAAGCAGGAGAAATCACAGTGCTGTGGCTGCCTCCGTCACTCAGGAGGGGTTCTCTTAGTGTGCTACCAGGTTAACAAAATCCTCATGCAAACTTCCTCTTCTTGGCAGGACTCTCCTATTCTTCAATGGTATTTGGGAAGAACACTTATTCCCTATCTCTATTTTATTTCTCCATTGGAAAAAAATTCCATTATATTAGCTATTCTGGCTTCTCTGTACTTGCCTTACTCTCTCCTTTCCTTGGTCATTAGAGTTGCTTATGTGATTGGTGAACTGGAGAGCAAAACTTTGTCGGTTACAGTTTAACCCATTCTCTTCACTTTCAGCTTTAGGGCTGGGTATTTACAGGAAGAAGAATTCACACCTGGTATCTACACTGGAAATTTTACGGGGCAGCCTGCCATGTCGAGAGAGCCTGCAGTTGCCTAGCACTTCCTGGGACTGGATGGGTAAATCTATCTAGTGCTGGAGTTAAATGTTAGGAAGCTTACATGCTGAAACAACATTTTCAGATATTAACTGCATCATCTATAAAAAGTGGAATCTGGCTTTCCATTTGTCTACTCTTTTGACTTATGGAACATCACTTTTGTTCTGAACTTTGTAAGCTAGAATGGAAGCCACGAGAAAACAGGTTAGTGGTACTTGGAACTTACTTACCTTATCAAAATTTCTCAACCGGTACTGATCTTCCTGAGAAAATCCAAAGAGGTTAGAGAAGTGTTCTGGATTTCTGTAGATAACGTTTCTTTTATACCTGGAGGAAGACAACACAAATATCATATTTTTAAATCATACTATACAATTGAGAACAAATTTAGTGTTAGACATTCCAGCCTGTCATGCTCCCCCAACAGAATTTAGTCATTCATTTTTCTAACACAGATAGACAGACATAGATATAAACATTGACATAGATGCAAAGATAGAGATACAGATATTTACTGTAGTTTACTCATTTCTGAATTTGCTGATCTTTCTTCCCTTTGTCAATGGTCAGTGCATTGCATTACTGAAGTATGTCATGTGTCATACACACTTCACTGGAGAAGCTTGGGAGACTTCTTACTTTTACCTCATCCCTCTGTCATAAGTTGAAAACAATAGAGATAATTATCAGTTTATTCTAACCCTAATAGCCAAATGGACACTAAAAAAGCTAGAAAACATACACTGTAATGAACATATTTCTCGGTTTGATATAGCAATAAAGAAAATAAGTAAATACGGGCATTGGGCTAAGAATCAGAACTAGATTCAATTCATAACCCTACCATAATTAGGTAGGCAATTTTGGACAAGTATCTAAACTTCTCCATGTCTTAATCTCTCCACATATGAAGTTAAGAGCTTTGTGCAGAATTTCCTCCAAGTCCCCTTCCAGCTTTCAAATTCTGTGATAATTTGCCTTCTGAGGATGTGGTGTGATATAGGTAGAATTGTCAGGAGGAATTTATGGTAGCAAAGTCCTCATGTTTAGATAAATCTTGAATTTTTGTAAATTTATTCTAGGTACTCAGTTACTGGCTTCTATCTCTGCTGGGCAATTAGTTACTTGTAGGTAAATAATACTAGATTGACTGTAATCAATTTCAGGTTTTTCTATTGAATAAATCAACTATGTATCTCACGGACTTTAGTAAAATTGGATTTTTAATTCACAGGATTCATAACCCTTTGGGGCCAGTGGCTCAGCTGTCTATCTTCCTGCTATGCTAATGTTGAGAGGAAGACGTTGGAATTCTGTAGAAACTGCAGGACTAGAGGCTATTTGTAAGATAGCTTACAGAATTTGACATTATATCATGACTTTTTCTCCCTGTCAGATATTTTCCAAGGGAAAAATATTTCTGGGTGAAGTATTCATATCTAATTGTTATTTCATATATCATTGCCCTGCAAAAACAATAACAATTCCTAAAATTGAGAATTGAGTGATAACTACAATTACTGTTTACAAAGATAATTTTAAAACTGACCCATGAACATTTTTTGTTGTTGTTAGTAAGTAATGGAGATTAATTTAAGCCTGTATTACATAACCAGTGCTGGAATAAACTCTCTACATTATTTTACAGATTAAGCCTTATAACTACCCTATTACAATTTTGAATTATGATTCTTGTTTTCTAGGTGAAGAAACTGAGGCATGAGTCAACTGCCCAAAAAGAGATAATAAGTGGTGAAGTTAGCAGGTTTGTGTGATCCCAGAGCCTATAGTCCTTACTATGCTATATACCCTGGCCCTACAGAGCTTGTTGGCTACATCTAGGCCAGTAAATATTCAATTTCAATAGGTTCTCTCAGTCCCTTATTATCTGAGCCTCTGAACGCATTGGTTGATATTTTTTGTTTTGACATATGAAGGTCTTGTCTGATTTCTCTCCAGGACTATGGTTTTTGTATTTCATTTCTGTGTTCAGGAGAACAAAATGCTGCTTTTTCCATCTTCTAGCCTGAGTTTTCTGCCTGGTATTTAGCATGTTTCAAATAAATATGTGTATATCAGGATGCTCACTTTGTATGCATGTGAGTACAGAGAAGTGAGCTAGGTGGGGCTGCCTGCAGGTGCAGAGGCATCAGATGTGAAGAAGCACTGTAGTGGGTGGTTGTAAAGAGAAGAACCAAGCAGAGAGTTTGTCGATCAGAACAAAGTGAATCATATCATTACACAGACTCACAGAATGTGGGGCTGGAAGAGGCCTCACTAATCAATTAGTTCAAATTTCATAGTGTATAAGCGAAGGAAATAAGATATAAGGTGTTCAGGAACTAAGAACCAGGTTTCTGGATTTCATCCATCCACCCAACGTCTCAATAGTAACACCAAATCCTTAATTACATGTTCATATGCATCTCTTCAAAAAGAAATTTACTACTCTAGGTCTGCATGTATCAATCACACTGTGTGATTTAAGACCCAGAGAGAATAATGCTCATGAAAAAGACCTTGAGGTCAGACCAACCTGAGTCCTAGGGCCAGCAACATCCCTTTCTGTTTGTGGAACTTTAGGAAAGTGACTTAATCTCTTTATGGGACAGTTTCCTAATCTGTAAAATAGGGTAATGAGAGAAGCCTCCTCTCTGTGCTGTTTTGGGGATTAAGTGAGAAATTGTTTCAAAAGGATCTGGCACAGAGTAAGGAAGCAGATACAGAAATTACCAGATATCATCTTCATCAGCAGCAGCAGCATTAGCATTATTTCTCTTATGTGATGTCTTAAGACATCCTTTGAAAAATGTGTTTTCCTTTTAAATAAGGAAATATAAATCCCAATGAAAGAGATTCTGGATGAAGAACTAACAAAATAGACTGAAATCACCAGCATGGTCCCAGAGACTTTAGGTTTCTCATCAGTGAAATGGAAAAGACACTGATCTCCATATATATTTGAAATTACATATGCAATACTCTGAAAGAATACATTCAGAATTTGATGTTTTGCTGAGGACTGTCCAAATCAGTGGCAGTCAAAGCCAGAAGTTCTCATAGCTTCTCATAGCTAGGTCTCATAACTAAACCAAATGATTTTACATAACAAAACAAGAGAGAGAAAAAGAGAAAGCCTCATTTTTTTTCTTAATCATAAGTTGGTGTGAAGAGATGTCCATTTGGTTTCTGCTTCTAGAGAGCTCAGTTATGCAGTATTCATAGAAAATAGTTCTAAATCAATACAACATGTTTTAAATTTACATTAACATTTAAATTAATGAGAAGCTTAATGTGAACTATGGCGCTTTAGCTGTTTAGGACTATGTTCCTTCTTGCCAACTTGGAACAGGGTCTATTGACTCACCTTCTCAGTCTCATAAACAGCTTCCAGACTTTATGTGTTTTCAGCGCCAGAGGACTTTCAGGCTGGTGAAAGCTGCCGTACCGACATCACCAGGGATTGAAGTTGGCCCTCTCCAACTAAAGATGTAAAATGCTTCCAGCAACTACACACACTTTCCCTTAAGGTCAGATTGCCATACACAGTTGTCAACCCTGGGAATTCTCTAAGATCAGAGCTTACTCCACACCCTCTGGTCACCATTCATTTATCTAACAAATTTTTCTAAAGCACCAACTATGGACATAGAACTGTGATAAAACAACACAGATTCTACTTCAAGGAATTCCTCATCTATTGAATGATACAGCACATATATACATATATAAACAATTCTAGAATAATATGACATCTTCTATGATAAAAGAAGGTACATACTGGGTGCAATGAGAGGCACTTGAATTAGATTGGAGGAGAATTAAGAACAGCCTTCTGAAGAAATAAGGCTTGAAAGACAAGGAAGAACTAGACAATCAAAGAAGAGCAGAAACTCTCACCACTCAAGAGGGGACAGCTCTGAGTGACTTTGCTTCAATGAACAACAAGTTCTGAATGATTAGAGTGAGAGGTGGGGAAAATGTGTTTGTGTGTGTTTGTGTATATACACATATACACAAAGTGTGGGCGTAAGAAATTAACATGCATGGTTAGGCAGGGACAAGTTCATGAGAGATCTCACATGCCGCACTAAGAATTTTGGACACAATCCTTAAAATGATACAAATGCAGATGGTCTGTTGTATTTTTGTCTATTTTAACAAACTTATAGAGAAGTTTCAAGTTCACAGCAAACTTGAACAAGAAGTACAGAGTTCCCATATATCTCCTATCCCCACACATGCAAAACCTCCCACACTATGGACATCCCACACCACAGTGATACATTTTTTACAATTAATGACCCTACTTTGACACACCATTATCACCCAAAGGTTATAGTTTGCGGAGTTCAATCTTGGAATTGTATATTTTATGGGTTTGGACAAAAGTATAATGACATGTATCTACCATTATAGTACCATACATAGTAGTATAACTGCCCTAAAAGTCTTCTGTGCTTCACGTATTCATCTCTCCCCTCTCTCCCCACAACCCAGGGCAACAAATGATTTTTTTAATTGTCTCCATAATTTTGACTTTTCCAGAATGTCATATAGTTGAAATTGTATAGTATGTAGCCTTTTCAGATTGGCTTCTTTCACTTAATAATGTGCACTAAGATTCCTCCATGTTGTTTTTTTTTTTTGATGGCTTGATAGCTCATTTCTTTTTAGTACTGAATAATATTCCATTGTCTGGATATATAACAGTTTATTTATCCATTTACCTACTGAAGGACATATTGCTTGCTTCCAAGTTTTGGCAATTATGAATAAATCTGCTATAAACATCTGTGTGCAGGTGTTTGTGTGGACATAAGTCTTCAATTCTTTTGGGTAAATACCAAGAAGCACAATTGCTGGATAGTATGATAAGAGTATAGTTAGTTTTGTAAGAAATCATCAAACTGTCTTCCAAGGTGGCTGTACCATTTTGCATTCCCACCAGCAGTGAATGAGAGTTCCTGTTGCGCCACATCTTCACCAGCATTTGGTATTGTCAATGTTTTCAATTTTGGCCAGTCTGATAGGTATGTAGTGTTGTCATTGTTTTAATTTACATTGCCCTAATGACGTAGGATAAGGAGCATCATTTCACATGTGTATTTGTTATCTGTATATCTTCTTTGGTGAGGTGTCTGTTCAGGTTTTTGTCCTGTTTTTTTAATGGGGTTGTTTTCTTATTGTTGAGTTTTACAAGTTCTTTGTATATTTTGGATAACAGTCGATTATCAGATGTATCTTTTGCAAACATTTTCTCCCATTCCTCTCATTCTCTTGACAGTGTCTTTCACAGAGCAGAAATTTTTAATTTGAATAAGGTTCAACTTATCAATTATTTCTTTCATGGATCATACCTTTGGTGGCTTGACAAAAAAGTCATTGCTGTATCCAATGTCATCTGGGATTTCTTGTATGTTATCTTCTAGGAGTTTTATAATTTTCCATTTTCCATTTGTGAAGGGTATAAGGTCTGTGTCTAGATCCTTTTTTTTTTTTTTTTTGTATGTGGATGTCTAGTTGTTCCAACACCATTCCAGAGATACCTACCAAAACTTTTTCTTTTCAAGCTCTTAGTCAACACCACATGGTGAGCTAATAATCATAATTATTAAAAACTAGTAAACTGGTATTGTATTTATTGGCAAATAAATGTCTTAATACTTGGCATTAAAATAATAGAAATGGCCCTCTATTGGTGAAATTAAAGGTATTCATTATATGTGGGCTAACTTACATATTTTGGGGACACTCCTCATTTTTATATTAACACAGTTTAAGAATCAAGTGAGGCATGAAGCTTATATCCTTATGTTAGGAAAGATACCTGAGGCTTGATGCATACATTTTTCTCTGCCCAGCCATGAGTTAGAAGAATATTTCATTGGCTGATCCAACTAAAACAATATACAAATTCTGCCTCTGGAATGCTGTCTGCTGAAAGGTGGCATTCAGAGCACCTAAAAGAACAAAAGATGGAACTTTGTTGCATTTTCAGAACTATTTTTTGATTAGTCACCAATGCAAGCATGTATGTCTAAAAAACATTTGTGTTCTTGGCAAAATCAGGTCAGCAACTTTGCTTTGCTATGACCTAGTAATGAGAGTATAGCTAATTCTTATTCAGCTCAGGCTTCTTTGCCTGTTACTATCTACCAAAAAGAGTCTAGTGCCTACATGTTGTGCAGGACCAAAGCATCTTAGATCAATTTGCAACACTTAACATGGCCAAGGAGCAAACAGGAAACTGCTGCATCCTGAGTGTGATAAGAAAGATACTGTTAGAAATAGACATTGGAAGTGAGAGTAGCATGACATATATACACTACCGAATGTAAATTAGTTAGCTAGTGGGAAGCAGCAGCATAGCACAGGAAGATCGGCTCAGTGTTTTACGATGACCTAGAGGGGTGGGATGAGGAGGATGGGAGGAGTATTCAGGGGGGAAGGGATATGGGGACATGTGTATATATATGGCTGATTCACTTTGTTGTACAACAGAAACTAACACAGTATTGTGAAGCAATTATACTCCAATAAAGATCTATTAAAAAAAAAGAAATAGACATTGAAGAGGTAGACAAGAAGAAAAAATGCAGGGACTTTTAGCTCCTGATAATATTTTTGGGTTGAATTCTCAGTGTAATAGGAATCATGTAAGATATAAGAAGAGAGTACCTCTGATCTGCTTTACATTTTTTAAAGATGATATTAACCAATATGTAGAAAATAGATTGCAGTGGTAAGACTGGGTTCAGGGAGGAAAGTTGAGGAATACTTCAGAAGTCCAGACAAGAGTAATAAAGGCTCAGACACAGTGATAGAAATGGATGTGAGAAATGTGGATGGACTTCGAGACATTTTTTGGGAAAAAATCTCAGTGGGATTTGCTTGTTGATTGGAAGTGAAAAATAGGACAAGGAAAGACTCCTAGGTTTGGGGCAGCTGGTGGGAAATCTTCAATGCTGAATGTGGCTACTGGAGAAGGTATGTGCTGGAGGGTTGAGGTTCAGGCTTACTGCTAAGGGGTGTCTCTAACAATGGCAGAGGAAGACATATCATAAGCCTTCTGTTGACTTCCCCATGGATCCATGCAGAAAGTCACTGATTCCCACCACAGGGCTTTCAACACAGACTACCTGTGGAGGGCACTTGCCCAGTGGGGTCATGTGAGATGTCTTGTTCACACTGGAAGGCCTCTTTTTTCATGTCTAGGTATAAAGAACCAAATGGGAAGTGTCAGTGTTTCAGATGTATTTCAAATTCATTGAGCCTTAGTGTTTCATTGTAGAAAATGAATGACCAAGAAGAAGGTGTCTATCTTTATCTACCATCATTAAGAAGGTAATATTCATCAAAAGCTATAGAGCTTCAAAATTATTCTTGGTTCTTAGTTCAGTGCATGAATATGTTTTCATAGTCATTGATTTAGTCAGTTAGTCATTCCATCTGTCAGTCTATTGGTCAGAGGTTCGCTTAATAAACATTTCTCATAAATTAGCCATGCACTGGCTAAGTACTGGAGATAAGTCTTATATGACTCTTCTTTGGTCTCTATATCTCCTACATATTTAGCCTGTTAAGCACCAACAAAAAAAATCTCAATTTTATTTATTTATTTTTAAATTTTTATTTTTAAATTTTTATTGGAATATAGTTGATTTAGATTTTTTTAAAAATTTTTATTGGAGTACAGTTGATTTACTATGTTGTATTAGTTTTAGGTATACAGCAAAGTGAATCTATATACTTGTACATATATCCACTCTTTCTTAGATTCTTTTCCCATATAGGCCATTACAGAGTATTGAGTAGAGTTCCCTGTGCTATACAGTAGGTCATTATTAGTTATCTGTTTTATATATAGTAGTGTGTATATGTCAACCTCAATCTCCAAATTTATCCTCCCTTAACCCCTGGTAACCATATGTTTGTTTTCTACATCTGTAACTTTATTTCTGTTTTGTAGATAAGTTCATTTGTACCCCCTTTTTTTTTTTAGATTCCACATATAAGTGATATCATATGATATTTGTCTTTCTCATTACTCAGCCAAAAAAAAAAGAAAAGAATGAAATAATGCCATTTGCAGCAACATGGATGGACCTACAGATTGCCATACTGACTGAAGTAAGTCAGACAGAGAAAGTCAAATGCAACTTAGAAAATTGACTTCACTGCACTCTATATTGACTCTGGTACTACTGTAAAAATTAAGGATCAAACAAACAATAAAATTGATTGCTTTTACATTTGATTTATGAAATCTCTACATTCTTTAGAAAATCAGATTTTATTTTTATTTTATACTTCCAATTTCTGATTGTGGATGTATTTGAGATTCTTTTTTTTTAAGGAATGGGATCAATATATACATATATATAACTTCATGATCTTTACACATGTTAATAGGTATGTAATGTAAATACTAACTAGATTTATACACAAGCCTACTCAAACTGAAATATTTTCATGTATATTTTAAAATAATTTTGTTTGCATAGGGAGAACTAAAATGAAAACATTTACACCCAAACTAGATATTATACTGTACTTTTCCATGGCCTGTATAGCTTTGAATAGAGACCTTTCAACATTCTGTGTCACAGTATTTCATCTAAACTGAAGTTAATACTATGAAGCCACTTTAAACTATTCTTATTTAACATGAGAATCAGGAGGCTGGTGTCCAGGAAGTTTTCTAGGCTCTTTGGTTTTTAATCTCAAAATAACAGAGCACATCATTACTATTATCTGTAAAAAGGTTAAGAAAGCAAGAGGTGAATTGTGAAAAAGAATATATTCACATCATTTTCAGTTCAGTGATACAATATAAGAAGTCAACATGTTGTAATTTTTTCTCATAGTTTTCTTTAGTTATTGGAGACAACTAAAGTGGTTGACAAGTTACATGTATTTATGAAATAATGTAATCACATTTTCTCTTGTACTTCTCTAAGGCGGGCAATAAGAGTCAACTACTGAGATAACTCTTATTGGATCAACATTTAACAATTGAGGTACAGGACATTTCCTGAGGGTTTATGACCAGGTTGAAAAAAAATTGGTAATCTCAGGAATTCCTGGGTGGTATCACTTTTTAGTTTATTTTTGCCTCAGAGATTAATAATCATGATGATTATTTCTGCCATAAATTAAAATAGGAGAGAACTTCGATCTATTCAAATATGGACTATTTTATGGTTTCAGGGCTGTCAGCTGAAGCCATGTCACATGAGCCATGCTCAAAGGCTATAAGGGTATGGAGTCTGCAGAAAGCAAACAGACTTGGAGGACACTGGCCAGGAATCAGGGTCCCTGCATTGTTCTGGGAAAATGCAATGAAAACTGTTTGGTGTGCCTCAAGGCGTAGAATAAGAACTCAATGTGGTGATGACGGGAAATGCAATTTCAGCTCAGTGTAAAACTAACTGTCAAAGCCATCAAAGCTATCCAAGGGTAGAATAGACTGCCTTTGAAGGTAGTGAGTTTATTGTCATTTGAGTATTTAAGTGTAGGCTGCACAGCCACTTGGTAATTACTTTCTTACTTAATATAGTGTCATTCTCTGAATCCAATGAGTTATGCCAGTTTGGTATTAATTTAATGAAGAAGAGGCAGTTGAATTATGAACATAATATGAATTGCTGTTGCTTGTGTGGTAAAGTTTGAGATGGAATTAGTAGCATTGGTCTAAGTGCCATAACATATAAATGAACACGGGAGAAGCAGCTTTTTCTGATGGAGCTTTCTCTACATACGTGGCCTTTAAAAATCAAATACACTTGAGCAGTGTTTTAGTTTCCTAGGACTGCAATAACAAAGTACCATAAATGGAGTGGCTTTAAACAACAGAAATTTATTCTCTTACAGTTCTGGAAGCCAGAAGTTCAAAATCAGATGTGGGGGGTGACACGACATCAGGAAAATGGCAATGAGATGTCCCTTGGACATATTCTCCTCTTAGCAACAATGATTTGGCATCCATCCACAGACAAAAGTGCCTTCATGGGAGCTCTGGGATTCAGGAGGAGACTGGGAAATCCTAGTGAAGTCCAAGACCAAAGAGAGCCAGTCAGGCTTGCAAGAAGGCAGCTGACTCACTGACTGTGGTCCTGGCTACAGAAACAGAAATATCTCTGGAACCCTGAGAACTTGGCTATAACCCTTTTGGCTTTGGATCTGTCACCAGCACCATACACCAAGAGACCTGGGAAAAGTCACATCCACCCATGCAGCAGGAAATAGACATATGGACATTGGTCCAAGCCATGGACCCTGAAGTATCCTGTGAACCAACTTCAGACCTTCTTGCCCACAGTCTGTGAGTCTCTGGAGGAGGGCCCACCAAATTCAGTCAGATTGTAGACTGAAAGTGCCCTGTAACTGGGCTCCAGCATGTCCCAGCCACAGTCTGTGAGACAAGACATTCCAACTGCTGGCTCAAGACATTGAGCCTGGCTCAAGACATTACAACTGCCACTACATAAATATAAAGGATTCTAAGAGGATACTATGAACAAATATAAGCCAAAAAATTGGATAACCTAGAATCAATGGATAAATTCCTAGAAACGTACAACCTACCAAGACTGAATCACAAAGAAATAGAAAATTTGAACAGATCAATGAGGATTAAGGGGACTAAAACAGTCATCAAAAAATCTCTCAATAAAGAAAAGCCCAGGACGAAATGGCTCTACTGGTGAATTCCACCAAACATTTAAAGGAGAATTAATGCCAATCCTTCTCAGACATGTCTAAATAATTGAAGGGGAGGGAACACTTCCAAAATCATTTTGCATAGCCAGTATTACCCTGATATCAAAGCCAGATAAAGACACTACAAGAAAATAAAACTACAGGCTAATATCCTTGATGAATATGGATATAAAAATTCTCAAAATAATTCTAGCAAATTGAATTCAATATGATCAGATGGAATCTATTTCTGAAATGCAAGGATGGTTCAACACACACAAATCAATTCACATGATACACCACATTAACAGAATGAGGATAAAAATCATATAGCCCTCTCAATACATGCAGAAAAAAGTGTTTGATAAGATTCAATTCCCTTTCATGATAAAAGTTCTCAACAAATTGGGTATAGAAAAAACATATCTCAACATAATAAAGGTCATATATGAGAAACCCACAACCAGCATCATACTCAATGATGAAAAGCTTAAAGATTTTCTTCTAAGATCAGGAACAAGACAAGGGTGCCTACTCTCACAACTCCTATTCAACATTGTACTAGAAGTCCTAGCCAGAGAAATCATGCAAGTAACAGAAACACAAGTCATCCAAATTGGAAAGAAAGATGTAAAATTGTCTCTGCTTGCAGATGATGTGAT
Organism: Delphinus delphis; assembly: GCF_949987515.2. NCBI lineage: Eukaryota > Metazoa > Chordata > Mammalia > Artiodactyla > Delphinidae > Delphinus > Delphinus delphis. Next base: position 91,526,257 of record NC_082690.1, read on the forward strand.
TTATCTATAGAAAATGCTAAGAGTTCCACCAAAAAGCTGTTGGAACTAATAAATGAACTTAATAAAGTTGCAGGATACAAAATCAGCATACAAAAATCAGTTTTGTTTCTATACACTCACAATAAAATATCTGAAAAAGAAATAAAGAAAACAATCCCATTTACAACAGCATTGAAAACAATAAAATACTTAGGAATAAATTCAACCAAACAATTGAAAGATCTAACTGAAAACTTTAAGATATTGATGAAAGAAATTGAAGAAGACACAAATAAATGGAAAGATATCATGCATCCATGGATCAGAATTAGTATTGTTAAAATGTTTCTGATAGATATATACTAGTATACTAGACATATACTAGTATACTAGATGTATATAAACTTAAAGCTGTTTATAGATTCAATGTAACCCCTTATCAAAATTTTAATGGTATTTTTCACAGAAATGTTAAAACAAATTAAATTAGTATGGGACCACAAGGACCTCCAATTGCTTTCTCTTTCTTGAGAAAAACCTGGAGTTCCTGATTTCAAAATATACTTCAAAGCTATAGTAGTAAAAACAGTATGGTACTGGCATAAAAAGAAATACATAGACTGATGGAATAGAAAACCCAAAGAAAAGAATAGAAAACCCCAAAATAAACTTAGGCAGATACAGTCAACTAATGTTTGACAAGGGAGCTGTGAATACTTGGGTCAAAGATAGTCTTATTAATAAATATTGTTAATGCTGAATATTTACAAGTAAAAAATTGAAATTGGACTCCCATATTACACCAATCACAAATATAACTTGAAGTGGATTAAACATTTAAATGTAAGAACTTAAACTGTAAAACTCCTAGAAGAACACATAGGGGAAAAGTTATTTAACATTGGTCTTGGCAACAATTTTTTGGATATGACACCAAAAGCAAAAGCAATAAAAACAAAAAATTAACAAGTGGGACTACATCAAACTAAAAAAGCTTCTGCACAGCAAAAGAAACAATCAACAGAATGAAGAGGCATCCTACCGAATGGGAGAATATATTTGAAGGTTAATATCTAAAATATATAAAGAACTCATATAACTCAGCAAAAAAAACCCCAAACAATCCAATTTAAAAAATGGACCAAGGTACTAAATAGACATTTTTTCAAAGAAGACATACAAATGGCCAAAATGTACATGAAAAGATACTAAATATCTACTAGTCACTAGGGAAATGCAAATTAAAACCACAATGAAATATTATTTCATATCTGTTAGAATGGTTGTTTTCAAAAGGACAAGGGATAACAAGTGGTGGTGAGGATGTGGAGTAAAGGGAACACTTGGGCACTGTTTGTGGAATGTAAATTAGTGCAGCCAGTATGGAAAACTGTGGAGGTTCTTCAAAAGCTTAAAAATAGAACTACCATATGATTTAGCAATCCCATTTCTGGGTATATATCTGAAGAAAATGAAATCAAGATCTCAAAGATATATCTGCAACACCCTGTTTGTTATATTCATTGTAGCATTATTTACAATAGCCAAGATGTGGAAACAACTTGTGTCCACCGATGGATGAATGAATAAAGAAAATGTTGTGTATACATACACAATGGAATAGTATTCAGAAATGAGAAAGAAGGAAATCCTACCATTTGCAACAACATGGCTGGATCCTGAGGAATTTATACTAAAAGACATGCCAGGCAGAGAAAGACAGATACTGTATGATCTGACTTATAAGGGGAATCTAAAAAAAGCTCCAAACTCATAGAAACAGAGAGTAGATTGGTGGTTGCCAGGGGCAGGGTGGTGGGGAAAATGGGGAGATATTGGTCAAAGGGTACAAACTTCTAGTTGTAAGATGAATAAGTCTTGAGGATCTAATGTATAGCATGTTGACTATAGTTAACATATTGTATTACGTACCTGAAAGTTTCTAAGAGAGTAGATCTTAAATGTTGCTCTCACCACACACACAGAAAAATTGTAATCATATGAGGTGACAGATGTGTTAACCAACCTTATTTTGGTAATCATTTTGCAATATACACATCTATTAAATCATTACTTTGTACAAAAACTTACACAATGTTGTAAGTCAATTATATCTCAATAATGCTAGAAAAATGAAAACTGAATTTTAGATTAACAATTAATAATTGTTTAGTATAAGTATGTCTCAAATATATGAACTGTCGGTCTGAAAATCAAATTTAACTGGGGGAAAAAATGATGTGGGCAGGCCCTGCTGCCTTTCAAACTCTACTTGAGAATCTTTCCTTGTCTCTTTTAGCTTTTGGTGATTCTAGCTGTTCCTTGGCTGGTAGCAGCATAACTCAAATTTCTGCCTCCATCTTTACACGGTCTTCTTCCTTCTACTGTGTGTCTCTTCCTTATTTCCAAATTTCCCTCCCTTTATAAAGTCATTGGATTTAGGGCCCACCTTAACCCAGTGTAACTTCATCTTGACGTGATTACATCTGCAAAGATGCTATTTCCAAATAAGGTCACATTCATAGCTATCAGGAGTTAAGAACTCAACATATGTTTTTGGGAAATAATTCAGCCCACAACAAGCAGTTTTACATCTTTTCATCATCAGCACTTACATGTGAATTAAGGTATCTGACTTTTCCTTTTAATGTTCTCCTTTCTTGGGTTTCAATTTCCAAAATCCTATCACTTTTACTTTACAGTCTAACAAAACTGAAGCACGTGTATCCTTAAATACATCATTTTCTCTCATAAGATTGTTCATGGACTAGAGTGTCCTGCTCTGTCCACCTGACAACTCTCTAGTTGTTCTTCAAATTTTAGCACCATCATAACTTTTTCATATCTACTGGGAAAAATTGAGTGTCCTTCTCCCTTTGTTTGCATCATACCATATACAGATATTTCCACTAAGCCAATTATCAGACCAAATCACTAACATTTCTTTATATATATATATAATTACAATGTATATTTAATTATAAAATAACCAAGGAAAAAATTGCTTATCTGATGTAATTACTGCAGGCTTGGTGGTCAAGATGGAAAAACCTAACAGTATTTGGGCTCACTCTGTTTTAGTATGTACAGAGAGAATGCCACAGGGGATCCTGTTTCATTTTCTATTGAGGGACACCTATCATGCTTTTAAAAGTTTTTTCATTAAGACTCTTACATGATTTCTAAATATTAAGTTTATACCTACTGGGAACATTTACTTATTACCCAAGACACAGTGCAACATTTCAGTGAAAATTTTAATAATGGTTTCAGAAGATACTGTCAAGAAAAGCATGCCATTGGGCACCATTATCCATAAGGACAGTAGGATAGAGTTTAGGAAAGCGTGTTGATGACATAATAAAACATTTTAAGAGAAGTTTATATCAGTACTTCACAGTAATACACCACAAAATATGGGTAGTGGGGGAAGGTAATTACATTTCATTTTGCCCTCTGCATGCTATTTCACTGGTGGTATGCACTCATAATTGGTTACTTGAAAGAATCCAGCAATTACAAGCATATTAATTAATAAGCAAAGCATTAAGCAGAATAATGAAGTCACCAGACACATACATATACACATATGTTACATACATATGTATAAACATACATAAATAAGCAAGCCAGCCAGTCAGCAGAGAGTGAGGTAGGATAAGCATCAACACAGTCAGCCACTATGGAGAACAGTATGGAATTTCCTTAAAAAACTAAAAATAGAGCTACCATATGATCCTGCAATCCCACTCCTGGGCATATATCTGGGGAAAACCATAATTTGAAAAATACATGCACCCCAATGTTCATTGAAGCACTATTTACAATAGCCAAGACATTGAAGCAACCTAAATGTCCATTGACAGATGAATGGATAAAGAAGATGTGGTATATTTATACAATGAAATATAACTCAGCCATAAAAGAGAATGAAATAATGCCATTTGCAGCAAGATGGCTGGACCTAGAGATTATCATAATAAGTGAAGCCAGGCAGAAAAAGACAAATAGCATATGATATCACTTATATGTGGAATCTAAAAAAAATGATGCAAATTAACTTATACACAAATCAGAAATAGACCCACAGACATAGAAAACAAACTTATGGTTACCAAAGGGGACAGGGGGGATGGGATAAATCAGGAGTTTGGGATTAACATATATACACTACTGTATATAAAATAGATAACAAACATGGACCTACTGTATAGCACAGGGAACTCTACTCAATATTTTATAATAACTCATAAGGGAAAAGAATCTGAAAAAAATATATATGTGTATGTATAACTGAATCACTTTGCTATAAACCTGAAAGTAACACAACATTGCAAATCAACTATACCACAATAAGAAAAACAAAACAAAACAAAACATAGTTGGGGGTATCTATCTCAAATTTTCACTTTATTTCTTTTTCCCATTCTCTATCTCTTCCACCCTCCTTTCATTTCTTCCTTTCCTTTTATTTTCTTTTTCCTTTTTATCATTTCATTACCTTCTCTGTAACAGATCACCAGCTGTAACTCAGGAAAATATAACATAAAGGCACTGTCTAAAACATTTAGTCTGAGCTCACTCTTCAATATTACAGCTCCTTTCCTAAATGGTAATTATATCTTGGGTATTGCAACCCTTTGAAATTACTAGTGAAAGCACTTTTCCTCTTCCCCCCGCCATTTTGAAAGAATTAGATCTTTTCTCAGGTGCAAAACTTTCAAAACGTTCAATATTAATGACATATTATTCAATGATGCTAAGTCATTCTACATTTCATATCCCAAACAAAATTATGATCCAACCAATATCATCAAAATCATAACTGAAATGAAGTAAGCACTAGAACTCAGCTTGTACACCTAACACTAATCTTATTCCTCAGAAGACTTGATGATATTGTCATGATGAAACTATTTGGGAAGTGATTTTTAAAATGAAAATGACTCTAGGGAAACAAATATCACCTAAACTTTCTCCAGAGGTCTATATAGAATATACATAAATCTCATCTATTCAGAGTTACCTTCATTACAAATAAAATTTTGGGGAGCCTGATAGAAAAAAGCTTGATACTATTTCTAACCAGCTGATTTTAAAGAGGAAAAGAGGCTCCTGATGTTACGGGTTTGCTACCGAACTGAGGGGGCTGCAGAAAGCCAGAGATGGATGCTGTCTGCTGGATGTTTATGTTCACACTTTTCTTATTCCTGTTTCAAGAGGAGTAACCAGTTACAAAGGACCAGAGGGTGTTTTTGCACCTTTTCCTCCTCTTGATTAAGGTAGACTTCACAGCCCAAGTGTGACAGGCAGTGTTTCTGCACACTGGAGTCCTCCCAGGAGCATATTGTCTATCTCTGTAGGAGCTGGAGGCTTTAGATTGGTTCAGACACCACTTTGCCATCAGCAATTTCTTTGTATCCAGAAAAGAAAGTGGTGTCAGGTATGGTATATTTTCTTTGGATAGTTTACAGGAGTTGTCCCATACAACAGAAAGCCATACCTTTCCACAATATAATGAAAATAGCCTGGGTTTTAGAATCGAAAACACCTCCAGTTCCACAACTGTTAGTTGGAAAAAGTGCTTAATGTATGTGGGCCTGGTTTTTAATCTTTAAAATGGTAAAAGAAAACAAAACAACCTATTTCATGGGGCTGTCATGTGAATTAATGTGCTTTAAAATTTTTAATATTCTAGAATATAAATCCAGCAGAGTAGGTACCTTGATCATATTTTTCCCTCTCTTACCCCAAGGTCCTAGGGCAGCATCTTGCATAAAATAGGCACTTAATGTATCTTTTGGATTGTACTGATTGAATATATTCAGCATACTGAACATTTTTTTTTTTTTTTTTTTTTTTTTTGCAGTATGCAGGCCTCTCACTGTTGTGGCCTCTCCCGTTGCGGAGCACAGGCTCCGGACGCGCAAGCTCAGCGGCCATGGCTCACGGGCCCAGCCGCTCCGCGGCATGTGGGATCTTCCCGGACCGGGGCATGAACCCGCATCCTCTGCATTGGCAGGCGGACTCTCAACCACTGCGCCACCAGGGAAGCCCCTGAATATTTTTTTTAACCCAGGTCCTAACATAAACAAGATCAACAGTGATACAATATGGTTTTTGGCAAAAACTTCTTGTTCATCATAAAATATTACTTTTAAAATTGGAAGTGTTTAAGGTGACCAGCTGGACAGTTGAAGAGAACTTACCAACTGTAATTCTATTCGTTTATTCTCCTCCATTTTTTGTGAACTTTCTCTAAAGAGCAATAGCAAAGGATAAGTCCATGGTTTTGGATGATTATAAAATTTAAAGGTAATTTTAATACTTCAAGTAAAAAGAAAACTGGTATTTACTTGGAAATTTGGCACATGTGTTTCCAGGAGAGGAAAAATCTAATGACTTCATGGATGTATGACTTTTGCCACTTCTTCTTGCTGTGTTTTAAAATGAATAACTGAAAATTTTGTTTGAGAAACAATTTCATTCCAATTGCTTATATTTTCTACTGCTTTAACATATTCTAATTTTTCTAAGTATTCTCCACTTCATCCTCCTTCCCATCCTGCCCAGGCATATGGTTATTTCTACTTTATATACTATTTTCCAACGTACAAAACTAATAGGCAAAAGAAATTATGCATATGGCATTCTGATTTTTCTTTTGCTCCCATGGGCAGAAATATGAGAAGTTCACCATTGAGCCCAGTTTACAGTTCAAGTGTTGATTAGCATTAAAACAGTGCTGGATAAGGATGTAATCACACACCTACTTTCACCCAACTAAATTGTTTAAAACCTGCTCTCCTCTTAATACACTCTGATTAAGAAATATGTGTATAGTTTTTTTATTACTTTTCTCCATTATAATATACTATGTACATAAATATGTACATAAATATATATTAAATATAATAAATATTAAATAAATCTATTAAATATAAATAGTGTACAACATATACAACATGTTGTTCATGTGTACAACAGATTTGTGAATGTTGAACCATCCTTGCAGCCCTGGAGTAAATTCCACTTGACAGGGTGTATGATCCTTTTAAGGGGTTGCTGAATTCAGTTTCCTAATATTTTGCTGAGGATTTTTGCATTTATGTTCATCAGGGATATTGGCCTGTAATTTTCCTTTTGATGGTGTCTTTGGTTTTGGTAATAGGGTAACACTGGCCCTTTAAAATGAGTTTGGAACAATTCCTCTTCGATTGTTAGGAAGAGTGTGAGAAGGATGGAAATTAAATCTTTGAATGTTTGCTAGAATTCACCAGTGAAGACATCTGGTCCTAGATTTTTGCTTGTTGGAAGTTTTTGATTACTGCTTTAATCTCCTTGCTAGTTAATTGGTGTATGCAGACTTTCTATTTCTTCATGATTCAGTCTTAGAAGATTGTATGTTTCTAGGAATTTATCCATTTCTTCTAAGTTTTTCAATTTCTCAGCATATAATCGTTCATAGTAGTTTCTTAGGATCCTTTGTATTTCTGTGGTATCAGCAGTAACTTCTCTTTTGTTACTGATTTTATTTATTTGAGCCCTCTCTCTCTCTTTTTGATGAGTATAACTAAAGATCTGTCAATTCTGTTTATCTTTTCAATGAACCATCTCTTAGTTCCTTGATCTTTCCTATTGTCTTTTTATTCTCTTTTTCATTTATTTATTTCTCCTTTGATCTTTATTATTTCCTTCCTTATACTAATTTGGGCTTCATTTTCTCTTCTTTGTCTAGTTCCTTTAGGTGTAAACTTAGATTGTTTATTTGAGATTTTTCTTGTTTTTTGAGGTAGGCCTGTATTGGTATGAGCTTATCTCTTAGAACTGTTTTTGTTGTTTCTCATAAATTTTGGTATATTTCTGTTTTTATTTGTCTTTAAGTATTTAAAAATTTCTCCTTTGATTTTTTTGAATGACTCTTTGGTTATACAGTAGCATGTTGTTTAATCTCCACATTTTTGTGATTTTTACAGTTTTCTCTCTTGTAACTGATTTTTAGTTTCATATCATTGTTTGGAAAATATGGTTGATACAATTTAAATCTTCTTGAATTTATTGAGACTTGTTTTGTGATCTAACATGTGATCTATCCTGGAGAATGTTTCACGTGCACTTGAGAAGAATGTTTTCTGCTGCTTTTGCATGGAATATTCTATATATATCTTTCAAGTGCATATGATACAATATATAGTTTAAGGCACCTACTTACTTGTTGATTTTCTGTCTGGATGATATACCCACTGATGTAAATGGGGTATTAAAGTCCCCTAATATTATGGTATTGCTGTCAATTATTCCCTTTAGTTCTGTTAATTATTGCTTTGTATATTAGGTGCTCCTATATTAGGTGCATATATGTTTACAAATGTTATATCCTCTTCTTGGATTAAACCCTTTATCATCACATAATACCCTTCTTTGTCTTTTATTACAGTCTTTGTTTTAAAGTGTATTTTTTCTGACACCAGCTTTCCTTTTGTTTCCAGTTGCATGGTATATAATTCTCCATCCTTTTACTTTCAGTCTGTGTGTATCCTTATTTCTTCAGTGAGTCTCTTGTAGGTAGCATATAAATGAGTCTTTTCTTTTTTTAGTTCATTCAGCCACTCAGTCTTTTGACTGGAGAATTTAGTCCATTTACATTTAAAGTAATTATTGATAGGTAAGTATTTATTACCATTTAAAATATTTTTTTCTGTTTTTTTAGTTTTTTTCTGTTCCTTTCTGAGAGAAGCCATAATAACTTTTATTGACTGATTACTTTGTGCACTGCAACACTCTCTTATTTAATTCTCCCAGTGTCACAATATAAGAATTTTAACTTTATTTTACAAAAAAGTAAATTGTAAATCAGAGAAGTTAACCTAATTGTTTAGTACCATGATGCTAAAGCATAGCAGAGGCAAGGTTAAGTCTCAGGTCTGTTTATTCTGGCTCCCCTTCACTAAGGAGAAATGAGAGTTGTTTTTCATAAACACAAAGAAAAGAAAAAAATTAAATTGCAAAAGCCTAAATTAACCCTGTATGATGACTTATCTATGGTGAGAGAAGATTTAAAGATGAAGATTATACGAGTAGAGATAAATTCAAAATTTTGTTTATTCTTGTTAGGTATGTAACATTCTGGTGGTGAATGCAGCACAAAACAAATTAACAAAGCCTTGAACTTGCCATGGTTCCATGGCAAGTTGTCTGTTCGTGTCATGGAATCAAAGGTTGTTGGGGGGAAAATTAACTGTTGAAAACCCTAAAACCAGGTGAAAACTGATATTTCTTAGTTTTTTCTTCAATTTTACTTCAATTAAAATATATAAACTTAAAAAACTTTTAAATTTATACTAATTTGGTTGCCTTATTTTCTTACAGAGTTCAAAAGACAGAAGCAAAGACAGGCATCACTTGATATATCACTTTTCATATCTCATCTTTTCTTTGCCTGAGTGGCAAGGTTAGGTTCAATTGTAAAAAGAAATATAAATTGATGTTCCTGTGCTTGCAAAATATTAGGATGCCATTGAATATCTGAACCTTAATATGGAGTCTTTCTGAGGTTTTCTTCATAAATAATAGCTCAGTATTAAGCTTTGGATTCTGATACAGAATATGTTACTGGTATTTTTTAAAGCAAGACGATTAAATCATTCTAAAGAAAATATAGCAGAACTTGTCTGTATCTAAGCTCTATATTTGGAAAATCCAAATATAACCATATCCAAAATTAACCATACTCAGCTTTATCCATGGTATATTAATGCATACATTTGGAGCAAATTTAATTTTGAAAATTCAATTTAAGCACTTTAAAAAGTAAAGGCTCATACTTTATAAATCAGTGAAGGAAATACAATTCAACAAAAAAAATGGGTGAATAAAATGGAGAACCATTTGATAGAAAAATAAAGACAAAGTTTTCAAAAACCTATGAAAAACTATGTAGTATCACTATTTTGAAGAAGTAAATAAAGACGAAATACTGGCTTCATCTATCAGTTTTGTAATTTTCTTTTAAATGTGATCATTGAAGCCTCAGTTAAAAGCATCTCTTCTGAGATACCAGTTGTATTTAAAGTGGCTCCCTTTCCAAGTTACTTTGTTACCTTATCTATATACTAAATATTTCTTATCATACTATGTAATTTCCCTTTTACACTTGTCTACCTATCTATCTATCACCTATCTATCTATCTCTATCCATTCATCCATCGTCTGCCTATACATCTACCTTTTTATCTATCCATATCTCCATTTATCCCTCTCTATATTTTTTTTACTACCTATCTTTTGCCAAGTAGAACATGAGCTCCATAAGTTCAGCAATAATGTTTCTCTTACTTACCACCTCATCCCTTGCCTAGGATGGTGTCTGAAACTTAAGTGGTGCTCATAAAGTGGTCCTTGAAGGAATAAGTACATGCTACAGAGTAAAGAATGTATAGATAAATGGGCTCACTACTGTTAGAAATGCATTAATAAAACTTGGCTTATATATACTTTGACACAGTTGCACAAAAATGAACTTTTGTGTATAGAGGAATACATAATGCAGTAATATTTGTGATAGCAAAAATCTGGAGTTACCTAAATTTGTCAGTAGGAGGGTGGCTAAACAAATTTCTTGGTATCCATATGATGAGGATACTATTAACCATTAAAACCAATATGGTTATTTATATTTATATGGGATGATACCTAAAGATCTCAAAGTTCTATTTTTCATTTTTTAAAGGCTAGATGCAGTACAGTTTTTATATAATACTTTTTGTTTAAAACTTTTATAAATGTGTGTAACATTTTATATATACACACATATAGATAGATAAAAATATACAAAATAGTTACATTTGGAAAGTGTGAAGCTGGGGAATGGATGGAGAAGATACTCTTCATTCTAGGCTTTTTTAGTACTGTTTGAATGTATTAATATGTTTATGTGGTGTTTTTCTAATGATGATGCTGATGATAATAAAACAACTTCTGAAAAAACATAATATAGACCTACACCTGCTATTTAATAAGATATTTCAAAATAAAATTTTAAGTTAAAAAAAGCAAGTTTGGGACTTCCCTGGTGGTGCAGTGGTTGGGAATCTGCCTGCCAATGCAGAGGACACGGGTTTGATACCTGGTCCGGGAAGATCCCACATGCTGTGGAGCATCTAAGCCCATGAGCCACAACTACTGAGCCCGAGTGCCTAGAGCCCAAGCGCCTAGAGCCTGTGCTCCGCAATGGGGAGAAGCCACTGCAGTGAGGGGCCCGTGCACCGCAACAAAGAGTAGCCCCCACTTGCCGCAACTAGAGAAAAGCCTGCACGCAGCAACAAAGACCCAACACAGCCAAAAATAATTAATTAATTAATTAATTAATTAATTAAAGAAAAAGCAAGTTGTAGAAAAAAATGAAGTTAAGTAAAAGGAATGCAAGAAATTAAAAGTAAGAAATAACTCACATGTATAGGTCCTAAGTGTTTATTTAGAGATATATGCTAAAATCTAAACAGTTCTGGAAGAATGTTCACCAAGAGTTAACCATAATATATTTTGGAAAATAAGTTAAGTGAGTCTGATGGGGAGATTTTCATGTTTTCTTTATGTTATATATGATAGAATATTTTAATAATGAGGATGTATACATGCATTACTTTGTAACCAAAAACAATAATAAAGGGAGGAATTAAAGCCTCAATTATATATAAAAACCAGGTATTACCAGATCTTGAAAGTGTCCACCTCTTGATACTTTGGAAATAAAAAGAAATTCCTTAATAAGGCAAGGTAAACTTGAGATATAAACATTAAATGAGATGTTGGGTCAGAAATTCAAAGTTAGTACTTTTATGGCTTCAGACAGAAGTACCGTCTACTCACACCAGATTACTTTCCTAAATAACCTGAGCTCTTTTAACTCTAGGGATTTAGGCTTAGCTAGTCTACCTAGAATTCCTATATGACCTTTTATGTTAGGCACTCTGATGTCTCTTCCTCTCTGTTAACCCCTGACAGTTCAGGGAAGAATTACTCATTCCACATTCTGGGTTGCTCCAGCATTTATTACACTTATGTATATATGACTTTTTAGCTTTATGGTCTCCGAGTACCTTGAAGTCAAGGACTTTGTGAGGAACCTCTTGAAATTTCCAGATCACTGCAAAGTCTTGTACATAAGTGTTCGGTATTTATGTGGTGAAGTTGTGTCTGATTCTTGACTTCAGAAACAAAGTGAAGACTGCCACATGAGTGTAGCATCCATGATCTCTGCTCACAGTATTGACTTGCTATTTGTATATCACTTCTTACTTTAGAGTTCTTACATGACTTTATCATTTTCATGTATCATCTCAAGCCAGAAAAATAGGCATTACCACTCTTCACATTTTACTGTTGAAGAAACAAACATATTTATTTTCCCACAGGCCCCAAGTGGCACAGCTGAGCTCGGCTCTCGGGCCATTTAAATCCAAAACCACAACCAATTAGTGTAAAGCGGGGGATGAAATGACACCGTTCTGGAGACAACGTACTTCTGGGAGGTTAGACACAGCAACCTTCTGCAGACATAAATAAAGGTTGGTAGAGGCCCTCTACCACAGTCACTCTTCCTCTTATAGACTTCTTTTCATTTGCAGCAGGGATGGGGACATTCTTACAAATGGTATGTCTATCCCAGCTCCCAACATCTCAGACAACAGCCAATACTCAACAATACTGCTTCCTCCCTCCACTGAAACCCATGCAGACTAAAGAGACTTGATGATCCAGATCTGTAGCTCCTTCTAATTATTTCAATGTATTATGTAAATAATAATAATAACAATAAATGTAACCCCTCCTGCACACCCAAGGTCAAGACCTGAGATTATGTGAGAAATTCGGGAGAAGAGAGAAAGAGGAAGAAAGAAAAGCAGTGAGGGAAATGCCTTTCTCAATGTTAATAATAGCTAACATTTTTTGAGCACTTACAATGCAGTGTTTAAAAGACATAGTATAATAACATAGAGGTTAACTGAATAAACTTAGAAGTCAGACGGTATGGGTTTGAATGTCACCTCTGGCACTCACTATGACTCTTGGACAAGTTGCTTACTTTTTCAGTGTCTTAGCTGTAAACTGGCGCTGATGATAATAGTGATGTGGTATCTGCCAATTTCCATAGTGTAAATTCTGGTACAAATGCCCATTAGAAGCTACCAATGGCTTAACAAACAGCTCACAACATTTTTGAATATTTAACAATCGTCTCTCAAGAGCTGGAATGAGACAGCTCCAGCATACCCCTGTTGTTATGATGATTAAATAAATTAGTGGCATAAGCATTTACAGGAGTTCCTGGGATATAGGGTGCATTACATTAGGTATTTTTTAAAGAGATACTTAGATTAACTCTTCTGTTTCTCTATGAGATTCTGTTATCCTATTTCTTCTATTATTCTATGAGATTAATGTTATTTTAATTTCAAGGGAGGTTAACAAGGTAGAAAAGAGCTTCAGTATCTGGCTGCTAAGAAGAGTTGGGACTTGGGCAGCCTGCCACACCATATTGCCATCTTGCTTGGATTACCAGGAGATCACATCCTGATGGGGATCATTGTGCCTACATAAGAATTTGACTGTGAACGCTCACAGGGTGAAAGAAAATTAGAGAATCCTGGTACTATTACACAATGTGAAACGCCAATATCAGCTCTAGAGGTTCCTTGGTCCCAGGGATTTTTCTATTGCCTTTGAGGCAAATTATTTATCATATCAAACAATGAGAAAACCATACTAATATGTATTCTCAAGAATGGGGCAGACAATAATGACAAGTTCTGTTCCCTAGGCATTTATTTTGTGCTTGACACTTTATTAACCACTTGAAATGAATTATTTTACGCAATAATAACAGCAACTGGCTAAGGTAGGATTATTATTGCAACACTCTGCAGATGAAGAAACTGAAGCTCAGCAGTGTTAAGTAACTTCTTCAAGGGCACAAAGCTGCCATAAACAGCTCTGTCTGAATCCAAAGTCTATGGATACACTGAAAACTATACACTCAACTGCTATCTCTTAAATTCATGAAAAATTGTCAAGAAATTTAGAAATACATTGATGCTCTTCAGAGATGAAAGTATTATCAAGAAATCTAAGGTTCACACTGAAGCTTTTTAGGGTTGAGAATGTTAAAGACCAATGTCAGGTCAAAGATAGGGTGAAATTCATGTACTCCATGTGATTACTCCTTCCTAAAAAGTATAATTATATTTTAATAGAACTACCAGATGATCCAGCAATTCCACTTCTGGGTACAAATCTGAAGGAAAAGAAAACCCTAATTCAAAAAGATATATGCACCCCAATGGTCATAGCAGAGTCATTTACAATAGCCAGGATATGGAAGCAACCTAAGTGTCCATCACAGATGAATGAATAAAGGAGATGTAGTTTATATATACAATGGAATATTACTCAACCATAAAAAAGAATAAAATTCTGGGGCTTCCCTGGTGGCGCAGTGGTTGGGAGTCTGCCTGCCGATGCAGGGGACAGGGGTTCGTGCTCTGGTCTGGGAAGATCCCACATGCTGCGGAGCAGCTGGGCCCATGAGCCATGGCCGCTGAGCCTGCACGTCTGGAGCCTGTGCTCCGCAGCAGGAGAGGCCACAACAGTGAGAGGCCTGCGTACCACAAAAAAAAAAAAAAAAAAAAAAAAGAATAAAATTCTGCCATTCACAGCAGCATGCATAGACCTAGAGGGTGTTATGCTTAGTGAAATAAGTCAAACAGAGAAAGATGAATACTACATATTATTATTTATATGTGGAAACTAAAACACACACACACACACACACAAATGAATATAACAGAACAGAAAGATTCATAGGTACAGAGAACAAACTAGTGGTTACCAGTGGGAAAAGGGAAGAGCAGAGGGGCAAGATAGGTGTATGTTATTGAGAGATACAAACTACTATGTACAAAACATAAGCAACAAGGATATATTGTACAGCACAGGGAAATAGAGTCATTATTTTGCAACTTTAAACAGAGTATAATCTATAAAAATATTGAATCGATATGTTGTATACCTGAAACTAATATAATATTGTAAAAAAGCTATACTTCAATTTAACAAATACATGTATTTTACTGTCAACACCCCTTTACTTTACTTTGAGTATGTATATAGATCTGAGACTGGAGGAGGGCAGGAAAAGAATTCTGTGCCTGTCAAAGAAACTCGTATTAGGAGATACGTAAGGGCCAACTTCGGGCTACTCTACATTCTGTTTGATATCTTCATTGTATTGGAGGAAAAAAAAATTAGTTGGTTCATTTAGCTTTTCACTTAATTCAGCGTTTTATTGTGCACTTCAGTTCTCACCCAAATGAACAGAGACGGTGCAAGAAACAGAACACAATTAATGGGGCTCTCAAGACACGTGGTTGTTGCTCTTGCTTCTTTAAGAGACAGAAATCATTTTCTCCCTTCTGCGAAACTCCATTACCCAGCAAAAAAAGAGTTTCCTAACAAATGTCTATCTTATCGAAAATGGAGAACCCATCTCTGTCTCATATGTATAGAATCATGGGCACACATTCACAGTGTACCTACACACAGCAAGCCTGCCCACAAAGCATTCCCCTCCTTTTGCCTGTTAAAGATATAATGTCCGGGCATGAAGCAAAGAATCACTATAAATTAGAAGTAGTATGGCCTTTAGCTCAAATTATGTCGAGTTTCCCATTTTCAGAATAAGGGAAGTGAGGCTCGGAGAGGTGAGATGATTAGTCCAGGGCCAAGCAGGTGGTCATTGGGGAAAGTAAATCAAGTTCCCCTCTCTCAACTCTATACATAGCCTTTTCTCTCCTATTCTAGGCTTCCTGCTTAATATTGATCATTGCCATGGTCCCACAGACTGATCTCCTTGGAAGCTTATCACCCAATCCTCTCAAAAGATGCATGTGCACTGGCGGAGAATCACTGGCCATCTTTCCACACACAAATATGTTTCCACATACAAATATGAGCTGGTGGCTGGTTTGAGTTTCTACTGATTCTCCAGCACATGCTTCTCCCTACACAAACAAATACATTACTTGCCTCATGCTAATGAGTTTCATCAGCTTAAAGAGCCAGTTTAATTAATCTTCTGTTTAACGAAAAACAATTCAATCTGATAAAATGTTTAGGAGAGAAACTAAAGCTGGTGTTTTTCCTACAAGTAATACGTCAGGTAGGGTTAAGAAAAAGTGTTGGCAAGTGATACAGAAGAAGTAATTCATTATTGAAAAATGATCTCGATATGTGTGATCATCTCAAAAGCTCGGCATTCACTGAGTGGCCTTCGTTTAATCACAAGTTGGCACATTGTATAAGCCAAACATCTCATCTTCTGTGCCAAAGACAGAGCAGCTTCTGCTCTAGGGAACAGATCCAGGTGGTAGAAGTTCATGGCACATCCTGGTTGCTTGGGAAATAAGCTGCCATTTCATTCTGAACTTCTCAGTACTGTGAGTTCAGCTTCCTCAGCAGAGATAACATTTTTTTCCTCCCAAAGCCACCATTATTTGCAATGGAGACAGTGTTAATTTCACTGCTTGTCAATTAAGCTCATCCCTTAATTTAGTTGGGATGTGTATGCAAAACATGACAGTGCTAATTCTAGTCCTTAATTCATGCCTAGAATAAGCTATACTCTCCAAGCATCCTTGCCTCCAATCTTCCCATCTCAGTTTATTTTATGGTCAGATTAATCCTCTTATGCGTAGGTTTAATGAGAACATCATCCTACTTCAAAATCTCTTGGAGTCCCACTCACTACAGGGTAGAATCCAAGTTCTCTAACAAAGCAGTGAAGGCAGCAAACAATCTGAATCAATCCACCTGACTAGCCTTATCTCTCCTACTTCATTTCCAGGAATGCTGAATGCTTTATGCCATCTAAGACTTGTCTCATTGAAAATCAAAGTCAGGATTAAAAGAACGTCTGACTAGTAGCCTTGCAATAGCCTCTTCCCATCTGATACAATAGGGCCTATGAGACTTAGGGGAAAAGTAACATGAAATTCATTCATACTTAGTAGGGCACTTTTGAGAACCTACTGAATGAGAGTTTAAAAAAAATTAAAGCAATACTTGCTGAAAATTAAGCTGGCTACTCTCTGGATTTAAACAAAAAAAATTTAAAAAAAAACCAATTCAAGCTTAAACACTCTATGAATCCATAACAATTAAGAGAATTCAACAAATAAAAATGAAGAAAGTATATAAAACACTGTGCTGTGGACTGAATGTTCACGTTCCAACCCTCACTCCAATTCTTATGTTGAAGCCTGATCCACAGCGTGATAGTATTTGGGAATGGAGCCTTTGGGAGGTAATTAGGTTTGGATGAAGTCATAGGGGTTGAGCCCTCATCATGGATGGGTGTTCTTATAAGGGGATTAAGAACGCAGAGCTCTCTGTTTACAGTATATGAGAGTACAATGAGAAGCTGACTTTCTGCAACCCAGAAGAGGGCTCTCGCCAGAACTATGCTGCCACCCTGATCTCAGATCTTCAGCCTCCAGAAATGTGAGAAATAAATTTCCGTTGTGCATAAACCACCCAGACTATGATACTTTGTTATGGCAGCATGTACTGACTAAGACAGAATGTTTTTCAGACGTTGGTCCACAGAGAGTATAGGACAGTGATCTCTGAAAGAAGGTTAAAAAAGTGAGATGATGCTTATGGCTATCCTACCTGACCACTTGGAGAGAGATTCCAGGCCCCAGTGCAAGGAGAAGGAATCCAAACAGGCTCTCTATCCTCTCTGGAGTTGAGGAGACAGTGTTTAAAGTTTGGGGATGCAAAAATGTCTAGAATTTGAGAGGCAGAATACTAGAGAGAGTAGCACATAGGAATCCAGAAATCTGATAAGGTTTCCATGCAAATGCTTAGATGATCAGTGCACAACTGTGAGGAAACTACTAAGTCTTGAAAAATAATCAGTAGAAAGAAGGAAGTGCACAAATCCCTGTTGCTCACACAGGAGGAGGAAAATTTCATGTTTTCACTAGACTTAAGGGAAAGACTTTCTAACAAATGAACCATTGAATAGGGACCTCAGAGGGTATTGCTTCAGAGGGAGGTCAATAAGATATAGACTAATGGCTGCTATGATCACAAAACAAAACTTCAAAGAAGGTTTCAAAAGAAATTAAATAGTACCATGTAACTTAACTGTATTGAAAACCAAAGATCAAAAATATTGGAAGAAACAATAACAGAAAATGTCCAGCAACCACTAATAAAAATTTTACAATGTCTGGCATTCAATAAAAAGTTAGCAGGTATGCAAAAAAGCAGGAACATATGGCCTATAATGAAAAGCATGTCAGGTAATAGAAACGGAACTTAAGTTGACAGAGATGAAAGAGTTAATAGACAGAGATGTTAAACTATTATTATAAATAAACTCCATACATTCAAGAAGGTAGATGAAAAGCATGAACAAGTTTAGAGATATAGAAGATATAAAAATGACCCAAATTGGGCTTCCCTGGTGGCGTAGTGGTTGAGAGTCCGTCTGCCGATGCAGGGGACACGGGTTCGTGCCCCGGTCGGGGAAGATCCCACATGCCGCAGAGTGGCTGGGCCCGTGAGCCATGGCCGCTAAGCCTTTGTGTCCGGAGCCTGTGCTCTGCAACGGGAGAGCCTACAACAGTGAGAGGCCCGCGTACCGAAAAAAAAAAAAAAAAAAAAAAAGACCCAAACTAAAATTCTAAAGATAGAAAATGGATCATCTCAGAAGAAAAATATACTGGATAGGATTAAAAACAGATTAGACACTGCAAATGCAAGTATAACTTGAAGGCATAGAAATAAAAACTATCCAGAGTGAAACCCAGGTTTAAAAAGACTAAAAAAAAAGAGTAACAGAGCATCAATTAGCTATAATGCTACTTAAAGTGCCTAATATATATGTAATGATGTCTAAGAATTAGGGACCACAGACAGAAAAAACATTTTAGAAAAGACTAAAAAATTTCCAAATTTCATGAGAATTATTCACCCACTGGTTAAAGAATTTCAATAAACTCAGAGAAATATGAAGAAAACACAAAGACACATCATAATCATATTCCCTAAAACTGGTGACAAATCTTATCAGCAGTCAAGGGCAGGGAGTGGGGAAACATTATCTACAGAGGAACAAAAGATAACATACAGGGACTTACTGGGGAAAATGCAAGTCAGAAGAAAGTGGAGCAACATATGTAAAGTATTGATAAAGGGAAACGAACAAACAAACCTGTTAACCTAGAATTCTATAGCCAACAAAAATATCTTTCCATAATGAAGGTAAAATGACATCATTTTAAAAATACAAAACCTGAGAGCATTCATCACCCATCAGACAGGCACCGCAAGCAATGTTAACAGAGGTACTTTAGGCAGAACGAAAACGGTACCAGGTGGAAATCTGGATTTACACAAAGGAATGCAGTGTACATTAAATGGTAAAAATGTGGGAAAATTTAAAATTTAATTGACTGTTCAAAGTACTTTAATATGTCTAATATATATACCAAAATAAAGTATGATATTAAAATATATAGGATAAGATTTCCACCATAATCTAATCATCCTTTATTTTTTGCTGATTTTACCTCTATGAGGAAATGTGTATTAAAAACTTGAAGTCAGGAGCCTGAATTCTTTTCCCAGTTCTACGTCCAATGATGTAAGCTTAGAGAAGTTGCTTCCTCATTCTGTGCCCCTTTTCTCATGTGTGAAGAAAAGGCATGGGCCTTTATTGAATTCCGTGGTTCTTTTATCCTATGGTATATCTTCCTTAATATCTCTTGACAAACTCCTGTCACATGGGTTGTAGTGGAAAACTGAAGGCAAGCTTGGGGAGTGTCAGAGGGGGTTTTTAAGCAGGGTGATGTATTAATCAAAAAGGGGGTGAGGGCTAACCTTGCTTCTTTTTACAATAGTATGTTAAGAGAAGAAGCAAATGGCATGGGTGGTGACTCAAGCTGATGATTGTCAGATATTCACGATGCAGAACAAAAATGCCAATCTTGACATGGTGAGAACAATTAATTTCATTGTCACCGTGATTTTTTCAAATATTTACTCTATTTAAAGTACCTGAGTGGGTTGTGTGAGGTATAGACATAGCTCCATTTTATTTTTTATATCTGATTTTGCAAGCCAATACATACTATCAATAATATTTTAAATTAGTCTCAGTAGGAATACACCTTACATACACTCTCATGCACACACTACAAAGTTCAGTTCAGTTCAACAACATTTACTGAATATCAATTGAGGAATTCAATATAGTGTATCAGAACGTTATGAGACCAGAATTCTAATCTCAAAACAACCAACTAGCTTTAATACCTAGGAAAAAAAGCTTATTTAATTTTGTTAAAAATGTTTAAAAATGTCTTCTATAATATGAGGAGACTGAATTAGATTATTCTTAAGATCTTTTCTGGTTATAAACTCTATGCACTCTATGTGTCTATGTATTCACAGATGTACTAGAAACTGTGAAGAAATTAAACTAGTGTAAAATATGTTTCTTACCCTTGAGGAAATTATGGTTTAATTGGGTAATAAATTATATACACATTTAACTCAGAATTAATTACTGAATGTTTATTATGTTCAGAGTGCTAGGTTTGGTGCTGTTTGAAACGATTAGAATAGGCTCAAATTCTTAGAGAGATACTGTCAGCCAGGATTTCAGAAATAGCTTTGTAAAGAATTTGAGATTTAAGGTGAAATTTGTAGAATGAATGATATTAAACTGAGGGTTTTGTAAAAATATGCATCAGGGAGATGGTAAGTTTTCAAAGAAAAATTTTAAAAGAATAATTTTATGCATATTACATATATATATGTAAGGTTTACAATAGATAAGTGTTACTTAAATTTATTATGTGTGGGTGGATATATACATATAATTTAAGTATATCCACACATTTCTCAACTAAGTCATCTAATGATGAGAAAGAAAAGGAAGACAGATGAAATGGCATGATATGGTAGAAATAGCACCAAGGTGTTCTCATTTCAAGTCCAAACACTGCAACTAGTGATGTAAGTCTCTGATCTCATGCAAGTCTCTTTACATTTCTCAGTGTCATTAGCTCTACACTATGATGGTGGGCAGTAGGTAGACTAGATGAGTTTTGACATTAGTGCTAGCTCTATCCTTATATACTGACAATTTAAATTGAGTTACTGCCCACTCTGATCACTGCATTACATCTGTTTCTGAGATACAGAGATACACAGCTCCTTCCATGAGATTCTTACCTGGTTTGGGAACCAAGGCATCGATATGGGATTGATACTACAAATGTTTATTTAATACCTGCATCCTCACTATATACTTTATCTCCATTTAGGCAGCAACCATATCTGCTTTGTTTTCCAATGTATCTCTAGTGCTTAGCATAGGACCAAGTACATCGTAGACATTAATTTAAATTGTTACTTAAATCATGAATGAATAAATTTAGGAAAGAAGACAAGTTAACTAGTCCTGTATTTAGAGCTTTATCGGCTATTCACTTCTACTGACATAGAATAACACAGCCCCATAGCAGTTCACACATACTCATTTTTCCATCTTGTCTGATTCATTTGATGGAAACAACTTCAACTGTTAATCCACGTTCCATTCATAATAGAAGAGTCTATCACTAAATTACATCATGTGCAACACTTTGATGTAATATTTTTTGAAAAATTGTCATTGTTTCTGTCTTGTTACATTGAAATGCACTGGGCCATGCTGGCAATCTGAATAAGAACTAAGAGAAGAAAAGCAAAGTGACATTAGCTGGGAGGGGACACATGAGAAGAAAGGAGGGTAGAAGTCACAATATTATATATAAAGTTTTTTGGGTATCTTTCAAGTCATGAAGTCCTATTTTTTTTTTTTTTTGATAACATAGATATACACATATCTTGTGTCCCCACTAGCTTTAACCCTTTGGTAACATGTCATATTTTCAGGGAGGCTTTCCTTCCCATTCCTATTTAAAATTGTAGTTTCTTTCCCCCCTTTCTCTGTTTTCCTTTTTCTCCATAGCTCTTATCTTCTAGAACATTATGTAAGTTACAAAAGTATTTGGTTATTATCTGGCTTCTCTTACTTGATTGTGAGGTTTATAAAGGGTGGAGTTTTGTCTGTGTACACATCTGTATCCCCAGTCTTTAGCATAATGTCTTCTACACAGTAGAATTTCAACCAATGATCAAAATATGAAATATTCATTGAACTTCACCTCTCACCCCTGCATACCACTCACCAATCATGTTTTTATTCATTACCCTTGACTGTTATGTTTTTATTCATGACTCGACTGTGGTCACAGCTGATTGGCTTATGAAAGCTGGTACCTACTCAAAGGTGGCCTGTATGTATATATTAATTATAAAGTAGAGTGGGAAAAAAATAGATATTTTAAAAATCAACACACATAAGTAAATAATTGTAAGTTGCACTAAAGTTGTATGAAATAAAGTACAGGTTATGAGCAAATAATAGTGGAGATGCAATTACATCAGGAAGATCAGAGAAGATATTTCAGAACTAATAACTTCTGAGTGCACTCTTGAAAGGTAAGAGGACTTTGACTTGGAACGCTCGCTCATCTTACTTGTTTTAATTTTAGTCACTAACTCGTCAATGCTCAGATCAGGGAACATGAGATCTTCTGTGCAAGTCTGAATGATTTTTTTCAGACTTTTCCCTCAGTGTACTTCACATAGGGACATTTTTACATTTATTTGTGTGGTTAGTCAATTAATGCTTGTATTGTCACTACATTGAAAGCTTTATAAGAGAATGATCTCAGTTCCTGGGATCTCCCAGTTCGTGATTTCAGCCTCACTCGAGGCATGGTTACCTATATGCACTTGCTTTTCGAGATATAATTCTGCGTTCTCAGAAGAAAATTTCTATGACTATTATTTCATAAGTAAACCCAAGTGAGTTTCTGTCCTGTTCAAATAAGAGCTTTCCAAGATACGGTAATTTGCTCTACAAAGATAAGTGTGCCTTTAGGAGTGCTAAGGTGAACGATATAGCTGTCCCATGGGCTTTGCATACAGACAAACCAGGTTTCAAATCCGTGTTCTACCATTTAATGGTTATATCACCTTGGGCCATTCTTTAAATCCCTCTGAGCTACAGTTTCCTAATCTGCAATAGTGTGATAATAATGCCTACCTCAAGGGATGTTGTAAGATTCATTAGATGTTGTAAATAAAGTATCTACACTTTCTTAGCAAATAGATGAAGCTCACAAAATGGTTAATGAGATAACAAGACAGTGGTTACTGCATAATAAAAGAAATACACAGGGCTGTTATTTGCTACATTCATCCAATAGAAACCTATTGATAATTATTATGTATCAAGTTTGTGCTTAGATACACAGTGGGACAGTCACAACTAGGACATAAGCCTGTCACCAAGGTGAAAACCAGTTGACTCCACATGAGAATTATATGAAGACAAGCGTTGAAATCAGCTCTGTCTCCTGCTATGGAATTGCTGGCCCTTCTCTTCAACTGCCAGAGAGCAATGAATTTTAAGAACCTAAGCTACTCTTTTCCCATTATTTCCTTTCTTTTATGATGTCATTTTATTCTGTAATTTCTAAATAGCTATCAGAATGATTGAACAGAGGAACCAAATACCTAAATATTATTTCCAAAATTTTAAGTTAAAGCAAGATGTACGTTTCAAATAGAAAAAGTGGCAGACTTGCCAAATGTTTTTTAGACACTCCATATTGATCAAGTTATTTCCACTGTTTCTTGGAGAGAGAATCAGAAGAAATTATTTTAAAGCAAAATGGCCCTTCATAGGTACCCAAAAGACTTATATTTGCAAGAAGAACTTATAAAAGAGATTACCTTTAGAACTTATATATCTGGAATGGATAAAGAAGATGTGGTACATATATATACAATGGGATACTACTCAGCCATAAAAAAGAATGAAATAATGCCATTTGCAGCAACATGGATGGAACTAGGGATTATCATACTAAGTGAAGTAAGCCATACAGAGTTAGATAAATATCATATGATATTATTTATATGTGGAATCTTTAAAAATGATACAAATAATCTTATTTACAAACCAGAAATAGACTCACAGACATAGAAAACAAACTTATGGTTACCAAAGGGGAAAGGAGGGGGAGGGATACATTTGGAATTTGGGATTAACAGATGCTGACTACTATATATAAAATAGATAAGTTTAGCAAAGGGGGCAAAAGAAAGTAGAAAACAACAGTAATTGCAACAAGAATGCCTTTACTTAATATATAGTATAAACAACCTATAATGGAAAAGAATCTGAATCACTTTGCTGTACACCTGAAACACTGTAAATCAACTATACTTCAATTTAAAAAAAATTGTTTAAAAACAAACAACAAAAGAAGAATTCTAATATCTGAATAAGGATGCAGGAATTTTATTGGCCTGCTGAAATAATTCTAGGCCAAATGGACCCACAATTCAGTTCACCTGTAGAGACAGAGCTGAGAGCTGGCCAGGAGGCTTCACTAATGTTGGTCAGATGGGAACTGACAGACAGCATGCAAAATGCCAACCTAATGACTAGGGCAGAGAACTAAATACCACCTGAAACATTTAAAATATTCACAGAAACCACCACTATAGATAATATAGATAGTTCTCTACATCACCATTAGGAGTGATGATCAGGAAATGTGCCATTTTGAGAAAGTTTTAGAGTTAAACCAATCTTCAGAAGTTAGTTTATTTAGCAAAGGGGGCAAAAGAAAGCAGAAAACAACAATAATAGCAAGAAAAATGCCTTTACTTAATACATATTATAAACAACCTTAACAAAAATGCACTAAAAATATCAAGGTTGAAGAAAGGCCTCAAAACAAACCTGTCAAGACTCAGGGTCATCAAGCTGTGATTCAAAAACCCAAGAACACAAAATCAAGCAACATATTGAGAGGGCTTCTGCCAGCCCACACTCTGGATCAAGAGGTAAAACAAAGCTGGCAAATGTTTTAGTAAAATCTTTTAGTAAAATCTTCCTAGAATGGGGTTTAAAAGGGAGAAAGAAGTAAATACTACTCAATGAGAGTTTATTTTCCAAGAGATGGGAAATTGTTTCCAAAATAAAATAAAATCTCCAAAAAATCTGAAAATGGAAATACTTTAACATAAAAATTTGTTTCAATTCATTGCAGAATTTCTAGATTTTTATTGGCCCACTTTTTAAAATGAATCCCTTGTAAGCTGATTTTAGCAAATCCTTTGCAAAGTTTTAATGTGGGATGAGTCATATTTAATTGCCACTGTACATTGACTTTTTGAAAAATTCTGTCTAAATAAAACCCTCAGACATAGAGACACTCATTTTTGCATAATCAGTGCTGCTTGCTAGATCACAAAGACATCAATAAAAAAATGTAGAAAATACTCACATTATAGGCACTCTTCCTATAAAAACTGAGGCATAGGATTATTAGTTTTCATACTTCTCACTTTCTAGTTTAAAAATTCCATAGACAGTTGCATCTGAACTTGTCAATTTGTTTTTTTAATTTTTTTTAACTGCAGGCAATTCTCCAATATTATAAACTGCAGTTTACTTTATTCAAGCTTGTCCAGCTGAGGTAATACATGCTTTGGCCACACCTGCTCTGCAAAGCTGAAGAGATGGTTCTTTGCAATTAGGGAAGGTCGTACCACTACATTTCATACACCTCTGACAATGCTGTTGGCTGGACAATACTTCCTTCAGATTCAGAGGTACAGACTTCGCTGTTTTAGCCCATGTAACTATATATTATTTTAATGATCAGTTCATTTATTACAAACTCCCAATTGCCTAAATCTAATTAAAGTGTAAAGGATGATAGAGCATGGTGGACTCTTTGCGACTAGGCTTCTCTGAGTTAAATAAACACTTGGACACATTAACCCTTTCAGTCATGGGTTTAATACACCTTGGGTGAGCCAACAACTACTTGCTTCTAGCTATGTGCTAGAATATGAACATACAAGATGAATCAGATGAAGCCTCTGCCCTTGATGACCTCAGGGAAATTTCCAGAGAAATGTAGAAATATAGTCAGTTCTAAGATAGATGCATATGCCAAAGCACCATGAGAATATTGAGACACAAATGGATCAGAACAAAGACACAATGAAGGTTGTGGCTCCCAACTGGAGGACATGGTTCAGAAAAAGACTGCTCTTTCATTGAAGCCCGATCAGCTCATAGAACTCAAAATTAGATTGGTGGGGAGGGAGTGAGGAGAGAAAGAGAGAGAGACAGAGAGGATGGATTAAGAAACGTAGAAATACAGAAGTTTTAGAAGCATGTCTAGAAATCTAAGACACATACATTGAAAGGACATGGGTGTGGCTTTTGGCTCATGGGATCAAATAGGTTTCTAAAGCAGTTGTACTGTCAAAGAAACTACCTGTCCAGACTAAAAATGTCTGTGACTAAGGCATAAAACAGCCCTTAGGATTCAACCAGCAGGAAACAGGCTGAAGGACTGTTCATTTCCAAAGGAGGTCAAATTCTTCAATGCCCATTTCTGATACAGTCATGGAAGATAACAGAGGAGAAAGAACACTCTGGAATGTGAAGGCAAGGGCTCCAACCAGACAGCAACATTAGAGCCTAATCACAGGATATTTGGGATCTTCTCCATCCATGTCTGTCCAAGGGGATTTCAGGAATCCCTGCCGGATAATGGGCACTATGCAGAACAACACATAAATGTGCTCTGGACCATCACCCTACTGCTTCTGGATGGGTCATCACCAACTTCTCTTTCATGGGCTTCTGAGATTACACTGAGCCCATTCAGATAATCCAGGATCTTTATTTTAAGGTTTGCAATCTTAATGACATTTGTAAAGTTTCTTCCACCATGTAACATAACATGTTTACACGTTCCAGAGATTAGAGCAGGGACATAGTTGGGGAGCAGGTGGAGGGTGAAGTGGGGAGGGGAAGTATCCAGCCTACCTTACAAGTAATATTGAACTTTGTGCTTGATGCCATGTGCTTGTATATGATTTTTGGATTATCTTCCTTGGGGAGAGAGAGTAATATGTTGCTAGCAGGTGGGATAGAAAGCTGAATGTTTGATGACCAGAAAAGCAGACAAATTTTCATTAGGCCTCTTCGCCAAGTATTTCTGACCTTATGATTGCATGATGGGATAGAATTTTTGGCTCCTGAGTGATTGAGAGGGGAATTTGACCAAATCTAGCAGAGATTCCCTGCTGACCCAAAATGGACTGGCTTTAAGACAGAGGATTTTGAAATGTTTTTTATTACAGTAGATTGAATAATATAGCCAGTTATGGCTGGTACATGATGTGCAACTATTATTTATGAATAAAGGACTACTATGTCTGGCAATGGTGTGCTAGTTTCCCCAATACACATGCTTGACCTTTCCAATAAAAGAGCAAATTCTTTATAAAAAAAGGGTATCCATATGTACAAAATTAAATATTAGTTTCTACCTCACACCATACACTAGAAGCAATTTCATGTAAACAGAGACCTACATTTGAAAGGTAAAATATAAAAGCATATGTAAGATAATGTAGGAAAACATTTTCATGACCTTGGGGGTAGGTAAAGAAGCCTTAATTATAAAAGGAAATTTGATAAATTTGATTATTAAAGTGAAGAAGTTTTGTTCATGGAAAGATATAAACAGTGAAAATCAAGTGGTGAAATGGGAAAAGCCGTTTGCAACACAGATGATCAACAAAAAATTAATATGCAGATTATAATAAAAACCTTTTTAAAATCAATAGATGAAAAGACAGAGATGGAAGGTGGGTGGAATGGGGAGACCCTGAGCTTCCCTCCCGCTATGAACACATGAAAGCTACAACTACATATAGAGCAACTCTCGCTGAGAATAACCTAAAGACTAGCAGAAGGGCTCTTCTACAACCAAGGATGTAAAAAAGGAACCACGTGGAGTCTAGTAGGAGGCGAGGAGAAGTGATCTAGTTGGGACCCACACCCTTAGTTGGTGACCCAGAAGAGGAGGGGGTCCTCCCTAAGGGGTGAGGTGTTTGAGCCCCATATTAGGTACTCCAGGCCTGGGGTCTGAGACTGGGAAGATAAGCCCACTTAGCTGGTTTGAAAACCAGTGGAGCTTACCAGAGAGCTGTGAGAAGCAGGATTCTGTTCTTGAGGAGCACACACAGACTTGCTTGCTCCTGGTCTCAGCACAGAGGTAGCAGACTAAAAACTGACTGGTGCTCTGGCCAGCCTGCCAGGACCACACCAGTGTGCAGCCCAGCCCATGCTAGTCTCATGCTTCAGCCCCTCCTGCTCTGGTGCTGCTCTCTGCTAAGGCAGAGACTGCCATTGCTGTCATGTGGACAACCTAGAAGAAATAGATAAATTCCAAGAAACATACAATCTTCCAAAACTGAATCAGAAAGAAATAGATAATCTGAACAGACCAATTATTTGTATTGAATTGAATCAGTAATCAAAAATCTTTCAACAAACAAAAGTCTTGGACTGGATGGCTTCACAGGAGAATTTTACCAATATTTAAAGAAGACTTAATTTCTATTCTTCTCAAACTATTCCAACAAACTGAAGAGAAAGGAACACTCCCAAATTCATTCTATGAGGCCAGATTACCCTAATACCAAAACCAGACCAAAACAATAAAGAAAATGCAGGAAAATATCCCTGATAAACATAGATGCAAAAATCTTCAACAAAATGTTATCAAATCAAATTCAACAATACATAAAATGATCATACATCATAATCAAATGGGATTTATTCCAGGGAAGCAAAGATAGTTCAATGTTCGCAAATGAATCAACGTGATACACCACATATGCAGAGAAAGTATTTGACAAAATTCAACCTTCATTCATGATAAAAACTCTCAACAAAGTTGGTATTAACATAATAAAGGACATTTATGATAAACACACAGCTAACATCATACTCAACAGGGAAAGCTAAAAGCTATTCCTCTAAAATCAGGAACAAGACAAGGGTGCCCACTCTCACCATTTCTATTTAACATAATATTGGAATTCCTAGCCACAGCAATTAGACAAGAGAAAGAAATAAAAAGCATACAAATTGGAAAGGAAGAAGTAAAACTATCACTATTTGCAGATGAAATGATACTATATATAGAAAACCCTAAAGAGTCCACTACAAAACTTAAGAACTAATAAATGAATTCAGTAAAGTTGCAGAATAGAAGATTAATATATGGAAATCTGTTGCATTTCTATACATTCATAATGAACTATCAGAAAAAGAAACCAAGAAAATAATCCCATTTACAATTGCATCAAAAAGAATAAAGTACCTAGAAATAAATTTAACCAAGGGGTCGAAAACCTATACTTAATGTAAGGCACTAATGAAAGAAACTGAAGATGATACAAGTAAATGGAAATATATCCCATGTTTATGGATCAGAAGAATTAATATTTTTAAAACGTCCATACTACCCAAAGTAATCTACAGATTTAATGCAATTCCTATCAAAATACACATGATATTTTTCATAGAAACCAGTAGAACAAATAATCCTAGAATTTATATGGAACCACAAAACATCCCAAATAGCAAACACAATCTTGAGAAAAAAGAACAAAGCTGAGGTATCATGCTCCCTGACATCACACTATACTACAAAACTACAGTAATTAAAATAGTATGGTACTGGCGCAAAAACAAACGAATAGATTAATGAAACAGAACCCAGATATAAACCTGTGCATATATGGTCAATTAACCTATGACAAAGGAGGGAAGACTATACAATGGGGAAAAGACAGTGTCTTCAATAAGTGGTTTTGGAAAAACTGGACAGCTACATGTAAAAGAATGAAATTAGAACATTTTCTCACACCATATACAAAAATAACCTCAAAATGGATTTTAAAGACCTAAATGTAAAACCTAAAACCATAAAATTCCTAGAAGAAAACTTAGGCAATACACTCTTTGACATAGGTCTTAGCAATATTTTTTGGATCTGTCTCCTCAGGCAAGGGAAATAAGAGCAAAAATAAACAAACAGGACTTAAACTTAAAACCTTTTGTACAGTGGAGGAATCAACAAAAGGTAACTTACTGAATGGGGGAAGATATTTGTAAATGATAGGTCTGATGAGAGGTTAATATTCAAAATATTGGCTTGGGCAAAAAGTTCATTCAGGTTTTTGCAGAAGATGTTACAGAAAAACCCAAATGAACTTTTTGGCTAACCCAATATATAAAGAACTCATAATGCTCAATATCAAAAAACAAACAAACAAATAAACGACCTGATTAAAAACATGGGCAGAGGACCTAAATAGGCATTTTCCCAAGAAGACATACTGATGGCCAGCAAGCACATGAAAAGATGTTCAACATCACTACTCATCAGAGAAATACAAAGAAAACCCACGATGAGATAACACCTCACACCTGTCAGAATAGCTATTGTCCAAAATACAAGAAATAACAAGTGTCAGTGAGGATGTGGAGAAAAGGGAACCCTAGTATAATACTGGTGGAAATGTAAACTGATATAGCCACTATACACAGAGTTTCCACAAAAAATTAAAAATAAAGCTACCAAATGATCCAGAAATTCCACTCCCGGGAATACATCCAAAGAAAATGAAAACATTAATTTGAAAATATATATGCACCTCATTGTTCATAGTGGAATTATTTACAATAGCCAAGATACGGAAGCTACATTAGTGTTCATCAACAGAAGAATGGATAAAGAAGATGTGGCATATATATATATATATATATATATATATATATATATATATATATATATGATGGAATATTACTCAGCCATTGAAAAGAATGTCATTTGTCATATGCAACAACATGGATGGACCTGGAGGGTACTATGTTTAGCCAAATGTCAGACAGAGAAAGCTAAATAGTGTATGTTTTCACTTATATGTAGAATCTAAAAAATAAAACAATTGAATGAATTTAACAAAATAGAAACAGACTTATAGATACAGAGAACAAACCAGTGATTACTGGTGGGAGTGAGGCCTACCCCAAGATTGGTAAAGGGATTAAGAGATACAAACAACTAGGTAAAAAAAGAAATAAGATAGTAGTACTTAATGTACAGCACAGGGAATATAGCCAATATTTTATAATAACTTTATATGAAGTATAATCTGTAAAATTTTTGAATCACTTTGTTGTACACCTGAAACTACTATAATATTGAAAGTCAACTATATTTCTATAAAAAATAGATGAAAAGGAATAGGATATAGGCAGTGAATTTAATAAGCACTTTCCAAAGGAGAAATATCCAAAGAACTAGTAAACTTATGAATGACACACTAATAATTAGCATTCAGCATAATACAAATTAGACCAGAAGGATATGTCATTATCTCTTCACAAGGTTGCCTAAAATTAAAAAAAAGTTAACAACAAGCATTGACAAGCTGAACCAATAGTAATTCTCATTCATTGGTCGTGGGGATGAGAATCATACAACCATTTTGTGATGATGAATGGAAGGTGCTAAACATTCAGGAAAGTTACTAAATAAATGTTTGTTTTTTGTGGTTGTGGTTCTGATGATTGTGTTTGTTATTCTTAGGCTTTTCCTGACTCTCATGGATAGCATTTATCTTATTCTTCCACTCAATATCCAGTTATTATTTCCTATTTTGTGCCACATACTGTGTTAGATTCTAAAAATACAGAGATGGATGAAAAATAGTTACAGCTCCCAAGTTCAAATTGCATATTGTTTAATGGAGTTAATCAGTTTTGTTGATTTTTATATTTCTGACTACAACTTTCTCCATACAGATTCATATCATAAAATTGTTAATACCTATAATTTTTTGAATACTTAATATGTGCCAGGAAAACAGAGAGGATGTCAGCAAAAACAAAACAAAAACAAAGATCCTGGGGAAGCATAAAGGTTTAAGGATTATTATCAAGTTCTTCTATACTCCTATCATGTTTTACTCTGAAATTTCAGACATTCTTTTTTAGGAACAGTTCATTTCATACCCAGCAAGCATAGCAGAAAGAAGGACAATCAGAAAGGAGGAAATTTACTAAATCTCTCCAAGATTCCTCTCCATCCTGTACAAAATGCTACTATGTTATTAATCAAGGTACTATATTTACCTCTTTAAGTGCCCCATTTATCATCAGGCAGTGAATTTCAGCATCCTTTGAATTCTAATGATGGGAAGAAAATAAAACCCCAAATACTTTGAGATGGCTTCTTCAATTTCATCTTACAAATGAAAAAACCTGAAGCACACGGAGGCTTAGTGGAAGGTCCAAAGTCACAAAGCTGAAAAGCAAATACGTTTACACTCTAAACTCCTATGTTAATTTTTGAAAAAACTGTAAGAAGTATCCCTATGGATACCCTGAGATTGCTAAGATATTTTCTGGTTGAGCAGAAATTTCTGGTAATAGAATCAGGTGACAGATTGGTTTCTAAGCCATATAGCTGACTGAGTTATTAAATATTAACTTTAAGGCTCTGTAGTCATACATGGTAACACACTTTCCATTTTATTAGCAACATATCATCTTAGAAGTGGAAAAATAACACTGGAAAACAGATTCCAATACTCCTTCCTCAACAGCAATGATTACACTGAAGTACTGTCTGTGAATGAGATAGAGGTAGCATACTCCATCCAAATAGATAAGGTGTTGGGTATTTGGGGAATATAACCAAGGAGGATAGTGAAACTTTTAAAGGAATAATGACAAAGTACAAATCAACAAACCCTCCCTGATACTGCACAGTATTTGGATGAAATAAGTGTAGCTCACAAAGTTACCTTAGGAACCTACTTAGCCTTTTTCCTTATAAGAAGCACAAGATCTACATTAGTAAAATGCAATAATTTTGGCCAAGGTATGACATTCTGTGGCATACAACTAGGCTAGAGACGGGTAGATATAAAAAGTCAAGCCTTCAAATATGCAGCAGGTTCTAATGAAGTTTAAATATTTTCAGACAAAATGTATTGTGACCACACCATAATTATGTAAATTTTCTGGAATAATTTTGATCTCTCATTTATTTGATCATGAATAACCACACACAGAAAGAGACCCACATGTATGCATACAGACAGAAAGACAGTTCCTGTCCTCACCAAACTCCCAACATTTGGGAGTATAGAGGGAGAAAAGCATGGGAGTTAAGTGCATAATCTCCACAACCAGGAAGTCTGGCTCCAAATCTCAGTCTTTATTTCTCAGCTATGAACATTAGTCAAATCACTTAATCTCTAGGTGCCTCAGTTACCTTTAAAATGAGGACAATAAAAGTAATTATCTGAGTGTTGTTTAATCTTGAATGATTAAATTTATTTAAAGTTTTTAGGACAGTCCTGGAAGGTTGTTGAGTATCACTGTTACTATTATCAACTAATGCTCTTATGTAAGAAAGAGAGATATGAACCAAGTAATTATTAGTGATATGATAAGGATAATTAAGGGTATGTTTTGTCATTTTACTTCTTGTATCTATTTTCACAAATATACCTCATCTGCAGAGTCATGGCTTAAAAAATGATTCAAAAAGTCAAGATTAAAATAATACAATATCCACTCATGATAACCCCATTTGTCAGTCTTTCCAAGGCTGAGATGGAGCTGTAGTCAACAGCCTCAAGCATAGTAACTTCTTAGAAATTTTCCAGGTCAAGGTCTTATAGATCCAATTCCCTGGTGCATCTATACGGAAACACAGAAAGGAACAGAGCAGAGCAGAGAAGAAATCTGTTCGACTTTCTGTGGAGTGTGAGAAATTTTGAGAAACTGCAGAGGAATGTACTCCAGATTCAAAAAAACTATAGGAGTTTAAGGACATCTGGTTTTGCCATATTTTTTATATGATTGTTAGTCATGGATTTAAACCAATAAACTCCCAGAGAAATTAAACAGCTTTGCAGCCAGATGCTGCAGCTTAGTGCCTGGCATGTAACGACTTGATGAAGTTACCGACTTGGAAGTGAGCAGGGGAATTTGCTAGTGTTCCTTAGCACCCAGAGACAAAAACAGGGACAGTGTGAGCACTTCAATGCCTCTGTGTGTGTGTGTCCGTGTGTCTTGGTGTGTCTGTGTGTGTATCTGGGGAGAGAGAGTGAAATATCTTTTAGCCACACAGTGGTCTGCATCTTTAGGCTAGTTGGCATTAAAAATGTGTAGCAAATAAAAGAGCCACTGGAGAAAATTAGGAGATTCCTTGAAGGACAGGACGAATAAATACCAGAAAGGTCATGGTTCTCAACTCATATATCATGTTGGTTTGCTCATGATTTTTTTTCCTCTGAAATACAAGTGCCCATAACCACTGGGCAGGCTTTATATTATATATTCATTAGCAGATCTTCTTTTCCAAAATCACATTTACAAACCCTCAACATGCGTCTAATGTTTCACAAATAGCATAGCACGTGAGAAGCCAATAAGAATGTAAGCCAATGAGAAGACTCAAGAACAAAAAACAGAAGAGGTTATTCAAATCATGGTTTTGAGCTACAGTTGATGGCCTCTGAGGCCAGTAATACAGCCTTGATTTGAAAATTTTTGGCAGAATCTAATGACAAACAATGCTTGCCATCAATGCTTGCTACCTTACCCTTGCCTGGGTCTCTCCATGTCCACAACTACACAGTAGGAAAAAGATACAGCTCATTATTTAATAATGATGATGACAGCAGTATGTGTTATATAACGTATATCACTACGAAAAGACCTATTATTGGCACCTTCTCAGCTGTGGGTAATTTATGCCATCACAATATTTCTCCCACCCACGTCTGGGTTACTTTCTTATTTCTTAATGTTGGTGTACATTTCTCTGTGGGCCATATATGTAACATTTTTCTTTAATTGTATTATATGATTTAATTTTGTTATATTTTGGGTAGGGTGGGGAATAAGGAGGTTCACTAAATTTGATTATTTTCAAATTTATAGTTCCTATTTCAGTGATTTGAGTCTAACTTTTTGGCATTTCTGTATTGGAATAGTCTACAGACTAGAATATAATTATTATTTTTTTCTTCTGGGAGAAATTTTGACATTACACATCCTAAAGATTTCCAGAGAAAAATGAATATATTGCAAAATGTATATGGAGGCTTTTTGAGAGGAAAGAAAACAAGAGGACACACCATTCTTTAATAATTTTCCCACCAAGGGCAAAATTATCAATGTTTGGAAACATTTTCAGGTATTGGAATTGGGAAAGTGCTGTTGGCATCTAGTCGGTAGAGGCCAGTGACGTTACCAAACACCCTACAATGCACAGAACAGATCTCAAAACAGAATTATCCACTATAAAAAGTCAGTCCTACTGTGGCTGAGAAACTTTGCGGCCATTTAAAGTTACGAAAACCTGATGAAGTAGTTCAGAGTTGCCGTGATATATAAGAAACTCAGTACACAGCAATAAACGATGTTTTTGCTAATGCCTGTTAGGTTTTTGAGCATTATATTCTGGATTCACTTGGTAAGGCACCAAGCTTTAAATCTAGACATTCCATTACAAAGTGTATCAACTCACATCATATTCCAAGAAATGGGTTGATGCAAGACAACTAGAAACATTGATCTTTGGATCTCCTTTTGAAAGTGTTTCATGAATGACTTATTTCTCTTAATTAACTTTAGGGGACATCACAGAAAATTATTACAAATACAATTTAAGTACCTGATCAAAAATTCTGATTTCCATGAATAATTAAATTAGGACTTTTTCTCTTGTAGGCATAATAAGGCCATATGAGGTCATTTCAAAGGTGATTTATTAATATTAACTCATCCTTTAAAAGACAGTCTTTGGGGTGTAGATGTTAAATGTATTTCCATGAGGTAGAACTAGAATTAAATGAGGGAGCAAACTTTATAATATTAAAAGAAATATATTTCTAGAATTAATTATTGACCATAGATTGGATAGCCTTGCAGAGGAGTGAGTGCCTCATCTTATGCACTATTCAGTGACTGCATTCTCATCCATCCTCCTAGGTAGTAGATCTGGCTTAGGCAGCCAAAAAGGTCCCTTCCAATTTGGAGTTAATAATTCTGATTATATCTCTTAGTTGTGAAAGGACACAGAAGTAAATATCAAACACACAAGCCATGTTTGTGCTATAATAACTGATTATAAATCCCCTGTCACAATTGCTTTTGCAGAATTCAAGGAAGGTCTGATATGGAGTTGGGATTCATAAATATATGGAGTTAGAAATAAAATATGTTTGTGTGTAGGTGCATTTGTGTGTTTCCCATTTCTTTATTGACAGGTATTTGACAGGTACAAAAGCCTTGATTTATTTAACTGTTATAAATGAGGAATTAAACTTCAAACAAATACCAAGGGAGACAGTAGGACTTAAAGTCATAGTAAAGTGAAAATGACTAACATTAGAAGCTTCCCTATAAAAAGCAATTTGAAGAGGAGAGGAGATAAAAAAAATATGAAGAACTTTGGTAGCTCAAAGATACTTAGATATGGGTATGAAACTTATAGGCGATCCTAACACAAAGTTTGAGGAGGGGCACATCCTACTGGGTCTAAATAATAGGTATCCCACCAGTCATTTTGGTCATTGAAATAAAACATATCAATCCAATTTTAACACAAAATGTGGAACTATTTTATTGAAGAACACCGATTAATTAATTTGATTTCATGTAGGCCCACACAACTATTTTATATCTAACAGTTTCCATAAAATGCTTAAAATCCAAGTCTAATTCCTATTGTGTGATATTTACCCCACCAAAATAAGGCAAACAAATGAGTTTTTGTATTTTGGATAAATGCATCAAAGTACCTAAAGACTCAAAGCAGAAGGCACAGAAATCTGAAGTTCCTTTTTTTCATTCAAAGCTAAAAGTCTGCCTTTCTACTTCCTACTCTCAGTTTGAAATAACTGGTTAGGAAGATTGGAGAGAAAGACAAACCCTGGAGTATATTTCTGTAATCTCTTCTGATGCTCCATTCTCTCTGTGTGGGAATCAGTTTCATACCTGATGATTACAAGTTCATCACTCTTCATACTAAAAACTTAGCAGCAACTTGTTCTGAGGAATGAAAGCCATAGAGTAAGAGGCTCCTTTAAAATGTTTTAGTGTGTCAGCTGATGCATAAATGGTTCTCATATTGTGGTCTACACCAGCAGTATCAATATCAACTGTGAACTTGTTAGAAATGCAAATTTGTGGGCTCCACCTCCGACCTACTGGATTAGAATCTCTGGGTGGCAGGGCTCAGCAATCTGTGTTTTAAAGAGTACTGGATGCTTCTGGGATGTTCTGAAGTTCGAGAACCACTGTGCTGTGCCAATTAAAAAATGGCCCCTCACACCCCATAGAATTTACAGACTCTAAGGAAACTAATTGTCAATGCATTTATACTTCAGTGAAGCTATGTGCAAGATACAAGGGGAAAAGAACACATTCTTCTCAGATCAGGAAAGGTTTCACAGAGGAGGCTACACTTCAATTAAAACTTGAGAGAGTAGGAGTTTTTCAGAATAAGTAGAACAGGCATTCCAGATAGAGGTAACTCAAATCAGAAGATTAAAATCTACAGCAATTAGGCAAGGATTTTGTGGTGGTTGAGGTTCTATAGAATCTTCTATAGAATCCTTTGCTTTTGATCTGGTTTTCAGAACTTCATGGTTAAATTCTTATCTGCTTGAAGTATGTACTAGGAATATCTAGAAAACAAGGCAGGGAAGCCAGACGCTGTAGGAGAGCAGTATAATACAGTGGTTTAAAGTTTGATTCAGAGAAATAACAGAGCACAAATATTAATTTTTGTGTACTTGGTTCTTAATACTTGGGCATAATTAATACTTGTGTGTCCATAGACAAATTGCTTCATTTCTATGGTTTAGTTTTCTTACACGTAAGCGGAGATAATAATACCTCCATTATAAGGCTATAGCTTGTTGGGATGATTAATTGATTAAATACATGTAACGTATCTGTCTTTTAATCTATAAATTTCTCTGCTGGTTTTGCATCAGAATAAATATCTTCAATAATAGTATCTGCTACACACTTCATGGAAAACTTATCTAACTCAATGGGCTCTATTGTGAAAAATACCATTAAAACATAAAATATTATCACTATGAACAGAAAGCATGATGAGAATTTAATGCAAATGAAATCTGTGTTCACATACACATACACATGCGTACACTCACACCCACACACACATAATTAGTAATGCCCTTGAAGAGAAAAAAGATCTTCTTTCTACCTAGCACGCATTTTACAAACTTATTGACAGCTATTGCAAGTGTGTGTGTGTGTGTGTGTGTGTGTGCACTTAGCTGAATATTGCAATAGATTGGATATTCACATTGTTTCCCTGACAACTGCTCAATCATTGTCTCAGTATCCCATGGCTATGAATGATTGTACAATACGCATTTAATCCCATGGTTAAAAGAATGAACATCCACAAGCCTGAACCAATGGATTAATTTGATTTGAGAGAAGAATTAGTCTTTGCTGAGGAAAGCATTAACCACTTAGTAATGTGCTAGGATAGTTAAAGCTGATTTTAAAATGAAAAAATAAATTAAACCATCTTGGTGATAAGGAAGTAGAAAAAGATGTGTCCAATCTGAGGGACACAATTGATTTGGGCAATACAAATTTATGACATAAATTTGTCACAAACCAGTTGGGTCTGCCTTTAAGTTTTATTCCATAATCTTGCTGTAGAATAACTGTCATCTAGGAGAAATTTAATACAACAGTATATTTAATGTAAAGGTAGGAGATTTTAGTGTGTTGAAATCTGCTATTAACTTTTAGCATTTCTTATCCCTGTCAAATAAATATTGTCTCTAGGCTTAAAAATTGGCTGGATAATTTCATGTCATAACAAGTATTTCATGAGAGCAGATAAAGAAGATAAGTAAATCTCAGCTGGAGCACACAGAAATATGCAGTGTAGGGAGTAGGCTGCTGTGTCTGAGCTTGGAAACTCGAGTCTGCCCTCATTTGCTGATGACTAAGCCATGTCTATGCCATCAATGGTTCTCTCTCAGTGATGCTACTACTATTATACCACTGGCCAGGCATCATACTGAATCTAGCTGTTCTGCAGAAATTCACCCTTTGGGCATTGAGATACTGGATTAAGGTCCTGCAGTCTTCAATAATATATGATTAGAAATTATTCATTGTGTCGATGATCAGCTCCTGATTCTTATGCTACAACTTTAGAGAACAAATTACTGAAGCCCCCAAATAAACTACCACAACATTTGGACAAAATGGTTCTCAGCTATTGTGTGTTCTTAGAATTAAGTTACATTATATGACAGGAATCCCCTAGGAAAATCTTTGCTTTATAGTGGTATGGGGATGTAGAGTGGATGGCTGTGGAAATAGGAATTCTTAGAATCAAAATTAGGGGAAGGGAAGGAGTGGGAAACAAAACCGTACAAAATCTTGTTTATAAAAATATTGCATATTACTATAGCTAAAACGTACTGTTAAACACTAGCAATTATACCTATTGCTATCTGATCTTATTTGATCTTGTCTTATGAGGTAGGTACTATTATTATCCCTTCTATATAGATTAAAAAAATGAATTTAGACAAATTAAGTAATTTTTGCAAGGTTATGCACCAAATGTATAGCAGGACCAGGATTCAACCTTGTGGCTGGTGGGTCCAACACTCAAATTGTTCTCACTATACTATTCTGTTGGGAGACCATCTGGCAGGAATACTAAGACTCCTAAAATAGATACTTCAGATGTGATGAAAAAATAGACTTCCTATGCTTGATCTTTTCTTTCAGCTCCTACATTTTGATCTCTCTAGAGTCAGACCATCTCAGTTGATGTATTCTCAACATTTCTTTTCTTTTCTCTCTCTTTTTTTTTTTTTGGTCACAAGGAATTGTTTTAATCAAACTAGAAACCCATTCCTGACAGGTTTATTATATTTTTCTACAAACAATTCATTATCTACTAGATTTCCACTGGGTACCTTTTAATAAATTCTGGAAATCCCCAAGCAAAAGTAAATCACTAGTGACACATCCCTCAAAATTAACAGAATCTTAAAAAACCCCAATTATTTATTACCACATTCTTTTGTGTATTACTTTATGTATTAATTAGGTGTATTTCCAAAAATTGGCAGCATAATATAAATAGATGTATTTAATTATATCATCTGTCCAACAATACTTCAGTATAAACGCTTACAGCACTGTACTCAAAGTTATTCTCAGAGGCACGGGTGGGTTTCCACAGACGTGAGTTTCTAATATATGCTCACGTGGGCAACAGATGTGTGTTCCTGCCATTTAGTGGTGACGCCTGAAAAGTCTTCCTTCTGACTCTGAGAAGCCAGTCTAAGAGAATGATGATTCATTTTTTTGCTGGGGGAAAAAAAACATTGTCATCTCAAGGAAAGCTGTATCAGTAACCAAACACCGATTAAAACAGAGAAAAGTTTTTCCTCTGTTTAGGGAGTTCCCATTGGAGTTGTCAAGCCCTATCTATCTAACTCAAGTTATTCTGAACATACATCAGAGGGATTAAGATTCAGGGACATTTAGAAAATTGAAAAACTACCGGAGCGAATTATGTCATGAGGCAGTAAATAGGGATATCCAAATGGTCCCTAAGATGTTCTCAGCATTTCAATCTAGCATTTGACAATATCTTGAAAAATCCAGCTGTGTTGGGAACAAGGAGAAGGTAATAGAAACTTCTTGAGCTTGAGAATCAGACTGACGTGGGTCAAATTCCGATGCTTCCACTGAGCAGTCATTGGACTCTGGTTGATTTCATCAATCCTCCCAGAGATGGCTCTTTAGCTGTAAGGTGGAGGCAATAATTCCTACCTTATCAGAGTGTTGTGAAGATTAAATGATATAGCTATAAAATAACTGAGTTTGTTCAATTACGTTGGGTCATCCTCTATTCCCACTAGTATTTCTGGTAGGCTGCAAGGTACTATAAGCACTCCAAAGGAAATTCAAATTAGCAATTATTCGCAACTATTATCCTTTCCATCATTTATTCCTTTTTCTTTCATTCTTATTCTCTCGTCTAGTTTTCCTCCCTTTTATTTTTATGATATCAGAAGTGCCAAAGTCTCAGTATAACACTTCAAGCTCTTTGAAGTAAAAATATTATACAAATGTAATAAACAAATATGTGGTAATAATAGCAAAGTGTCTCTTACCAGATGGGGCTTATCAGCTACTCTTAAATTGGAAAGCCCACATACATAATTCTAAAGTGGGTTGCTTCCTTGGGTAAATCATTCTAGAAAGGTCTCAAGTTCCACTGGAGTTAATTAAACTCTTCCATATTATGATGTCATATATATCTGTGTCTGTTGACTCACTGATTTGTTTCAATGTGCAGTTAGTGAACGATGCACTTTATTACCCAGCAATATCTGAGGTATCTTGGATATCATTATTTGCATATTTTTGTTTCAAGATAAAATTCTGCATTTCTCCAAAAGACAAAAGGGAGAGTTGGAGAAACAGAAGCACATAAAATTGACCTTTCTTTTATTCTTATTCTCTCTCCCAGTTTTCCTCACTTTTATTTTTATATCAGTTTATATATACTGATGTACAATGCATATACAATAAAACCATTTAATAATACTAAAAAGACAGAGATTTCTGATCTGAGTTTGAATGAGTCAC
This sequence comes from Delphinus delphis, assembly GCF_949987515.2. Taxonomy (NCBI): domain Eukaryota; kingdom Metazoa; phylum Chordata; class Mammalia; order Artiodactyla; family Delphinidae; genus Delphinus; species Delphinus delphis. Next base: position 91,568,027 of record NC_082690.1, read on the forward strand.
CTCTCCTAATAAAATCTCCCCATTTCCTGATAGAGATACTCATTAAAAGAGGTCAAAAATTTGATTCAGATGCCCACAGATTTCCTGGGACATTTGTCACTTTCTTCTGACACTTCCTTGGCAGGAATTACAAGATAGTGACCTAAGGATAGATGCAGTCATGTGTTCCTTTCGTTTTGTATTTTTTTGGTAAAGTGTTCATTAATTTTCCCCTTATGTGGTTTTAATTTCTAACTTCTTATTTACTCCTTTAATTGGGGGCCCTCTCATAGCGATTGCTGTAGATATAAGAGCAAACCTAAGATCCTTTATTTCCATGAAGGTGACAGCTTCCCCAAGGCTGTGATCATATTTGGATCAAAAGGGATAGTGCATGTGCCAGAAAAAGGTATGGGGGAGCAAATTAACCATGATTTTACTGGCAGCAATGGTAGTAGGTCAAGTTAAATGAATTCATTCTATTTTTTGGCCAAAGTAACTTTGTAAATGATTGGTATAATATTTGCATTTATTTTCCTTTTTGAATGCTGTCCTTCAAATCTGCAATTGGACTGGCTTGCTTTTGGCATTTTGTTTTTCAAAGGCTCTTTTGAGGCCAAGTTAATTTCCACCAAGATTTCCTTTTGCCTCAAACATTCCATCTCATTTTACCTCCTGCACTTGGTGCTCATTACAGCATGATTGACTCAAGGATGAAATATGGCCGCTCATAAAAGTATTTTTTATCCCCTAATAGACCTCCTCAACCCTTGATCTTATTTTATACATATAGTAAAACATGCATGGAAAAAAGTAGCCTACAAATGGTCTGCTTCTCCCTGAGAGTTGCTGACTTATTTAACCTTCATTTGAAAAGACAGATTTTTCCCCAATTAGACGCATTCTCATGTATAAAAGTGGGTGAAAGAGGAGGCCCAGGCAAGATGTATTATCAGGCTACCTGTCTCTTGATGCATTGGAAATTCCTTGGGGCCTTTCAAAATGTGATACCTCTTTTAAAGAAGAAATTATATAAAGTTCAATTGCCCTGGTTTTATTGAGCTCATGGCACCCATAAGTACACTGTAAAAGGGTTATGGGCTGATGTGGCCAACTACAAAAGCTATTACCTCGGCTAAGAAGCTGGACATTCAGGATGAAAACACTGAAGACACTCTTCCTGATTGCCCTTTCCCAAGCTCACAAGCTCTCAGAGTCACAGGAGAGGCTAAACATCTTGTGGAGGAAAGAATTCACTGGGAGCCTCCTGCCATTGCTGGCAATTTTATAGTTGAGTGAGACAGCATCGCAGCGTGTATTAGGGACGAGTGAACACCCAGGTACCAAGTTCCAATGCTGGCAGTCTGCATTTCATTAACATACTAATAGCAATCTGCTAACTGGGCCAGATGGGAGGTGGGAGGCAACCTGAACTGATCCTGGGGAATTGTGCAAATTGCCACATAAATTTAGTGTGCACACGGACTCAGCTTGAGACTGTTACTTATGCCACCAAGTCTCATTTGTATGTTTCTGGCTTTGTGTCAACTCAGGTATTTCCTGAGATTCAAAGGACAAGATATTGTACAGTCCAGATTTCAGCCTTTCTCCATTTCTTGAGTGACCAAGACATGCTCAATATGTTTATTTTATATTTTTCACTCATATGTTCACCTGCTTTACATTCATCCTAGTACTGTCCTCCAATTTCTTAGGGTATGAGGGAGGAGGAGAGCTGAAGCTTGTTTTTTTCTTTTCCTTGACATGTACTTTGGGTACTAACTACTGGATGTGAATGAAAGGAGAAAGAGAGAATGGGTCATTAATTATTTAGTAAACCGAAGGTATGCAGGGGAGAATTCAGAGCTGCAGGAGGATTTTTGAAAAACGACCTAAATCGGAGATCCTAGCAGGCACATTAAACATGGGAGAACTTACTGGGGCCACCAGAAAGCAAAGTGATGGAGTCATTTAAGGGCACAGAGGAAAAGTACACTGCCACTGAGAACAGAGCAGGGAATCATTAATTCCACACCACACCCCATCTCTGCATTATACTAATCTGCTTAGAATACTGGGGGTGGGTTGGTCATCAAGAACTCATGGTTGTGGGCAGGGTATGTGGTTCTTTTCCCATGTACTAAATATGTATAAATTATCTCATGTATGCCTCAAATAATTATTCTGGAGTACTGTTACCCACTTTTAAAATAAGAAGAAACTAATTTACTTGTCCGAGATTTTACCTTGTAAGCAACAGAGATGGGATTTTAATCCAGGTAGAGTAATATCGTATCTTAGGTCCAAGGAGTTGGTTATAATCATCATGCTATACCTTCCTTACTAACACCCTAAATATAGACTTCTAAAGACTAGAGGGTAAGATCATCTGATAAAACCTATCAGACTGGACTGTACTGCTAGGTTCTGTGTTTTACTAATGCCTACCTGCTAGGGCTTCAGTAGGACCTTGTTCTAGGTGGCTGGAACACGTGCACAGTTAGGAGAAGGACAAGAATCCAAGCGTGCAGATAAGGAGGAAGGTTTCCTACAAAAAGATGAGAGGAAAATAATAGCATCTCTGAGCCAAGAATCGCTGGCTTACAGAGTGTTACAGACAGAAGTCAAGCCTAGTGCCATGTTCTAACTCAGGGTCATTATATTTTTGCCAGGGTCAAAGGATCCCAAATGACAATTTATAACTGCATCAATAAGCATGTATGCCTCTATTTATAGGGAGTTATCACAAGGCTAAAATATCCACTCTGATCTTAGAGCTGACATGTTGAAAAATCAAAACACATCAGCTCATGCCATGAATAATATCTGTTTAAACAGTAAAGCAAATAACCTTTGATTAGTATGGCTGGCATTAATTTAGACATCACACTTCTGTCAGTGTTTAGCTGTACAAGACAGTTACAGAAGCATCAAGCATGTCTCTTTAAATAAAACAAGGAATGCAGCTAAATCTTGAGTGTTAACCTAAATTAACTGAATCCAAAATAGATTTCTGATCTGTTGATCCCCTGCTCACAGGTTGTTCAGAATATCCTAAACTTAGAATTATCTCTCTAAGGCTAGGGACCCTGTGAACAGGAAACTTGAAAAATCAGTTGTTTCTTACAACTTAGAATTTATCTAAACTATTGGATGAAAACCCACAGATTAATAGCAATAGCTAATCTTTTTAAAGCACTAATTGTGTATTAGGCGATGTATTAATTATGTCATCTAATCATCACATCTATCTTAGGAAGTAACTTAAATGTCTAATATATAGCTAAAAAATTGAATCGATGTTTGGAAATGATAAGGAAATTACAGAAGTATCCACAGGCAGGTGGTGGTTGAGCACGGCCTGGGACCCAACTCTGTCTGACTCAGGAGTCCATGAATCAGTCTTTGTGCAAAATGGAGTTTTGTGTGCCAAAGGTCAGGAAAATGTCACTTTTCCTTATGAACCCCCAGATCTCCTTCACAGTACATGGAAATGGCCTCCTTGCTTCTTTGGAGGTGTTTGTTCCTTGAAAGCAGGGATTCTGTCTTTCCTCTCAATATCTCAAATATCAGCATAATTTCTGGCTCATAGTAACACTCAATAAATAGGTGATGGGAATGCATGAACAAATGACAAGCTTTGTCTATTTGTTTCTGAAGATCAGCAGATTGATACTTTTAAAATTTTATTCCATTCACATAACTGATCTATGGAAGAAGATCTACACCTACATAATAACCCCTCTTAGAACAGCTCACTTTTGTCAGGCACTGCTCCTAGCACTTACACATATTATCTCTTCTAAGCATCAAACAAAGGTGTGATATGCCACTATCACCCCATTCTGAGATGCGGTGAGGGAACTGAAGCAAAGTTAAGCAACTTCTCTAGGACCTTGGAGTAAGAAGTTAAAAACACGGTATTTGAACACAATCTTATTTTCAAGCCTACCGACCCAACTACTGAACGATATTTCGCCTGAGAGCCCAAACTACAGTTTATAGACTTCCCAGTATTGTAACTCCCCTATTTTCACTAGGCACATGTTGGAAATTGTTGTATCTGAAGTCACAAAACTTATCACCATTCACTATATATTAGCAGGAGCAGAAATAAAATGGGAAATAAATGAAAAAAAATTTACTCAAATGAGTTGAAAATTTACATCCACACAAAAACCTGACCAGAGAGGTAGCAGCTTCATTCACAATTGCTAAAAATTGGAAGCAACCAAGATGCTCTTCAGTAGGTGAAGAGACAAACAAGCTACGGTATATGTATACAATAGAATAGTATTCGCTGATAAAAAGAAAGGAAGTATCAAGTTATAAAATGACATGAGGGAACATTAACTGCATATTGCTAAGTGGAAGAGATAATATGAAAAAATGATGTAGTTGATGATTCCCAAATATATGACATTTTGGAAAAGACAAAACTGTAGAGACAGTTAAAAGATCAACGATTGCCAGGAGTTAGGGAAGTGAGGGGGTGATGCATGAATAGTTGGAGCACAGAAGAACAGGGGATTTTTAGGGCAGTGAAAATATTCTGTGTGATGGTGGATATATGACATTATGCACTTAGTAAAAGCTATAGAACTTAGAACACAAAGAGTGAACTCCAACATGAACTATAAACTTTAGTTGATAATAATGTATCAATATTGGTTCCCCAATTATTATCAATCATAAAAAATGTACCATGCTAACGCAAGATATTAATAATAGGGGAAATCGTGTGTGTGTGTGTGTGTGTGTGTGTGTGTGTGTGTGTGTTTGTATATGTGATAAAGAAGGGGGCATGTGGGAACTCTGTACAATCTACATAATTTTTCTGTAACCTAAAACTGCTCTAAAAAATAAAATCTATCAAAATTAAAAAAATATAAATGAATTACTTAATTAAAAAATTTAAGACACAAACCATTCAGGTGATCTAGAGTGTTCTTGAAGACATGGACCTTTCTTCTTGATAAGGTTAAAGAGTTTCTAGCAGCTCTCAGCTTAAATACTTGGTTATAATTTTTCATTTACAGTTAAGCTTTAAATAGTAAAAAGAAAAAAATGCACCATCTAGATTTATTGTTCTGAAAAATTATACACAGGAGAAGCAAACCAAAGTAATGACAAACATTGTCGAATACCTACTATGTGCCATGCTCCACCGGGAGAGAAAAATAATTATTTGTCTTGAATATAATTCCAGGACAAGAACAATTTGCTGAGTGCTCACAAAATGTCATGCCCCATGCCAGAATAGAGGACCAAGGTCTAGCTGTTGTCCTGGAAAATCTAGCCATGGAAGTAGAAATGAGATCTCAGTAAGTTAATCTACTACAGCCACTAGTCACTTGATTAAAATAAAGGCAGGTATAATGGGTTGTAACAGAAGAGAACATAGCTCTCAGAGAGCATGTAGCTTTACTAGGATGATGAGACAAAATCATGAAAAAGAAAATTACACAAAGACAGGATGTAATCCAGAGATAGACTACATAGCCTTCCATAGTTGCTCTGCATAATCAATTCAACGGGGGTTGGAATATTCCACAGATAAATGGAAACTTACACTTTATAATTAATATGGATGTTTTATCACTTTCTGCATAATATCCTATGTATGGTGCTTGTCTTGAACTAAATAATTTCATTACAAGTCATTTTAGATTTAGGTAGTTAATTCAAAAACATTTTGCTTTAAAATATAGAGGTCAGAAAAATAGATGCTCTTAAGAGACATTGAAGATTTATGGGGAAACTGAAATGAATATTGATAAAGAATGAACTTTGTTTTGATTCCATCACAAATCCTTCAGCTCTAGTCCTTTTTTGAATGAAAAATTTAACAGACAGAATCCAAGCCAGGAAAAAAAAAGCCTATGCAATAATTCTTTGGAGATAAAGGAAACAACAGTGGTAGAGGATAGCAGGGTATTTAATTTCAAAATAGGTGAACATTGACTTTGAACCTCCAGCAATAATAAACAAGGTCTAAACAGCAATGCTACAACCCAAATGAAAAAAGAATTGCAATGTTGATTCATATGAAAGGATGGAATGGCCCTTTAATGAACTCTACACTGTACCTGTCACAAAGAATTGGTACTACAGGAGCTCAGAGCTATGCCTTCTGTCCCCCAAACCAAGTCTTCCAGAATGAGGGACTTTATGGGATTTGATTAGGGATTCTCCAGGCAAATCATAGGGAAACTAAAATGAAATGTTATTTCTGTAACAGACACATGACAGCAGGATCTAGATTCACAAATGACTCTGGGGAAAGAGGAAATACTGCATCAGAGACTTAACATGGATTTATATTTTAAATTGTTCTGAAACAGGCAAGACAAGGAAGAGAAGGAAGGGGTTAAGGTAGGGTTAAGGTATCTAGAAGGATAGAGGAGATAAAAATGGAAGCAAGAAAATTTTGGTCATCTTGTATGGGAAGGGTTGGGAATATGTCTGGAAAAAAATGGAATAACAGCAGCAAGGTGGTTCAGGGCCCCATTGCTCCAGGCTTCTGGAAGTTTTGAAGACATGACAACCATGGAAGATAAAAATGTCAGAAAACCAGGTCACCCTGTGTCCAGTTGGCTAGATGAAGAACACAGCTCTCATTTATTTACAGACAATGAATCTTCCTGGCAGAATAACCTTTTTCTCCTAAGGGAACAGAGCAGGCCATTGACCTTCAGTTAAGAATTATCTTGAAGGGCAGGACAAATGAGTAACCTGGAGATGGCTAGGAGTGGAAGAGCTGGTGAAGGAAGAGATAAATCTTCCTTCTGAGAGTTACTTGTTCATTTTTCTTCATCATAGATGCTTTCCTAAATAGTCTGTCAATAGCTGACCTCAGATTCCTGCTGATTCCTTCTCTGAGACTCTCAGATAAAAAAGTCAACTGGACCAACTCACAAGATGACCCCCTTGTCCATCCTGAATCTAGTCTCACGTACCACCTCAAGCAACCACAAAGATACTCCTGGCTCATGACCATGTGACCAGGTGATACACAGCAGGTAGAGAATAGAAGAGACAAAGAGAAGAAAGAGAAGAAGAGGGGACAGTGGGAGAGGCAGAGGGAAGCAGTGGTTTATTACCCTTTGGCAGTCTTTCATGCCCTCAGTGGGTTTCACTATTACCTCAAGTCAGAGGAGTAAGCACATTGCATGAAACTATGATCTGGGGAAAGGTAATTTTGTACTGTATCTATTTCTTTTTTTGTAATGCATCGCCCATCAATCATGATGGTCTCAATGGTAATTCTGAGCCTTTACCAATGATCCAACTGTCAGTCTAGAGATACTTAGTTTTATTATTTTTTACTTATCCTTTTATTGGAGGTCTATAATGATATGATAAAAATAGGTAACGTTCACAATTATCTTTAAAGAAAGCAACCTCATACTTTTCATCTGTGATGTTCTAAAATGTGTATAGTTAAGGAATGCTTTTATTCAATTCAAATACCTTATACTCCAAGACAGCCCTCTTCTGCATAGATATTTGGTGACTGACCTTTGCTCTGCTTGTTTGAAATTACCAGTGCGAGCTGTGACAGTAACCCTCAGGCCCCTACTTTGTGAAGCCCTGTGCACAAAGCACTGATCAGTCACTCAGTTTCTTCATAATGTCTTCTGGGTACAAGGTCCTGTACCAGATGCTTTCTTTCTCATATCTCACCTTTTCTAACTAGATGGCATAAAGGAGAAGAATTGGAGATCAATATCAAAACCAAGAAAATCTGAAAATATATCCAGTCTAGCATTGTAGAAAGAGCAGTGGATTGGTAATCAAAGACCTATATTGGGGTTCCAATAGGTCACGTAGGTGTACAACCTCGAAGATATTCTTAACTTTTCTACATTTTCTAAAAATCGGATTCCAACATATTTGCTTGTAGTTTTCAACTACTTAGAAAGTCTTTGATGTGCTTATTAAAGTACAGATTTCTGGGACCTAAACCCAGATATTCTGTCCACTTGATCTTTGATAGGACCCAGAAATATGGGTCCTATCTCATGTTTTGTGGAAGCAGCTTTTTGTTCACACATTATCTACAGGGTTATCTTGAAGCACATCAAAGACCATGTAGGAGTTTCTCATATTATAGCATAAAAATTGTTCCTGGCCCTATTCTGATCTTTTTTCTTATTGATTTATACACTTCAGAGACCTTGGTTTTGAAATCTCTGAATAATTTAATTGAGCATATTCATGTTTATAATTTCCTTCCCTGTTCTCTTTATCATATACCCTACTACTAAGGAAATGTAACACTTCTGTTCCTCTGGTGCAAAATGTCCCTTCTATTTTTATATTTAAAAAAAAAACTTGGGGCTTCCCTGTGGCACAGTGGCTAAGAATCCACCTGCCAATGCAGAGGACACAGGTTCAAGCCCTGGGCCAGGAAGATCCCACATGCCGCGGAGCAACTAAGCCTGTGCACCACAACTACTGAGCCTGCACTCTAGAGCCCACGAGCCACAACTGCTAAGCTTGAGTGCCACAACTACTAAAGCCCGGGCACCTACAGTCCATGCTCTGCAACAACAGAAGCCACTGCAATGAGAAGACCATGCACCACAATGAAGAGTAGCCCCCGCTCGCCGCAACTAGAGAAAAGCCCGCGCGCAGCAACGAAGACCCGACGCAGCCAAAAATAAATAAATAAATAGAATTTTAAACAAATGAAAATGCAACCTATAAAAAAAATAAAATAAAGATTTGTTTACATCTCTGCAACTACCCTTACTTTGCCTTCAGAGGCATTCTTTTAATTACTTAAACTAAAAGAATTGGGATGTATAAGGGGTGATGTGGGAGAGGAATTAGAGGAAGTTTTAAATATAAGAGTACAGATTTATGCCAAATATTAGAGAAGGTATAGAATATTTAATGGAGAAACACACTAGTAAAAATGGGCATCTATTTTTCACATTAAAGCTTGGTGATGTGTATTAGATGCTTATCCTATTCTTTTTTCTTTTTAACATCTTTATTGGAGTATAATTGCTTTACAATGGTGTGTTAGTTTCTGCTTTATAGCAAAGTGAATCCGCTATACATATACATATGCATATACATATACATATATCCCCATATCTCCTTCCTCTTGCATCCTATTCTTTTAAGTGATAAAAAGAAGTAAGATAAATTAAGGGAAGAAATCTGCGACATGATTTTGTTAGCAAACCTTTCACTTGCCTTTTGACATATAATTTTAACACATTCCAGTGACCTCAATATCATTTATGATTTGTTGAAGATGTAAAAATAAAAAAGAAATATACGGTTCCATAGAGGGTATTCTATTTGAGTTATAATGCATCTAAATGTTCTGTATTATACAACTATTAATAAGATGCAGATATTTTTCTTATATTGAAACATGAACCACGCATAGAATCAACACAAATATATTGGCAGAAAAGTAACCTGAGCTTTAACAGACTGTAAATGGAAAACATACTTCAAATCTGAAAGACATCTAAAACTTACTAGGATTTTATAGGGCTTGTCATTTAGATGAACTCAATGACATGTACCATAAGATTCAGATATCCTGTGATTTATAACACGGATTTAAATGATCAGGATGATTTATCATCCCCTACCCAAACTCTGGAAATGTTTCAAACAGATATAATTTAAAAAGCGGTTTTTATCTTCTAATCTCAGTGTGACAGAGAGTGTTCATAATGTTTTGATGACGAGGTGGAGAAAAATTTTTACTTCAAAAAATGAATTTAGGAAATAGTGTAATTAAGCAAAACATATGGGGTGATATAATATTACTGGCAGTCATCCTAGGCATCAATTTTGAAGTTAACTGAAAGTGAAGAAAGTGAAGGAGTTCTGCTGTAACAAGAAAAAAAGAAAACTTTTAAAGAACTTAGACACATGAAATTTACAGCTCTGAGTAATAGAACTCGCTGTACCTACATCATCATCTCTCCGTGGATATTAAACAAAAATTAAAATCTCCTTTGTCTGTTTTTTTGTCCAAGGTTAACTGTTGACAAGTTGGAAGATCAGGAATTAGTGGGTGGGTAAAAGAAATGTTTCAGAAACGGAAACTTCATTTCTCAGGACAGGGAGCTGGAAGCAAGTCCTGAACCTATTTTGAAGGAAGCACAATTTTGTCTCCTTGGACCAGTGTCCAAATGACATCTGAAAGCAGTAGGCTGAGAATGAGAAGCATGTAACTAGGATGGTGAAAGGCGTAGCAGCCTGAAATGTCAGACAAGCCAGAAAGAATTTTTAAGAATTAAAACTAAAAATAAAATTTAAATACTAGTGTGGGCAAGGCTGTAGGAAAATAAGCATTTCTACATAGTTCTGGTGGGAAAATGATTTAATTTTTCTAGAAGACAATTTTGCAATTTATCAAGAGATAACTTATGACACTGTAATGTTCCCTTTGGAAAATATAATGATGCAGTAATTAAGATGTATGTATATTTTAATTGTAAGGATGATTATAAAAACGCTTATAATATAGAAAAGAGAGAAACAGTCTGTTTCCAAAAAGATGGTATTTTGGAATAATTTTAGTTTTATGACATTATAGATTGTGAAGTGATTATAATGATGTTGTAGAAGCTTATTTTTTATTTAGAAAGAAATTTATTATATCTTGGTTAGTGGAGATAGAAAAAGGGCTTAGCAATAGGAAGAGTATGGTATAATTTTGAATAAGAGAAAAAAACGAATACCATGCATGATAAAGTATTCAGAAGAATATAAGCCAATCTGTGAATTGCTATTTTTATTACATTTATAGTACACATCAGAAACTGAAAAATATTTATTTGTTTAGTATCTATTTCACCAATTAGAATATAAACTCCATGAGTTCAGAGACCGTGCTTGCCTGGGTCACCAATGTACTCCAGTGCCTGATATGGTACAAATCAGACTTCAATAAAACTTTATTGTTGTTGTTTTATATAAAATTTAAATAAGTGTTCACTAGACCTATGTTGATCAAGTGAATAAACCTAACAATGTTATATCTAATGACGGAAACTTGTAACTAGAATTTTGGTTATTTCTGTTTTCTTATTTCTGATTGCTACTATCCTCTGACTCGTTTCCTATAATGATATATTACATGCCATGGAGAGAAAAGCATCACAGTCAAGCCAAGAACCAGCTACAGATGGTTAAACCAAGCGTAAATATACAGGTCAAGACTCAGATGAAGGGAGATGAGAAGCACCTGAGGACCTGTTTCTAGATACCACACTATTTTTCTTTTTTAACAGTTGGGAAACCAATATTATTCTTTTTTTTTTTTACATCTTTATTGGAGTATAATTGCTTTACATGTTGTGTTAGTTTCTGCTGTACAACACAGTGAATCAACTATAAGTATACATATATCCCCTCCCTCTTGAGCCTCCCTTCCACCCTCCCTGTCCCATCCCTCTAGGTGGTCACAAAGCATTGAGCTGATCTTCCTGTGCTATGTGGCTGCTTCCCACTAGCCATGCATTTTACATTTGGTAGTGGAGATACCACACTATTAAAACCAAAGTTAACGCACAAGTAGCATTATAAAAATATGAGGGATTTTTAAAAGGGTCCACTAATCAGTCATCTCAACAAATCAGCAACAAAGTCATTATCATCACTGTTGTCAATGGCTGTGAATATTTCATTGATGGGTAAAATATCGATTTCTAAACCAATTCCCTGAACACATCAAAGCTGCTTCTGAACATCGACTCTTACAGGTAACCCTCCAATTAACATAGTGGTGGAAAACGCTATTTTCCTTATGGAAATAATATCCTAATGGACATCCTAAGGAACATGATTTCTGAATTGGAACCAAACACTAAGATCAGAGTGTAATTAGAGAACAAGAGCCAGGACAGGAGGGGGATTAACAGAAACAACCAACCGATTACGTTAGAAGTTACAATGGTGATATCATGTGCTAATGGCTTTCTCTGTCCATCAATTTTTCACTAGTAGTGAAAGTGAAATGGAACCATCTCAAACCTTCATGTCACAGGAATAGCAGCTAGAGGAATTGGAGCAGTTTAGTCTATAAGTCTATAAGACTATAAGAAAACACCCAGAAGGGGCATTTCCTCACTTCAAATACACAGCATCCCAACACATGGAAGGCATTTTAGACTTTCAAAAAATATGTCTAGAAAGGACAATATTAAGACCAATGGTTAGAATCCCAAGAATACTGCCTAAAGTTCACTCCAACGTATAATTTCTGAAGTTAGAGATGATCTACAGGTGAATTATATCCAATTTTCCTGCGTTTTATAGAGAACTGGGAAATACTGATATATCTTCCTCAACAGGTTGAGAAGAAGCACCTCAAGTGGAAAAGTATGATTTCCTGATGGTCTTGTGATTTCCTCAGCCATAGCAGAGTACCTGGCACGCTGTAAACCCACACCAACTATCCCAGGCATAAGCAGAGTTTTCCCCATCACTGGGAAGCTTCTTTCCCAGTTTCCCTGGCTAACTCCTAGGTCTTGGTTTGGACAGTACCTCCTTCTAAAATCTTCACTGATTTCAAAATCTGGATTAGAACCTCCAATAGCATCCTCTACTTCCTGTGTCCTACACTAGAGTGACTCAGGTTTCCTAATTTTCTTTCTCCCTTACCAAACTATAAATTCCAGGAGGATAATTATCATGTCTTTTTTATTGAAGAAATTTGGTATGTAACATTGTGTAAGTGCTACAGGGTAAGTTGCAACACTATCCAGTGACAAGACTTCCAAGACTCAAAAGTTCCATTATCTTTGAATATTTCACCAAATTCTCTAAATAGTTGTTTTTGTACACCTTCATGGTCCCATAATAATTTTTAAATTGTATTTAAAGTGTGTGTGTATGTGTGCGCACACACACACACACACAGCTACATAGAGGAGTTATAGGATTCATTTAGAATGAATTTAGAGAATTTAGTTTAGAGGACTGTGGTTTTCTAATTTTCTTTCTCCCTTACCAAACTATAAATTCCAGGAGGATAAGTATCATGTCTATGTTTTTATTGAATAAATTTGGTATGTAACACTGTGTAAGTTTAAGGTGTCCAGCGTGTTACTGTGATGCATGTATATATTGTGATGTAATGTGATTGCCGTTGTAGTGGTATTTATCATACTGCATAATGATATTGTACAATATCACTGTCTATATTCACTGTACTGTGCATTAGATGTATATGGCTTATTTACAATTGATTACAAGTTTGGAACTGTAAACACCATCAATCTTATTCCTCTTCCACATCTCCTGGTAAGCACCATTTTACTCTCTGTTTTTTATAGGTTTAACTGTTTTAGATTCCACATATAAGTGATATCATATGGTGCTTGTCTTTCTCGGACTTATCTCACATAGCATAATGTGCTCAAGGCCCAGCCATGTTGTTGCAAATGGGAGGATTCATTTTTAAAATTTTATATCTCCATTGCTTAGTATAGAGTGCCTGCACATAGCAAGTGCTCAATAAATATTTGTTAAATGAAAGACTAATTGTTAGCTGTTTACAAGGCATGAATCAATAAGCTCTCAGAAATCTGAGTCTGTGTTTTCTCTTTCAAACTCATGCTCTGGCACAGAAAGCAATCTACATGGTGAGAAGGATTAGATTTAATTATTTTTTTTTAATTGTTTTCCCTGATACATTTCTTATACCTTGGCATCAATATGCAGTCACTCTCTCTCTCTCTCTCTCTCTCTCAAACACACACAGAGAGTAAGCTCTTATCTTACCACAAACATCTGCGTTTTCTTGAAGAACACAGTACAAACAGGGCGTTCACCTGAAATGTTATACTGATGGAGCAGTGTGTCATCCTGTGCCTGCTTTGCATTCACTAATAGTTATGCAGGATGTGGTCCACAGAACCATGTGGCTTATTCTGGCTATCACTTACCCTTTGAGTATCTTTGGTAATTGTCTGGGTTGACTGAAGCCGCCAACATCTCATATTAGATGTTCCAATGGGTGCATCATGTGTTGATTGCTTTCTCTGTCAATTCATTCTTGTTGACCAGTAATGAAATCGATATGAAACTATTACAAATGGGTAGTTCATCAAATCTAAAGCAAGATGGACAGACTATTTCTTCTGAGTGGGGAATATTCCACATGGATGTTCTTTACCCCCTGTAGACCCAGGCACCTGCACATTTTCTGGCAGGAAGGGGAAACATAATGAAATGAAAAGGTGTAAAATATTCTCCAGTATATGAACGCTGCGTGTATAAATTCATAATCCGATGATTCATAAGAACTACAGCCAAAGTTGTTGTGTGTTTCTTGTTGTATCTGCATCACTCTGCCTATAATATATATGAAATACTACATTTGTTCTGAAATAAGTAGCTATACTTCTTGTGGCTTTCAGACAAAGAGGAGAGGGACTGAAGAAAACATGGAAAAATGGGTAGGGAGGTTGAAAGTGAAGGAAAGTCAGTTAACTAAACAGTGGATGCTAGAGTTTCAGACAACCATCTGAGAAGAGAACATTGAATACAAATAGGGTTCAGTGGCCTCCTCCCACATCCAGTGCTGAGAGAGTCTTAATTTTCAGGATCCCAATGGCAAACTGGATTTCACTATGTGTTTACACTATGCCCTTTTTTGTCTCTACTTGCCAATGTAATAAAAGTTGGTATCACATAATGCCCTGACTGTTAGAAAAATACTTATTCTAGATGTTTCAATAACAAGTTCATATTTTTGAAGGGTATTTGGCATTTTTTGTTTTCAAAATGATTTGTTTGACCCTTCTAACTACCCTGTAAAGTTGTCCAGGCAAATATATTTTATTCCCATTTTAGCAGAGAAAACTGAGACTTATGCCTACAGAGTCTACTGATGACAAAATGGAACTAGAATCCATATCTCCTGACCCAGTTCAATATTCTAGCCATTAATTTTCCAGAAGATATAACATCTAGAAATATGATAAGAATTCACTTAGACAATTGTCAAATTAGGGACATAAAATCTTCACTTTATCAAAATAGATAACAAAATTTGTTCATTTTTATCTCTCTTCCCCCAAACAATAATCAATCCAAGACCATCCCAAATGGGTCAGAGAGCTGATATACATACAAGGGGCAAAGGAAAGAACTAACACTTTTGGAAAATCTCTTACGGACTGAGTTCAATACCAGGCATGTGAAAGGCAGTAAGTAACTTGTCTTAATGGCTGGTAGAAGGTAGATCTGTAATAATAAGGCCAATCCCATCACACCACATTACCTCCAATCTACTTACAATGGCCTTAGCAGAAAGTATATTTGCAACTTCTTGCCTATTATAGATAATCTATTATTCAGTTGGAAACAATTTGACCCTAGTCCAGGCTGATTTTTGTGATGAAGTTGAACTTAGGTGTGAGTTACAATGTGGATGATCTTCTCACCATATGACTTGACCCAATATGCTTACGTTTTCTGGGTGTTATTTTCATCCTATAAAATGAGTGATTTGAATAAAATTATTTACATTGTTTATTCTAGCTCTAAAATCACATCATGTGGCTTTATATAGTTCCTTGACATGTGATATACAGTACAAGCTAAGTGGTTATGGTGGCATGTGTTTCCAGAACAACTGATATCATAATTAGGCAGGAATTAAAATGCCAGCTTTAGACAAACCCAGTTTGTAACCAAACAGGACCCTATGAAGCCTTCCCAGAAGAGACTCCCACCCATGTCCTCTACCTGCCTTTTGTCTGTAGAAGAACTTTAGTCAAAGAATAAATTTAATCAGAGAAGTGAGAAAATGCAGAAAGAAAGGAAAATAGTCAAACAATACAAAATAATAATAATTTAACCATTAAACAAAGTCAAGGACCTTTAGTTCTTCCTCAAGGACTATAGATAATATTCTGAGCCATGTCCTTTGAGATGTTTTGCAGATACTGAAACCCCACCAGGTGGAAGAAGTTAACTGTATGCTGCCCACAAGCTAATAGACCCCAAACCAGTTGGAACCAGAAGGTTGATGATGCTGACTCCTGATTACCTCACCACCGACCAATCAGAAGGTCCACGAGCTGACCACGCCCTGCTCCTTGAACACTGTAAGACTTCACGCTACCCGCTCCAGGGCTGGACACACAGTCTTGAGGGCATTCGCTCTCTGTAGCCCCTTTTGCCTGGCAAAGCAATAAAGCTAGTCTTTCCTACTTCACCCAAAACTATTTCTGCATTTCTATTCGGCATCGGTGAACAGAGGCCGAGTTTCAGCAACAGGTTGGCTAGTCACAGATTTACAGTTAATGTTACTAAATAGGTCACAAGTATAACCCAGGAAACAATATATGTTCCACAAGCTGTGATGAACATTAAAGAACACATTTCAAACTCATCATTTATCTATATTTTTAAATAAAAGTTATACAGAATAAGATCATTTACTTGCTGACTAATGCGGATACACTGGTTTCTATAAACAAATAAACATTAACATAAAGCCAATGTGGCAAATGACAATTGGACAGTCAGTGTCAAATTGTGGAACGACAGGTCAATAGAACAGAAAAACCCAATAGAACAAAGACTTTAGTTACTCCATTTTTTCCCCCTCTATTTGAAAGAAACCAGATCTGACAGTCCAAGTTTCAAGATGGCCTTTTGTTTATGCTACCATAAACAAAATATTAATCAGTGTCATAAATCTTAAACATTGGGGTAAATCAAACTCAGTCTCTAGGGATGCAGAAAATGAAGTCCAAAGAGGTGAAGTGATGTTCAAAATTATACAGATTTGGTTCCCAGAAAGAACCTCCACTCTCCCTATTTCCAAAATTCAAGGCCAGTGAAATTTTTTCCAATACACCCTGTGCATTGTTTTCTATATCAGGTTTACAGATTCCTGCAACAATAGCCCTCAAGGTTTTCATGGCTCCTTTCCACAGTGACTTTCCACAGTGACTGTGTGCCTTGCACTGTTCAATGAGACCAAAGCATACAGGATACAAGCAGAGACTTTAAAAGTGCTCGAGGGCTTTCCTGGTGGCGCAGTGGTTGAGAGTCCGCCTGCCGATGCAGGGGACACGGGTTCGTGCCTCGGTCCGGGAAGATCCCACATGCCGCGGAGCGGCTGGGCCCGTGAGCCATGGCCGCTGAGCCTGCGCATCCGGAGCCTGTGCTCCGCAATGGGAGAGGCCACAACAGTGAGAGGCCCGCGTATCGAAAGAAAAAAAAAAAGTGCTCGTGCATAGGGTCACTTCCATTCTTTGTGCTCTTAGAATCTGCTGGCACCACGTGAATAAGCCCAGTAAGTCTAATCTGCTGACTGATGGAAAACTTGAATCCAAGATGTCCTTGTCATACCACTTCACCTCCAGAATCCTAGTTGACCCACAGGTGGCCTAAGATGCATGAGTCCAGCTGAGATCAGCAGAATATGGCTTAACTGAGCCCTGCCCAGTTGACCCACACAATCAAAGCTAAATAAAGAGTTATTTTAAGCTACTAGATTTTGTGGTGATCTCTGAAATAGTGCAAACCCACGGATATAATCAGGGAGTGGCACCATCCCACCAGTTACCAAGCCAGATGTTTTGACTTCTCGCTCTCCCTCACGATTACCCTCCACATGAAATGATGCATCCAGCCCTGCAATTCTGCCTCATAAATGACTCATTCTGAATCATAAATGAACTGCTGCTTTCCTCGTAATTCCTCTGCCTCTGTCCTAGCCCAAAAGGCCATTATCCCTTGCCTGAATTTGTTTCATCACACAGCCTGTCAGCTAGTAGTCCTGTCTCCATTCCTGCTAGCCTCCAATTCATCTTCCACTCTACGGTCAAGTTCTACAATTCATATCTGACAATAATATCCCCTTGTTCAAAATTTTCCGTGGCCTTCCGTTATTCCTAAAATACAATCCAGACTTCAAATTGTGGTGAGGCACATATTCTCCTGCTCTTTTTAGTACAGAATTTTTCTTTCAAAATATAAGTGAGCAGGCATTCTGCCCTCAGAACTGGAGGTACCATTTCCCAAGGTGCTTATGTTACCAATTTCTCAACAATGGAATGTAGACAATTGTCAGTGTCTTAAAAGGAAATTGTGTATTGTCTATTTCCTCACTTCCTCCTGCAGGGTGGAAACTAGATGTGGTGCAAGGGAGCTAATGGACCGTATGGCTATGTAGACAGCACCCTAGGGAATGACGGAGCCCCAAGAAAGAAGGAACTTAAGTCTCTAGATGATCAGGTTGAGTAGAGCTGGCTACCCACAACAGATCACTCACCTTTCTTCGTATGGGTGCATGAGAGAAAAATAAGCTTCCATTTTGTTTGAGATACTGTATATGAGGTCTCTTTTTAGAGTTTCTTAGCTTATAGCCTAGTGAATATACATTATTTCCATGGATTGCCACATATGGCTTCTGTCACTGTGTGGGCCCCACTTTTTTCCAATCTCCTCTTCACCCTCTGAAGCTATAATCATCAGCTATTTACTTCCTAGAACACCCACCAAACATTTTACCTGAGTCTTTCCTCTTAGTCAATGCTTTTCCACCTCTATCCTTCCTCTTTATCTGACTAAATGCTACCCAATCTTAGGCCTATAGTCAATATTTTTCCTATAAACCTTCCCTATTGTCCCCCAAGTCTGGACAATTCTTTCCTTTCATGTGTGACTATCATATTCTGACTCATTCTATTAAGGCACAGAGCACATTATTTTGCATCAGTTCGCTTGTCTCTGACTAAATGCTAAATTTTGTAAATGCAAAAACAATGTCTCTTTCATTCACCACCATATGTCCAAATGATAGTGTGATGCTTGGTATGTATTGGGCATTATACATATTAATTGAATAAATTAATGGAAAAGTATGAAAAAAAGACTGAAAAGAAATGTATTTGAAAATAAATAGTAGTTATTTCTAGGTAGTAGGGATATAAGGGATTTTTTAAATTTTTGTTTATTTCAGTATTTTCCAAAGTCTCTAGAGGGTGCATATGTTACTTTCATCATCACAAACCACAATATAACAAACTATTTTTTCTAAAGTATATATTGGAAACAAAAGCTGACTTCTAATTTTGATGTACACACAGCCATGAATATAAACATTAACTGGATAAAAAATACTTCTGCCTACTAGTTACAACAAATATTGTATGCCCAGGCTAGCAACAAGGAAATCTGAAATACTGTAATTGACCAATTTTGACGTTCTATCCCTGGAGAGATGAAGAAAATCAATAGGGGCTTCTTCTCCCTTTCTCTAAGATGAATTTGTGTGTAATAGGAGATACACTGCGGATGATGGATGTGGGCTACACATATTCCCTTGGAGCTTGTTTGCAAAGGCTTATTTGTCCTGTCTTCCACCTAAGTTTTCATAAACGCTTTAAGGATTAGAGTTGTTTTGCAACTGAAATTTTACTCTCTGGAGAGACTGTGAGAGAATCTTATGGTCTAGTCTCAGGACATTTGCATAGGATTGCATTTTATAATTGAAAATGTAAAAACTACCCCATTTATTCTAGCCCTTAGAACAAATTAGTAAATGTCCAGCTCATGTGGATTTGAGAAAGCAGAGCATCTATTGGAAGTATTTACTCCTCACACGTGGGAACAAGCATCAGACATGTTGATTTCTTTGTCAGCAGCTGGAAGATACTCTATTGTTATCCTTTTTGCCCTTGAAATAGTTAGGATGATTTGATTGATTTTGGTTGGTGTACATTCGCTTTTGGATTTCCCATTGCTAAGCTCATTCTTCGGGATGGTAATCTTTCATTGCATTGAATCAAAGGAAATCTCCCCCCAAATCATCAGTTTAATGAGGACTGGTCATTCATTCTGATGAGTTTTCCTCATTTTCTCTCGGAATGAGGACAAATGTCACAGATACATTATACACAGAGAAAGGCTGGGCTAAGATGAAGGCAGAAATTAATTTAATCTCCTGCTCTAGCTTCAACTACCTACATCATTCAAACCAACAACAGCAACACAAAATTAATAGCTCGACATACTTTTGTATTTAACCTTGAAATATGGTCAGGCAATTTCAACCAATTCAACATGCAAATTCAATCAGTATAAAGAATCCATTAGTGATTGAGACCAATTTATTAACCCAAGAAATATAAACTCTTTGTAGCTGCATCACACATTCTATACTTATAACTCAGATGAAGAGCATGAAGGAATTGGCAAAGAAGATCAAAACATTGGGAGGGTATTTATTAAAAGTACACTTAAAATATTAATTATCAACTTATTTTCAGTCACTGGTTATATGTTCAAATAAATTGCAGATAATTCACTAATATTACTTTGATAGATAAAAGGAAGAATTATACCAATCTACTTTCCATAATCTTATTTCCTTGTGTTAAAACCTTACCATATTCTACTACCAAAATGGAAAGAAATGCAATCCATCAGATTTGAGATTCCTACTAAATCTTCGATGAATTGATGATTTTCAATATAATAAATTGATTATTTCTATGATAGGAGTCAGAACCTGAACTCTGAGATCTTTTGTTGAATTTTTCCCACAACATATCAACTAAGATTGAGTTAATGTATAACAACAAAACAAAACAAAACAAAACGTGTTTGGGGTTTGTAAGGGAGTTATTACACATTGAATTAAATCATATACTTAGTATTTAATTTTTGTCTACAAAGTCCTTTTCTAGAAACTTCCCTCTGTTTAAACACTTCTAATATCAGGAACTTTACTACTTTTAGAAACAGTTTATTCTATTCTTGGCCTATTTTATCTTTGTGTCAAGTTGTAAAGTTATTTACCTGTCATGTCTCTTGAAACTCAACAGCTTGGTGGGGGAGGGGGGACTCTATAATTAAGCTGTAAACATTACAGTTTTTAAATAAGGATATAGACTAAGTCATTTTAGTAAGGGCCAAAGTTAATAAGTGCAGAGTAAGGTCTAGAACAGGGGTTGGCAAACTGTGGCCCATGAGCAGCCTGTTTCTAAAGGCCAACGGATAGCTTTTGCATTTTAAAATTGTTTGAAAGAAAGAAAAAGTAATATTTCGTAGTACATGGAAATGTATGGCATTTACAATTTAATATCCATAAATAAAGCTTTATTGGGATACAGCCACATTCATTTGGTGACATACTGCCTATTGCTGTTAGCGCACCATGTAGAGTTGAATAATTGTGACAGACACAAGTGTAAAATAGTTTTAACATCTAGCTCTTTACAGAAAAAGAAAATTTGATCCAGTCTAGAAAAACGTTGCCCAATAGAAACATAATGTAAAGCATAAACATATTTAAAATTCTTTAGTAGCCACATTAAAAACTATAAACAGAAATGGGTAAAATTAAATTTAATAATATATTTTATTTAAGTCAAAATACCCCAAACATGATATCGGCTTAATCAATCAATATATAAAATATATAAAATCAATCAATATAAAATTATAAGTGCAATATTTTTTTCACATAAAACTTTAAACTTTAGTGTGTATTTCACATGCACAGCTCCTATCTATTCAGACTATCCATTTTAAGAGCTCATGACCACCTATAACCTATAGCTGGCAGCTACAATATTGAGCACTGCAGGTACAGATGATAGGTCTGCTCATGTTCAGTAGCATCTCCGGCTACTAAATAATATGTTTACATTTTATTGAGTTCATGTTTCCTGCCCTATTCTCCTGATTCTCCCCTTTCCTGCTGGAGGCCTGGGTCAAGGGTGGTTTGCTGGGGTTGGGGGAGTCTCGGTTAACAGGGTGTAGAAATGAGGCACTTATTGGTGCGCTTGTAGTTCATGGCTCTGGTGGCAAAATCCTGAAAGTACACTTGTTTATTTCTACCCAAGTTAAAATTCTATATTCTGAACTGAATGTAATAATCTGGATGTTGCCTCTCGATTACAGAACAGGAAGAAATGCCATTTCTTTTGCTCTAGCGACGATTTTGCTGTTACTGTAGTCTGTCCAATTAGTTTTCTTGGCAGCTACATCTCACCATTGATTCTTATTATACCCATAGGAAAATATCACCTCTATATCTTTTTTTAAAGTGTTGCAATTAAAGCCACAGAAGCCCGACTTACCCTTAAGTAGGGCTTCTTTCCGTTCTCACTTCTAGGTTGTGATTCAGAACTATGCTCACATGGAACACTGGTAGTTGACAAGCAGAACTGTGTTCTCCAGCTACAAAAACAAACAAAAAACAATGTCAGTATTCCCATTCTGAATGGGAAGAAAAGAGAAATTGATTGATCATACTGACTTCAGTTCACCTTATTTTATTAATATATTGTGAGTTAATTTTTCTGAATTCTATTTTTGTTAAACATCTTGATCATTAAAAGATAATAAAATGAGTGGCAAAACCTGTTACTGGAAGAACTCAAAAGATCACGCATGATTACTTAATTCAAGCACTTTTATTTTTTGCAGACTTCTGTTCACAGAGCTGTGATTTTATAGTGTTTTTAATTTGCACAGTAATGTTTTAATGTAGTAAAATTATTCCCAGATTTTAAGATGGAATTAAACACATCAAAAGTGTACATCATTAAAAGATTCCATTTGGTTGTTTCAGATGATAACAGTATAGTTCCATGTGTTTCAGCATCTGAGCATGGCCAAGACCCGCTGTTTTAGAATATATTTCACTCTTCTTTGTCAGTGTTACCTTATTCTCTCTTTCCTTACTGTTTTTACATCAAACCCAGAGTGCTGAATGGATAGTGTGAAGTATGAGCTCTGACTATAAAAGTGTACAAATCAGTTCCTATTTCTCTCCCTTTCAAACAATAAATTAAAGCAAATGTTAACAGTTACAGGTCTAAGAAAGAATAGTTCAAGAGTTATAATTATGGTTCTAAAACAACAGTTATATGTTACTGCTCAACGAATATTAGATATGCTCATCTTTTTCCAGTGAGGAAATTCAGTGAATATAAGAACTGACAGTAATAATATAACAATGGTAGCTAAAATTTTTATGGGGTCTTACTTGATGATAACGCTGTGCAAAGATTTCACATATGATATCTCACTGAATACTCACAACATCTCTACGAGATTACTCTCAATATTGTTCCCATTTTACAGGTGAGGAAACAGATTTATCAAGGTTGAATAATTTTTTCAAGGTTAAAAATATATAAGAACACTGATTTTCTCAAATAAAATACTGGGGTTTTTTGGTTATTCATTGAGGAACCAATGGTGAAAATATTTATTTTTGATATGATGGTCTGTTCCCTTCTAAAGTATATTTTTGTGAAAATTCTAGCTTTCATTTTAAACCTCTAACAAAATCAACTTCTAAATATGCTGTTTATTTTCCAAAATAAGTCGATTTGATTCTGAAAAAAAATATATCTGCAAAACCAGAATACAAATGACAACAATGGCACATAATAAACTGTATTGTTTTATAAATAGTGCCTTTCCCCTAAGGAATAGAAATAATGAAAGGATGTCACACTCAGACTTGAGTAATTTATAAATAATAAATAAACTGTATCATGATCACAGAATTATCATCTCCCCTACTGAACTTGCTTCTTTCCTGGTTTTCCATTTTTTTTGTGAATAAGACTGCCCTCCTCCCAGAAATGTGGGTTCAAACTCTCACAGTCTTTCACTTCTCTCCTTCCCACGTGGAATAATTTACCAACTCTTTTAATTCTGAATGAACAACAAACATATCCCTTCTTTTTCCTTTTCACCTCCAATCACCATAATCATTTTGGCTTTCCTTTTCCTGTTGCAGTTGCCTCCAAATTTACATCCTTGATCAGGCCTCTTCCTTCTGATTCACCTTGGATATTTCTGCAAAATTCCTTTTTCTCAAGCAAAGTTCTGCATAGTAGTTAAGAGCATTAATTCTGGAGTCAAGTTACCAGGGTTCAAATTCTGCCTCCACCACTGACCCACTCGGATTCTGGGCCAGTCCCTGAAACACTAGGCCCCATTTTCTCTAACATGAGAATAATAGTATTGCCTATGTCATCAGGTTATTATGAAGACTATATAAAATAAAATCGACACAGTCCTTAAAATAGTGCCCAGAACAAAAATTATTAACTATTATTATTATATTCAGGGGAATATAATAGACACACTCAGTGGTTTTAAGTTTCTAAATGTGGCATTCAAGATCCTCGATATCTGGTTCCAATCCATTCTTGCAATCACAATTTCTCATGATGCCAACTCAATTCAATTCAACATCTGTTTAGCCAGAACCCATCTATACAATGGAGAGGATTAAAAAGCCAGACACAGTACTTATCAGTGAGGCAAGATGTGGACTGAGCCTCTTCATAAATGAGGATTTCACCAGACCGGGCCACTAAGAGAAAGGAGGAGAGAACACACAAAGCATTCACACCCACACTACACTCAGCCATACAGGACCATGTTATATATTTGCCTGTGTCCTCCCCTCCTCAAGTCTTCTTCTATGCTCTCTGCTCAGAATTCCCGTTTTCCCTTCATCAGCAACACTTATAAATCTTTTACATCTCCTAAGACTCAATTCAAAAGTTTTTTATTCAAGGAAGCCTTGATTTCACTATCTGGAAATCCTTTGCATTTTTCCTTCCCATGGCATCTTAGCCAGATCTTTCTGTGGGGCTTCATACACTCTATCTTCATAGTTATTTACGCATAAAATATAAGCTCCTTGAAATTAGGAGCTATGTAAAATTTATTTTTTACCTCTTATAACACTCGGACAATCTCTAATAAATATCTGGAAGATATTTGTGTAATTAAATGAATGTTGTTTTAAAGTCAGGAGAACTCAGGATGGAAAAGTGATTTGCTCAAGTCACTGACCCTGATTATAAGTTCCCTCAGGACAGAAATGATGTTAGCCTTGTTCATCACCATATTCCTGATATAGTATGCCACAAATAAGTATCAGACCATACCAGCGGCAGAAGTATTCACCAAAATCCAGTCTTCACAACTCCAAGGTCATTATTCACTCCTTTAAATTATGAATTTTTGCATTATTTGAAATCTAAGAATTATACACCCTTCTCACAATTCTGTGTTAATGTGTCTATTATCTGAATATTATAGCTAAATGTATTCATTGATTTGACTTTATATAGATGATTATGGACTAATATTTATATATAGTATGTGTCTATTCTTTTATGGCTAAAAACATAATGAAAGTGTATTTGTGTTTAAACATATATTTTTCCATTTAAAGTTTATGGAAATTCTAGACTTGCATGATAGATTATTTTGGAAGGCAGCTATGCTCACCACTATACCACCAACGCACACTATAGATTCTTTTGAATTCATGTTGCAAAAGAAAGGAGGCTTGAAGTCGGAGGAAGATAGCGTAAGAGTCAGACACTGAGGTCACCTTCCTCCCCACAGATACATCAGAAATACATCTACACGTGGAAGAACTCCTACAGAACACCTCCTGAATGCTAGCAGAAGACCTCAGACTTCCCAAAAGGCAAGAAACTCCCCCACGTACCTGGGTAGGGCAAAAGAAAAAAGGAAAAACAGAGACAAAAGAATAGGAACGGGACCTGCACCAATGTGAGGGAGCTGTGAAGGAGGAAAGGATTCCACGCACTAGGAAGCCCCTTCTCGGGCGGAGACTGCGGGTGGCGGAGGGGGAAAGCTTCGAAGCCGCGGAGGAGAATGCACAGCAACAGGGGTGCGGAGGGCAAAGCGGCAAGATTCCCGCACAGAGGATCGGTGCCGACCGACACTCACCAGCCCGAGAGGCCTGTCTGCTCACCCGCCGGGGCAGGCGGGGCTGGGAGCTGAGGCTCTGGCTTCCGTCAGATCACAGGGAGAGGACTGGGGTTGCCGGTGTGAACACAGCCTGAAGGGGTTAGTGCACCACGACTAGCTGGGAGGGAGTCCGGGGGAAAAGTCTGGAGCTGACGAAGAGGCAAGAGACTTTTCTTCCCTCTTTGTTTCGTGGTGCGCGAGGAGAGGTGATTAAGAGCGCTGCTTAAAGGAGCTCCAGAGACGGGCGCGAGTTGCGGCTAAAAGCGCGGACCCCAGAGACGACATGAGACGCTAAGGCTGCTGCTGCCACCACCAAGAAGCCTGTGTGCGAACACAGGTCACTCTCCACACCTCCCTTCCGGGGAGCCTGTGCAGCCCGCCACTGCCAGGGTCCCGGGATCCAGGGACAACTTCCCCGGGAAAACGCACGGTGCGCCTCAGGCTGGTGCAACGTCATGCCGGCCTCTGCCGCCGCAGGCCCGCCCCGCACTCCGTGCCCCACCCCCCGGCCTGAGTGAGCCAGAGTCCCCGAAGCAGCTGCTCCTTTAACCCTGTCCTGTCTGAGCGAAGAACAGACGCCCTCCGGTGACCTACATGCAGAGGCGGGGCCAAATCCAAAGCTGAGCCCCGGGAGCTGTGGGAACAGAGAAGAGAAAGGGAAATCTTTCCCAGCAGCCTCAGAAGCAGCGGATTAAATCTCCACAATCAACTTGATGTACTGTGCATCTGTGGAATACATGAATAGACAACGAATCATCCTAAATAGAGGAGGCAGACTTTGAGAGCAAGATTTATTATTTTTTCCCCATTTCCTCTTTTTGCGAGTGTGTATGTGTATGCTTCTGTGTGAGATTTTGTCTGTACAGCTTTGCTTTCACCATTTGTCCTAGGGTTCTATCTGTCCGTTTTTTTGTTTTTTCTTTTTTACTTAAAAAAATTTTTTTTTCTTAATAATTATTTTTTATTTTAATAACTCTTTCTTTCTTTCTTTCTTTCTTTCTTTCTTGCTTTCTTTCCTTCTTTCTTTCTTTCTTTCTTTCTTTCCTTCTTTCTTCCTTTCTTTCTACTTTTTATCCCTTTTATTCTGAGCCATGTGGATGAAAGGCTCTTGGTGCTGCAGCCAGGAGTCAGTGCTATGCCTCTGAGGTGGGAGAGCCAAGTTCAGGACACTGGTCCACAAGAGACCCCCCAGCTCCACATAATATCAAACGGTGAAAATCTCCCAGAGATCTCCATGTCAACACCAGCACCCAGCTTCACTCAACGACCAGCAAGCTACAGTGCTGGACACCCTATGCCAAACAACTAGCAAGACAGGAAGACAACCCCACCCATTAGCAGAGAGGCTGCCTAAAATCATAATAAGTCCACAGACACCCCAAAACACACCACCAGACGTGGACCTGCCCACCAGAAAGACAAGATCCAGCCTCATCCACCAGAACACAGGCACTAGTCCCCTCCACCAGGAAGCATACACAACCCACTGAACCAACTGTAGCCACTGGGGACAGACACCAAAACAATGGGAACTACGAACCTGCAGCCTGCAAAAAGGAGACCCCAAACACAGTAAGAGAAGCAAAATGAGAAGACAGAAAAACACACAGCAGATGAAGGAGCAAGATAAAAACCCACCAGACCTAACAAATGAAGAGGAAATAGGCAGTCTACCTGAAAAAGAATTCAGAATAATGATAGTAAAGATGATCCAAAATCTTGGAAATAGAATAGACAAAATGCAAGAAACACTTAACAGGGACCTAGAAGAAATAAAGATGAAACAAGCAATGATGAACAACACAATAAATGAAATTAAAAATACTCTAGATGGGATCAATAGCAGAATAACTGAGGCTAAAGAACGGATAAGTGACCTGGAAGATAAAATAGTGGAAATAACTACTGCAGAGCAGAATAAAGAAAAAAGAATGAAAAGAATTGAGGACAGTCTCAGAGACCTCTGGGACAACACTGAATGCACCAACATTCGAATTATAGGGGTTCCAGAAGAAGAAGAGAAAAAGAAAGGGACTGAGAAAATATTTGAAGAGATTATAGTTGAAAACTTCTCTAATATGGGAAGGGAAATAGTTAATCAGGTCCAGGAAGAACAGAGAGTCCCATACAGGATAAATCCAAGGAGAAACACGCCAAGATACATATTAATCAAACTGTCAAAAATTAAATACAAAGAAAACATATTAAAAGCAGCAAGGGAAAAACAACAAATAACACACAAGGGAATCCCCATAAGGTTAAGAGCTGATCTTTCAGCAGAAACTCTGCAAGCCAGAAGGGACTGGCAGGACATATTTAAAGTGATGAAGGAGGAAAACCTACAACCAAGATTACTCTACCCAGCAAGGATCTCATTCAGATTTGATGGAGAAATTAAAACCTTTACAGGCAAGCAAAAGCTGAGAGAGTTCAGCACCACCAAACCAGCTTTACAACAAATGCTAAAGGAACTTCTCTAGGCAAGAAACACAAGAGAAGGAAAAGCCCTACAATAACAAACCCCAAACAATTAAGAAAATGGGAATAGGAACATACATATCGATAATTACCTTAAATGTAAATGGATTAAATGCTCCCACCAAAAGACATAGACTGGCTGAATGGATACAAAAACAAGATCCATATATATGCTGTCTACAAGAGACCCACTTCAGATCTAGAGACACATACAGACTGAAAGTAAGGGGATGGAAAAAGATATTCCATGCAAATGGACACCAAAAGAAAGCTGGAGTAGCAATTCTCATATCAGACAAAATAGACTTTAAAATAAAGATTATTAGAAGAGACAAAGAATGACACTACATAATGATCAAGGGATCAATCCAAGAAGAAGATATAACAATTGTAAATATTTATGCACCCAATGTAGGAGCATCTCAATACATAAGGCAAATACTAACAGCCATAAAAGGGGAAATTGACAGTAACACGTTCATAGTAGGGGACTTTAACACACCACTTTCACCAATAGACAGATCATCCAAAATGGAAATAAATAAGGAAACACAAGCTTTAAATGATACATTAAACAAGATGGACTTAATTGATATTTATAGGACATTCCATCCAAAAACAACAGAATACACATTTTTCTCAAGTGCTCATGGAACATTCTCCAGAATAGATCATATATTGGGTCACAAATCAAGCCTTGGTATATTTAAGAAAATTGAAATTGTATCAAGTATCTTTTCCGACCACAACGCTATGAGACTAGATATCAATTACAGGAAAAGATCTGTAAAAAATACATGGAGGCTAAACAATACACTACTTAATAACGAAGTGATCACTGAAAGAGGAAATAAAAAAATATCTAGCAACAAATGACAATGGGGACACGATGACCCAAAACCTATGGGATGCAGCAAAAGCAGTTCTAAGAGGGAAGTTTATAGCAATACAATCCTACCTTAAGAAACAGGAAACATCTCGAGTAAACAACCTAACCTTGCACCTAAAGCAATTAGAGAAAGAAGAACAAAAAAACCCCCCAAAGTTAGCAGAAGGAAAGAAATCATAAAGATCAGATCAGAAATAAATGAAAAAGAAATAAAGGAAATGATAGCAAAGATCAATAAAACTAAAAGCTGGTTCTTTGAGAAGATAAACAAAATTGATAAACCATTAGCCAGACTCATCAAGAAGAAAAGGGAGAAGACTCAAATCAATAGAATTAGAAATGAAAAAGGAGAAGTAACAACTGACACTGTAGAAATACAAAAGATGATGAGAGATTACTACAGGCAACTCTATGCCAATAAAATGGACAACCTGGAAGAAATGGACAAATTCTTAGAAGTGCACAACCTGCCAAGACTGAATCAGGAAGAAATAGAAAATATGAACAGACCAATCACAAGCACTGAAATTGAAACTGTGATCAAAAATCTTCCAACAAACAAAAGCCCAGGACCAGATGGCTTCACAGGCGAATTCTATCAAACATTTAGAGAAGAGCTAACACCTATCCTTCTCAAACTCTTCCAAAATATAGCAGAGGGAGGAACACTCCCAAACTCATCCTACGAGGCCACCATCACCCTGATACCAAAACCAGATAAGGATGTCACAAAGAAAGAAAACTACAGGCCAATATCACTGATGAACATAGATGCAAAAATCCTCAGCAAAATACTAGCAAACAGAATCCAACAGCACATTAAAAGGATCACACACCATGATCAAGTGGGGTTTATCACAGGAATGCAAGGATTCTTCAATATATGCAAATCAATCAATATGATACACCATATTAACAAAATTGAAGGAGAAAAACCGTATGATCATCTCAATAGATGCAGAGAAAGCTTCCGGCAAAATTCAACACCGATTTATGATAAAAACCCTGCAGAAAGTAGGCACAGAGGGAACTTTCCTCAACATAATCAAGGCCATATATGACAAACCCACAGCCAACATCATCCTCAATGGTGAAAAACTGAAAGCATTTCCACTAAGATCAGGAAAAAGACAAGGTTGCCCACTCTCACCACTCTTATTCAAAATAGTTTTGGAGGTTTTAGCTAGAGCAATGAGAGAAGAAAAGGAAACAAGAGGAATCCAAATCGGACAGGAAGAAGTAAAGCTGTCATTGTTTGCAGATGACATGATACTATACATAGAGAATCCTAAAGATGCTACCAGAAAACTACTAGAGCTAATCAATGAATTTGGTAAAGTAGCAGGAGAAACACGCCAAATAGCAGGATACAAAATTAATGCACAGAAATCTCTGGCATTCCTATATACTAATGATGAAAAATCTGAAAGTGAAATCAAGAAAACACTCCCATTTATTGCAACAAAGAGAATAAAATATCTGGGAATAAACCTACCTAAGGAGACAAAAGACCTGTAGGCATAAAATTATAAGACACAGATGAAAGAAATTAAAGATGATACAAATAGATGGAGAGATATACCATGTTCTTGGATTGGAAGAATCAACATTCTGAAAATGACTCTACTACCCAAGGCAATCTACAGATTCAATGAAATCCCTATCAAACTACCACTGGCATTTTTTCACAGAACTAGAACAAAAAATTTCACAATTTGTATGGAAACACAAAAGACCCCAAATAGCCAAAGCAATCTTGAGAACAAAAAACGGAGCTGGAGGAATGAGGCTCCCTGACTTCAGGCTATACTACAAAGCTACAGTAATCAAGACAGTATGGTACTGGCACAAAAACAGAAAGACAGATCAGTGGAACAGGATAGAAAGCCCAGAGATAAACCCATGCACATATGGTCACCTTATCTTTGATAAAGGAGGTAGGAATGTACAGTGGAGAAAGGACAGCCTCTTCAATAAGTGGTGCTGGGAAAACTGGACAGGTACATGTAAAAGTATGAGATTAGAACAATCCCTAACACCATACACAAAAATAAGCTCAAAATGGATTAAAGACCTAAATGTAAGGCCAGAAACTATCAGATTCTTAGAGGAAAACATAAGGCAGAACACTCTATGACATAAATCACAGCAAGATCCTTTTTGACCCACCTCCTAGAGAAATGGAAATAAAAACAAAAATAAACAAATGGGACCTAATGAAACTTCAAAGCTTTTGCACAGCAAAGGAAACCATAAACAAGACCAAAAGACAATCCTCAGAATGGGAGAAAATATTTGCAAAGGAAGCAACTGACAAAGGATTAATCTCCAAAATTTACAAGCAGCTCATGTAGCTAAATAACAAAAAAACAATCCAATCCAAAAAAGGGCAGAAGACCTAAATAGACATTTCTCCAAAGAAGATATACAGATTGCCAACAAACACATGAAAGAATGCTCAACATCATTAATCATTAGAGAAATGCAAATCAAAACTACAATGAGATATCACCTCACACTGGTCAGAATGGTCATCATCAAAAAATCTGGAAACAATAAATGCTGGAGAGGGTGTGGAGAAAAGAGAACCCTCTTGCACTGCTGGTGGGAATGTGAATTGGTACAGCCACTATGGAGAACAGTATGGAGGTTCCTTAAAAAACTACAAATAGAACTACCATATGACCCAGCAATCCCACTACCGGGCATATACCCTGAGAAAACCATAATTCAAAAAGAGTCATGTACCAAAATGTTCATTGCAGCTCTATTTACAATAGCCAGGAGATGGAAACAACCTAAGTGTCCATCATCGGGTGAATGGATAAAGAAGATGTGGCACATATATACAATGGAATATTACTCAGCCATAAAAGGAAACGAAATTGACTTATTTGTAGTGAGGTGGATGGACCTATAGTCTGTCATACAGAGTGAACTAAGTCAGAAAGAGAAAGACAAATACCATATGCTAACACATATATATGGAAGCTAAGAAAAAAAAAAAATGTCACGAAGAACCTAAGGGTAAGACGGGAATAAAGACACAGACCTACTAGAGAATGGACTTGAGGATATGGGGAGGGGGAAGGGTCAGCTGTGACAAAGTGAGAGAGTGCCATGGACATATATACATTACCAAACGTAAAATAGATAGCTAGTGGGAAGCAGCCGCATAGCACAGGGAGATCAGCTAGGTGGTCTGTGACCACCTAGAGGGGTGGGATAGGGAGGGTGGGAGGGAGGGAGACGCAAGAGGGAGGAGATATGGGAACATATGTATAACTGATTCACTTTGTTATAAAGCAGAAACTAACACACCATTGTAAAGTAATTATACTCCAATAAAGATGTAAAATAAATAAATAATTTTAAATCTAAAAGAAAAAGAAAGGAGGCTTAGGCACTGGTGAGCAGAAGATTGTCATTTAAATGAGTAACATCTGCAAAGCATTTCAGAATGTGAGATTACAGATTTTGCTGAACATTATATTTGGCTAAAAAATAAAAACAAATCTCAGCAGATTTGTTTAATTGAATAGTGTTTTCAAATCCACTTTCATTAGCTAGAGTGCCGCAGGACCCAGCAGTTCAGGAAAGGAATCCATTTCTAGTAGCTTATAGAGATAATGATAAGCCATCTTAATGTCTGGGTTTATTAAAAATGACTGAAATGCATTATAGGTCAGTGGTAACCATAATGGTTTACCAACCAGTGGGGTGGAGTTAAAAATGCATTAACATTTATACAAAAGAAAGCAAATAGCAGTGAGTCTCTATTGCTTTTGACATAGTTAAATGAACTGTTATTTCACTTTTGTAGCTAATAAAATAAGACCTGCAAAAATAGAAGAAATATTCCCTTTTGGAACTTGAACAATGTGAAAAATCTAGTATTAATGAAATAGACAGCTTCTTTCTTTCTGCACATGAGTGGTGTATTCATTAAAATACACACACACATACATGCAGGAAGAAGAAGGAATCTTTCCTTAGACTAGATAGCAATCTCATTGATTCTTTTTATGACTAAGGTTTGATCAAGAAGAGCATACAGAATTAGAAAGTAAAACTTAACCCCAAGGAGGAGAGGAATAAACAGCTATGGAATGTACCTATGAAATATAATTATATAGAATCATATTAATCCCTGTCATTAATTTCAAGGCATTCCTTGATTTTGTTCCTGAAGATTTCAGACTCCTGGTCTTTCCATCCATGTTCATCTCTCTTTCTATTCATATACTCAAAAATATTTACTGAGGAGAGGTGAATAAGATGTGTACGATCACTGCCCTCATGCAGTTTGTGACTTAATCATGGAGGAATATGTTAAATAAATAATTTCATGAATATATCATTACAAATGTTATAAAGAAATTAATTTAAAAAGCACAGGATGCTCTAAGCAAGACCAGCTTCACAGGCATAGGGTCTGAGGAGTCTCATGAGAGTACATGCTCAGAAAAGCTGCAGACTTGGTTTAATGCTCTCCCATTGCTGTCTGGAAATTCTTGATAATTTTAAGTTTGAAATTGTGTGTTATAATCAAGTCCAGTGGTATAAGGGAACATGCACACGAGCAGAGGACATAGTACAACTTGAGTGTCCACCATTCTCTCCTGCCCCCATTCATATGTAGCACAGAATTCTGGTGGGCCTAGGATATGTGGCAGTTCAGTGATACTTAAAGTTTTGAATATAAGTATCTTACGTCTAAGACCGAGTAAGCAGGCATACTGACAGCCCCCAGAGGCAACCCTTTCTGTTCTAACCAGAACCTACTTGAATGCAGAAAGAGGCTAATGACATCGAAAGAAATATGAACGACCAAGAAAGTCCATCACATCTTTTCTTTTTCATGTTACTTTCTTGTATCAGCCAACAACTTATGCTGGATATGATGACATTGAAGAGAAGGGGAGGAAAGGATAACCCACAGTTCCTTTTTGTTTCCACCCTTCTTTATCCATCCGTAAGCTGCAAGTAGAGAACTTTGATAGAATATGTGCATATCAAGAAATGAAATAAAAACATCTAAATTAGTTTTGTGCAACATTACCTGTGTTCTGGTAAGAAGGAAATATACATGCATGTATGAGCGACAAAACAAGAATTGTGTAATTCTTACTTTTGCATACGTATTATACTCATATTTGCACTAAAACTGGCTTTGCACACTATCATGATAGATGTTAAAATATAATAATTAAAAATTTTATACTATAATTAATAATTTATTAAATTAATGCTAATAGTTACAAATTTTAACTTTTCTTTATGGAGAACAACATTAAATAACAAGTAAAAAACACCATGACAAGTCAAGAGAGAAGGAAGAAAGGAAAACCTTTATAATCTAATACTTTTCACAATGCTTTGTTTTACTTTTTGAACAAAGGGTTCCACATTTTCATTTTGGGCTGGGCTCTGCAAGTCATGTCAACCGACCTGCTGTAAGAGTGTGTAGCAAAGATCTGACTAAGCCTGGGACGTTAAGGGAGGACTTCTTGCTGAGTGACAATTAAACTGAGAGTAAAGAGGAGCACGAGTGAGGCAGATACAAAAGACAGTAGGAGGGGCTTCCCTGGGGCTTCCCTGGTGGCGCAGTGGTTGAGAGTCCACCTGCCGATGCAGGGGACACGGGTTCGTGCCCTGGTCCGGGAAGATCCCACATGCCGCTGAGCGGCTGGGCCCGTGAGCCATGGCCGCTGAGCCTGCGCGTCTGGAGCCTGTGCTCCGCAACGGGAGAGGCCACACAGTGAGAGGACTGCGTAAAAAAAAAAAAAAAAAAAGGCAGTAGGAGGCCTGAGAGGGAAGTTGGGAGGGTTAGATTTTCCAGGAAGAGGGTCAGATCCAAAGACACTAAAGCAAGAAGGAGGTAGGAGTGTTTGTGGAACAGAAATAAAATTAGTATGGTTGGAACTTAAGCAGGCAAGGGATTGCTCTGGGCAAAGCTTCCACCACGCTGCAGCTTTTGAAAGAAGAAAAACAACAGGGCTGAAACCAGGGCAACTGGAATATCCAGGCTTGAATAGGACAAAAACCACCCTAAGTTATTACTATGTGCCTGGCACTTTGCCAACTGACCTGCCAACGTTACTTTTTTGGTCCTCCCAACGACAAAGCAAAGTGGGATTTACTGGCTTCGTTATTCAGACAAGGAAATATGAGGCTCAGATAGATTGAGAAATTTGTCCCAGGTCATATAGCTGGTGAGTGACACTCACAGATGAAACATTATTTCTGAATATAAACTAGAATGTAAGCCCCAGATGGAAAGAGACCTTGCCTGTCTTTGTGTTTCTATATTCTTAGCATATAGACCAATGCCTGGCACCAAATAAGCTCTCAATATTTGTTAAATGAATAAATGACTTGGGTGAGTCTTATTTGGAAAATCCACTGTGTCTTCTTGACTTCCAAAGGATTTTAGAGTATTTGGATGGAATTTTTGTCTATTTTGAGAATCAGTAATGTTTCTTTTCAAATGAACTATAAAAATGAAAAGGGAAAGCAGCAGGTTTAGCTGAAAGAGAAAAGACAGGAAGGTAGGGTATAGACTTTGCCTTTATTAACTGTATGACCTTGGTCAAGTCACTTCCCTTCAGTTCTTGGTTTTCTTCAGCAGAATAGAACAGGTCATGTGTGAGGTGCTTTCCGGTTCTTACACATTATGATTGATCCTGTGAATTGTCTGGCAATAACGGAACTCAATGCCTAAAGTTTCTTTACAACAGAGAGGAAACACAAACTATGATCATACAATTCTGAGGCACCAAATTCCTCAAACAATCTCACTCCATTTATTCATTCATTCATTCTTTTATCAAGCCTTTCTGAAAGGTGTACCACGTGCCCACAAGAAACCTTCTGCTGAAATGATGAAATGAACAAATGATCTCCATTTCTGGAAGCAGGAAGACCTTGAGTCAGCAAAGCCTGGGTTAGAGTTTATCTGCTACTCAAAGATGGTAAAAGCCAAATCTATTTCCATTTTGAATCATGATTCAGGTATCAAGCAAAGCCAACGCTGCTCTAATGCAGAAAAATAATGCCAGCACCCTTCAGAATAAATTCCGACGTGTGACTCATTTGACTAGTTTCCTCACTTTGACTTTCCCTTGGTGAAACAGCAAAGGCAGAGAGCTGTAAAACCTCCTACACAAAACGAGATCAGTGCCTTCCGTTCATCAAAACCAGTCCCATTGACACAGAGGCAAGCACGCGATCAAGAGGATCAGGGCAGGAAGAATAATGGACTCTGGCTCACGCAGGGTCCAAGAGGCAGAGCCCATGGAGAAGAGACAGACACAATGTTTCTACATTGAGGTATGACTTTCTTGGTAGTGCAAGAGACATTTCTTACAGGAAGTGAGCATCACAAAGGGATGAAGAATGAAGCACCCGGCCTAGATGGTTGGGGAACTTCTGTTGTTTCTCATATTTGGGGGTGATGAGCAAGGGAAGAAGGCAAGTTTTACTTACCTGCTTATGAAGAGTAGAAAACCTCAGAAGGAGTCAAACTAGCCAACACCTGGAGCAATCTAGCAAATATTATGAATAGATTTATTTTGAAATTGAAGGACTGAATGAGTTAATTACAGTTAACAGGCAATCACAGTTTTTCAAAGCAAGGAGATTGTAGAATGTACCTCCCAGACCTTCAATTTCAGAGAGCTTAACGGAAGGGACCCAGCTGCTGTGCTCTGAAATCAATTGCCACATTTGTCCCCCAGCTATGCTTTCGCTCAAGCTGCTTCCAGTCAAGGACTGAGCATAGCAGGTTTGTCTCTGTAAGACATGGGACTCCTCTGACAGCTGACTCTGTCCTGAGGACTCCCTGACAGCCTTACTGAATCTTTCTTGTTCTTCACAGTGATCTATCTAGAATGTTTCCACCCAACCTCCGTTCCTTCTCTCCTTCACTTGGGATTAGAAGTGCATCCTGGTCTGATGGTTCTCCAGCCTTCCTATGAACTCCATCTTCATTTTCTTTCAAAAGCCTTAATTTTTAGAAAATCTAGTCTTTGTGACTGCTTCTTGGGAGACCTAGACTAACACAAAGATACATCTGGAGAAGATACATGCTGAGTGAACCACTCAGTCTCAATCTGGTGAATGATTCACTGAGGAAGACACCAGCTCAGCACTTACTGAACTGAAAGGAATATGAACACGTTGGAATGTACTGAGTACTAATTATGTGTTGGGTGCTGTACTAACTGCTTCTCATGCCTTATTTCACTTAATTCTTTCAACAACCCCATGTAGTAGTTTTTTTATAGATGAAACTGTAGCTTGCCAGCGCATGGGTGTTGGAGCTAGAATTCCAAGCCAGGTCTTTATTTTACTTTATTGGTTTAAAGTAGTTTATTGCTTTAAAATACTTTATCTGTTTTAAAGTCTATGCCTTTGCCCTTTACTATAGCCATTACCAACAGTATCCTTGCTATCGTTTTATAGGGTAAGAAAACATTACTAATACACCTATAGAAGAAAAATATTCAATTTACCACCACTAACACCACCACAATTATCGTCATCATTATCATCAGCCTCATGTTCATCGTCATCATCAGTCACAATTCTAAAAGGGACTTACAGTTATTGATCATATATATATATATATATGATTTTATGATTACACAGTGCATTAGGCAAACCCTAGAAATAAAGCTCAGAGATGGCTTCTCGACCTAAGTCCAGCATTGTTTCACTGTATCATGCCGCCTCCTTGTCTGTGCTACGTCTTTGCCCAAGGTGAATTAAAGATGTTGGAGATTTAAGACTTTCTTTATATACCAGTTTTTAACTGCCAATAGGACACTTGAAATCTTGGTTTAATAGCTGGACTCAGTAAGGCAAATCTGATGTCCTTATTCTAGAAACAGCTTTCTCTCTAGGACAAGGAGGATTGGGCAATTTGGGTGGTATTATAGGAAACCTTTTGCCTCTGGGTCAAAGTCACTGGGCTCCAGACCAAATCAGTGATGATCAAATGCCAGTCTGTCTGACAGCTGTCTGGTGGCCTCTGTGATAGGGCCTCTAGCCAGTCACTTGTGGGCAACCGTCCATGCTACATCCAGTGCCTGCTGCCATTTCTAATGACAGGCACAGTAGAAAGGTTGGCAGTTCAAGTAGGCATGGAGACCCGGGTATCCATTATTCGAGACCAACACTTAAATTCTGATTTAATAACAGCTCCCAAACCAGTAGCAATTTCTCTCCAAAAGAAGGGTCTTTCACTGGCCCATCTGCCCTACTCATCAGCCCACCACTTTCTTTTTTCCAATAGTGAGATGAAATTTTACCTTTGAATTAAGCACAAGGTCAGATAAAATAAGTCACTGTGAGCAGTCATTATATTTTCTGTCACTGGACCAATTAAGATTTCCAGCTGTCACTTTCTGATGTTGCAGCTCCATAAAACATGACACTGAGATGCATTGACCTGTGTCAAAGCTGCTTCTGAGGGAAAACTGGACCCAAAATAATGATAATTGTCATAGGATGTCACACCATTAAATGAAAACATAAAAAGCAAAATGCTGTGGGGAATCTGCAAAGTCATCCTCCTTGTCGAGGTGAGACCATATTATATCAAAGCAAGCCCATTGTTTCAGTGACTGTCCCCGCTCTGTAGTGGATACCCTCCCTGGTCTCTAAAGCAGATTATGCCCAGTTCATGCTAATTTGATTTCAATTGGATTTTCAAACTGAAAAAAAATATATATATGTATATATTATTATTAATATATATTATATATAATATATATATGTATATATACATATATATATATAGTCATTTGAATAAGAGAATCTTGTTGGAACCTCAAGATTTATGCAAAGTACTTTATCTACTTCTATACTTTCAAAATGTTCAGTCCATTAGATTCACTTTACCAAAAATGTAAACTCTATCCAATCTTGGTACGACTGGAACCTAAATTTCTTTTTGTCCACCAACTTTGAGGGGTGTGTGTGTGTGTGTGCGTGTGTGTGTGTGTGTGTGTGTGTGTGTGTGTATTTGGCTAATGGAGGTCTAGTTTAAAAACGTATAGCATTTACTGGAAATGAAATGGAGAGTAAGTAGAAGAAGTTAAAAGTACATCTAATAATCACCATCACAAGAAGAAATGGCATCCAAGGAACACTAAAATTAAATAATGAAATTTTGTCCCTATTCTGCATTACTAGAAGCGCTTTTTAAT
The DNA here is from genome assembly GCF_949987515.2 of Delphinus delphis. NCBI lineage: Eukaryota > Metazoa > Chordata > Mammalia > Artiodactyla > Delphinidae > Delphinus > Delphinus delphis. The sequence continues at coordinate 91,607,363 of NC_082690.1, forward strand.
GTAAAAGCATAACTGTAAATATATTAAAAACCATTGAAATATGTATTTTAAACATATGAACTTTATGGTATGTAACATATATAAAGAAAACTATTAAAAAAACAAAAAAAAAAAAAACAAGAAATGAAATGTTCCAAGGACACAAAGGGGAAAGGTGCTCCTCGCCCCCCAAATGACTGAAGAGACAAAAACCAGAGCTTAAGGAGCAAAGGTATTTTGGGAAGACGTGATTGAATTTACCACAAAATGAAAGAATGGGAGATGACCCTATAAGTATCTCATTGTTTGAATATTTATTTCTTAGAAGGAGGAGTTCATTATTTTATATTACCCTGAGCCTGGAACAAAAATGTAAATTTTTGAAATAACTTTAAACTCAAAGAACCATATTTTGTCTGAACACATTGTCAAATTGCTCAGTTGCTTTCTTGTTAGAGGGTACAGCACACCTTTCCATGGGATATTGTTCTTGCTAGAATCTCAAGATCTATGCAGAGTAAGTTATCTTCTTGTGCTTCAAGAAAAAGGTACAGTTGATTAAATTCATTTTTCCAAAACTGCAAACTCCATCCAAGCTTTGCACGCCTAAGACCTAAAATTCTTCTTATCTATCAATCGTGAGGGGCACTGAGGGACAGTCCTGAATGTAATAGATTTTGCCTCTTGGAAATGATAAGAAATAAACTAGTAGTGAGCTAGAACCACTTGCACAAGCTCACAAGATTCAATGATCAAACTTTTAAGAGTTTCTTGACTCAGTTATTGACCACTGCCATTATTAAAGATAAAATTATATGTTTACAATTAAATAAATTATATTAAGAACAAAGGTAATAGATATTCAAAACACCACTTCCTAAAGATTTTCATACTTCGTACTATTATCTATGTCTATTGTAATGTATGGCAGGAATACTATACAATGATGTGCTATGCACATCTCTTCCCAGCCGTGTGTTCAGTGACATCACCTTGATAACTTCGTTTCATTGTTTTATTTTTGTCATTTGTTAACCTTAGTGAAATATTAACCAACATTTATGTTGGAACTAAGCTCCTTTGTACTGCAGACAGATTGGCTATGAATATAACAGTTCAGCTAAAATCAATGAGAGCACTGTACGAGAATCAATTAACTATTTGGAATAAAGAGGATTGCATATTTCATGAATAATGATAAATTCTGTCTTTTTACATCAGTCTAATGTATAATAAACTTCTGTATGTGTACTTTCACATTATGTATATTTTATACAGAAATCAAATATATATTTTTTTCTTTTAGTAGGAGGTGAGCCAGTTGTTAAATATTTATTAGCAAACCACTGGATAAAATTGACTAGAGAAGTAACATCAGATCACGGAGGGCCTTTCTTATAACGCAGCAAAGGTAAAATACATCATTGCCCTACAGAGGGGTGGAAATTACCTTAATTAATCTTTGCATGGATCTAGGAAATTTAAGTGCCTTCACAAAATTTGGCACATCTGCTCTGAGAAACCTGGAAAATGCATTTTACTCTTTCTTTCAAGGCTGGTACTTGAGTGAAGTGTGAACTAACAAGTATCTTCTGATGAAGGGAGGGTACTAAGTGGAACTTCAAAATGAAGAGGAGTCATATTTTCGTATTTTTCCTGCATATTAAAGCATCTTAAATCCTTTTAGCTCACTGTAATTTGCCTTTTCTCTAAGAAGAAAAAAAATGATTAAGCACGAGCCACCTTCTAGTCAGTACCTATATTTTAGGGTTGCATGAAATAAGGGGTGCTTTGCAGCTCCTTTCTTATAGATTCCTTCTATACAGTTCATTTTTAATGAAATAATATGAAATGCTTTTAAAAGCATTTTCAATAGATTTCAGTATCATCAAATAGATTTCAATGCACAAGTATGTATGCACAGGAATTTCTTGCATCATTTGCAATAATGATAAAGAGGAAAGAACATAAAATGGACCAGCTAAATACCTTAGAGCAATCCACCCAAGCAATACCATTTAATCTTTAGAAAAAATGAGGAAGATCTATATGCAACAACATGAAATGATGTCAAGCAAGTAAAGGCAGCACAGTCTGCATGGTTTGAATGCATTATTTAAAAATTATAAGTATACTATATTTGACGAAGCATAGACAAAGTTTTGGAGAATTCACTTTAAATGTTAACCCTGATAATCTCTGAGGAATGGGGAACTTGGCTTTGGGGCTTTTATGTTTTATTTTATTCTCTTATATAGTGTGCATTTTTTCCCAATGAGCAAGCATTAATCTAATAATAACAAGTGCCAAAAGTCATCTTAGAAAAACAGATGTTCCAGGTAGATTTTGGTCTTTGCTTCTTCTTGCAGGTGGAAGTGGGGAAGGAGGGATTATAGCATTGACAGTCCAAATGTTATCAACTTAAATACTTGCCAAGGTGTGCAAAACCTCCAGCTCCTTCCAAGTTCATTCTAAACCTTACATTCAGAGGAGAAATGAAGAAGTTCCACCTATGCACCCCAAAACCCTACTTATGGGGTGGGGGTGATACATCATATCAGTATTTAAGATCCTGTGAGATCTAGTAAAAATCCAACCAGTTCTCCTCCTTTTTCATGATGTTGTAACGTCTGGATTAAAGGTTGCTTCATGAAGTTAATGGCAGGTAAATTAACCCATGAAAGGATCAACCTCTAGATGTGTTTAGCCAGCAGGAGGATTTTCACATTCCTTGAAGGACACACTAAGACAAATAGAAATGGATGGGATATTTTTTGATGACAAGGAGATTTTGTTTGTGTGTTTGCCCTTAGCTTTATGGGGGTTTATGGGTGTACAGCACGGGCCTTTCTACCTTGCTGCTGTTAAGTCAAACGTCTTTAAACCTGGGTGAAACCACTGCTACACATTGTGAAGTTCCACAAGCTCAGACTACCTCTGGGTGAGAAGTTAGAATGAATGAAAAATGGAAGTTGAAGAGAAGAGAGCAATAAAAGGAGGGGCAAGCAAGAAGAGTGGGGAGGAAAATGAAACCAGGATGGAATAACCAAATCAGACACAGTGACCAATTATTTTGTCTCATGATGTACAACACTAGACCTAAATCATTACCCAATCTCTCTTTCAAATCAGAACTACTTCAAACAAATCCGACCCATGATCATGCTAGCATATGCACAGATATTTAGCCATCTTGGACAGCAGGTGTCATCTCACCCCAGCTACACTTCCCATTTAAATGGTAGGGAGTTCTAGTAGACCCTACTCTTATTTCCACCTGTTTATTCGGTCATTCTTTCAGCACACGCCGAGCATTAACTCTACGCCGGGTACTGTGCTTAATGCTGGTGATAATAAGAATGAGTCAGATGCATTCTCTGCAGTTTGGTGACCTCATTTCCTACCAATCTTCCTTCCCTCATTTTGATTCGGCCACTCTTTCCCGCATGCTGCCATCTGTTTTTACACCTTCAGAAGTTCGCAATGAGTGGTTGCTCCACTTGGAATACCTTTTCCCTAGACATCCATATGGCCATCTCCCTCACTCCAATCAAGTCTTTGCTCAAATGTCATCTTCTCAAGGAGGCCTACCCTGCCTAATGCATTTAGTTCTGCAGCCACTGATCCTTTAGCACTTTTTCCTTAGCGTGATTCAACTTCTGAGATACTATATCCTTTACTTATTTAAGTTTGTAATTTACTGTCTGTCTCCCCACTCTACAATAGAAGCTTCTTAGGAGAAGGAATCTTACTGGTTTTGCTCACTGATGTATCTTGCGTACTAAGAATAGTGTCTGGTACATAGCACCTACCCAATAAATATTTGTTTAATAAATGAATGAATGAATAAACAAACATGATAGACACAAGGAATGTTTTAAATTTCCTGCTCTTACTTTTTAGTTTCTGAAAGAACTTTCTTCTCTTTCTGACCTATACTAACTCAAGTCTCCTCAATTTCTAGTACCAGATTATCCTCCTTCTGGTGTCTTCCTTCTTTCTGATACTCGGGTTGAGTTCTTTTTTTATTTTTTGCATTTCTCTATATAATCAGATTGCTTTATTGTAATCACCAGAAATTAACTTTGCTTAAGCATAATAGAAAATTTTTGGAAGACTATCAGGTCTTACAGAATTACATTATAGGCTAGATAATCAGGTCTAGAACATGAACAGACTTCACCATCGGGTCAAGTTCTTTTTGTCTACTGGGTCAACTGCTCTTTACTAGAGCTCCCAAAACCTACCAAGAATTCACATTAACAATCATCTTCTGCAACATTTAAGTAAAAATACAGCAGTATGTAGCATAAAGTGGTTATGAATAAGAGGTAGTTAAAGGACACAAAGTTTAATATTCATAATTATATATATATACATATATATATATATATATATATAGAGAGAGAGAGAGAGAGAGAGAGAGAGAGAGAGAGGGGGGGGGGGGGGAGAAGGGGGCTAGGAGCTGGGAAAAGATCCAGAAAAACTGGGATGGAGAAAAATAAGAGAAGGAAAAGCTTCACCAATATTTTGAAGAAATGTTGAATCACAAATTCTCAGACAAAGTGATTTGTATTCAACTTATATACTAGCATCCCTACTCTTCTCTCAAAGATTACCTGATTTTAAAAAAATCTAGTAAATGTATTACGATGTATGATGATTCAGATTCCACTGATGTATATTACTAGGCTTTCTGGGTCAGAAAGACTTTCATTCCCAAGAATTGTTCCTTTCTAAAAAATAAAATTCAAATCAATAAAAAGTCCTATGAACACCAGCCCTGTCTGTTCCCAAGATTAGAGTATGCAAAGTCTCTTAAAAATTGATTATTTCTGAACTGTTGCTATATTCCAAGACAAAGAATGTTAGTTTTTAGGCTTGGATTAGACAACCTTGACTCTCGGACATGTAACACAGGCCTTTTCTGATTATGGAAGGGTTGTAGTATTGAGTAGTTGACTTGGAATACTGAAAAGAGTTTTCGTAATTCTGCTATAGACTTGTTATATGGCCTTAGCAAATAAATCATCCTCAGTGAGTTTCCTCATCTGTAAAATGAGTTAATTTAGAATAGCTGATCTCTAAGTTCTCTCTAATCTCTGATATAATACAATTTTATGAAATAATTAATGAACCATGATAAGATTTCCGATCCAGCTGGAGGTAAAGTAAATTACAGAAAATAACTGAAAGTATATAAATGTTTTCTGGGAAATGCATTCATATTTTTATTTGGATTTATATCCTTATTTGGAGAATCGAGAAACAACTTCTACTTCTGTAACTCCAGCAACAGGAATAGAAAATCTCCTTCCTTTAACGAGTTAGTTGAATAAAGCCATTCAGCTGAATAAATGGCAGGACCTGCACTCTTAACTCTTAGCCTAGTCATTTACTGTCAGTTGCTATATCCAGAAAGTATTTTTCAGTGGTCTTGAGGCAGTCCGCAGTGGTCAAGGAGTAACAAAGGAATAAATCCATTTTAGAATGGGAGACAATATCACAATGTTCATTGCAGATCTATTTACAATAGCCAGGACATGGAAGCAACCTAAGTGTCCATCAACAGAGGAATGGCTAAAGAAGATGTGGCACATATATACAATGGAATGTTACTCAGCCAGGAAAAGAAATGAAATTTAGTTATTTGTAGTGAGGTGGATGGACCTAGAGACTGTCATACGGAGTGAAGTAAATCAGAAAGAGAAAAACAAATACTGTATGCTAACACATATATATGGAATCTAAATTTTTAAAAAAATGGTTCTGAAGAACCTAGGGGCAGGACAGGAATAAAGACGCAGACGGAGAGAATGGACTTGAGGACACGGGGAGGGGGAAGGGTAAACTGGGACAAAGTGAGAGAGTGGCATGGACATATATACACTACCAAATGTAAAACAGATAGCTAGTGGGAAGCAGCCACATAGCACAGGGAGATCAGCTCGGTGCTTTGTGTCCACCTAGAGGGGTGGGATAGGGAAGGTTGGAGATGCAAGAGGGAGGAGATATGGGGATATATGTATATGTACAGCTGATTCACTTTGTTATACAGCAGAAACTAAGATACCACTGTAAAACAATTATACTCCAATAAAGATGTTTAAAAAAATAGAATGGGAGAAAAGATAGTTAAGCTTAAATCAGTATTAAGGGCTTTTATTCCTATATATTATGAAGGGCTGCAAGTAAAGAGTAAATGCCCTATCAGTAAGCTACTTTCCTTTAGCTTATTTAAATCTCTAATGAGTGGAAAGGACTGCCTCGACTGTGAAGGTTCTGGCTGGCATTATTGGGAGCAAGAGTACTGCAGGCCAAACCAGAGCAATTATGAAGACACTCACACACGCTTGCAGGAGGTTTCCTCTTGGATATGAGGTTGGAAGTTCTCAGTGTGATGCTGAATGTGTCTCCTCTGGTTTCCTACTTGCTGAGACCAAAGACATCTCAAGTTGAGAACTAAAGTTAGTTCTGTTTTGTGTATAACCTTGTGTCTCAAATCATGAGACCTTGAGAGGAAGTCTAACTTTACAGCCAAGTGACCTTGGACAAGTGAATTCAACTATCTGAGACTCCATGAAATAGGAATGTTTAGAATAGAGTTTGGATGAAATAATTTTTCAGAGCGTCTTCCTGCTCTCCCAGTCTATGGTCCTTGGCAACCTCATTCCTCTTAATATCACCTTCCATCTGTTTATAATGAGTGACTTTGTTCAGTGAGTAGAAGGTAATGAGAAGCCCTGAGAAATTACAGCATCATAATTGCTGGCCCAGTCACCTCCTCATCCCAGGTTTGACTCCTCTAGATCATGAACAGTGAAGGCAAGACCAAGTAGTCACCAGCCCCCAACCCACTGACAACCTCTGTCTTCAATGCCCAGAAAGCAAGTCCGGCACCAAGGGTAGTAGCACAGGACGTGGTAGTCTAGGAGGGTCACATTGGAAGGACCATGGCAGGAAGAACGTGTCATTGCAAGGGAGATATTGGAGACAGTAAAATGGTTCAAACGTGATTGATTCACCAAGGATGACAAGGAGAAACTTATTTTGGAAATCAAACTGCCATAAAAGACTCCAGAAAATTCCATTACACTACAGGAGATGAAGAAGTTGTGAAGAGTGGTGTTGTTGCAAAAGAAAGGGGTGTGGAGTTAGGCCCTGGAGGGCTCCAGTGTAAGAAAGTAATAATGATGCAGACCCTAAACATTCCACACTTTACTTATGTCCTAGGGTTTGTCTACACAATTTCCAGCAGAATGATGAGAAGATCAGTCATGGAGGAAAGGAAGAGGAAATGGGGAGTTCTCAAAAAGGCTTTGGATCCCTAAGCACTACGTACAGAGACCCAGTGGGTTTTGATCATAGTTTTCCAACCCTGAATAGAGATGTATGGTGCTGACAATCAGGTTGTAGAAGACAAAGTGGACAAATGAGCTTGAATATGGATTGAGTTATAGACCAAGATAACTTTGGTCTTACCACAACTCACAAGTTATTTTGTAAAATAGTAGGGACACATGGAAGTGAGATGGATTAAAAAAAAAATTCCAGGAGATGAAAACCAACATAAGGCATCATCTCAATGTGGGTAGCTCTGGAACTCTAGTACCCATCCAAGTATGAAAAAAAATCCCTGAACCACATGATGGCATAGAATCAAAAACATAGAGTGTCCACCAGCTGGAGATATGCCCACTTCTGAGGTTGAACAGAGACTTTATCAACCCTACTATCACTGAGTATATCCATTTAATAAGAATAATAGGGAATTCCAACAATAAGAACTATAAAATAAACTTGATCTCTAGATCTCAAAAGCTTGCTTTTTCCCAATTACCTGGATAACTATAACTATCTTATTAACTTCCTGTATTATCTACACACATGGGTATGGATTGAATGACATTTTTTGTTTGCTGTTTATATTAAAGACATTTCTCTTCAATAATGAGAAGCGTATCATGAAAAAGCCTTCTTTTATTACCTAAAACACCTTTAAAATTGTAAAGTTGTTTGGCATCTGGTAAGCTGATATTTTAAAAAAAACACATTTTAAACACATTTGAAATATAATTTTACAAATTGATTTTTTCAAATAAAATAAAACCTGCAAGCAGCTATTTAAAAGGGTCCTAAATAATTGTAAAAAAAGTAGACGGTTTTATTTCATGAAACTGAAGATTTTTCATTCTTCAAAAAAGAATTCTTGAAATTGGTATTAAGAAACTAGAGACAAAAATAACAATAAAAACAGTAAATACTAATATGTATTTAGCTGTGGTGATCTCTTAAACCACTTTTATTTATTAGTTACATCCATCCTAAGTGGTAGGCATGCTTGTTTTTATTCACATTTGAATTGCTTTGACACTGACTTGGTTTAGAATAGTAACTCTTAGTCTAGCATTCACTGAGCTAACGATTCATCATGGACCCGTGAATCTTTACGTATCAAGTTCAAAATATATAACTATATGAATTTCCAAAGATTAGTATATATATATGTATTTTTTTTCCTTTAGATCTCAAGGTGCTCTATAACCCTTTCCATTTAAAAAGGTCTAAGAATCTCATCTAAACAGACATTTGGAAAAAATAATTTGGCCCACCTTTTAAAAGATGATGGCAAAAAGTTTGTAGAAGAAATAGGATGCAACATAGGAGGTTTTAGCTAGCATTTATGGCATTTTGCAAGAACATTAAAAAGTGTTCTTTGATTAGTAATGTGTGTAGATTTTTGAAGTGTATGCCAACTTTCTCCTTTTGCTCTTTTTCTCCAGTGTTTAATATAACATATGAAATATGACCTAAGCTATTAATCTAAACATTATTCTCATTAGTTTCAAAGCACAGCTATTGCTCCAAAGTATTTTTATAAATGGTACCCTGCTACATCTCGGCTCTGCTTTGACATTCAAGACCAAACTAATCTTGCTATTCCCCCTTCTCTTCGAAGCCGACTTAAAAAGCAGAGCTTGGTATCTCCAATTCCAGCTGTGCTTTTATTGTGCTTTACATAAATCAAAGCTTCAAAAAGATTCCAGAAAGATTTTTCTCAGTTTTCACATCAGAGGGGTTTGCAAAAAATCACTGTGCCGTAGGGGGGCCCTGATAAGAAATCTCAGAAGGAAAGAAAACATACAGGTAGGGAGGCCCTGGGAGAGAAGGTTGGGGAAGGATGATCAATGTCCTCGAAAAAAAGTTTTCTGATGGAAAAGCAGTACAGCTTGGAGCACAGTGAAAGAGTCACTTAGAAGAATCGACAAGCTTTTAAGCAACGCTGGATGCTACAATGGGCACCATGATAATTAAGCAGAGATTTACATGGTCAGATGAACCCATTTGGACTCCTCTTACGTCATCCTCCTGAAGGACTCGGGAGTCTTATAGTTAGTTCTCTGGAAAAGGCAGAAGAGAGCCTCTGGCTATAACTGGCTGGTCAGCACAAGAATTACTTCCTATGTTTCTTCAGAGATATTTTTTAAATTGGAGCCCCAATTACTACCATTCTTACATTCCGCTGCCACAAACCTCTCCCTTTCTTATCAGTATGTAATGTTCTACTTAATAAATAAGTCAGGTATTCTTAACTAGGTGAAACTGAATCCTAGGCACAGGATGCCCGTTTGGCAAGATTACACATTTGCATAGTTGCAGAGACAGGCCTCCAACTCAGGACACTGCTATTCCAGGGGGCTAAGCTCATCCTCACTATGCTATAATAACTAAAAATATTGATCAACGGCTGTGTCTGACCCCTGTAGGCCAGATTAGAAGGAAGGATCGCCAAGATCTTTAAAGGAAAAATTCACCTCGAATTCTTAAGTCTCATCCCACCTCCAACAAGATGGAGAGCTGTGTGTAAGCACTGCTTTTACCAGAAACTCACTATGAACCATCAGGCAAGTAGTCAGACCTCTTTGAGTTTACATATCAGTTGACACTTAGAATTTTTACTCTACCCCACAATAGTAGCAAGCCTGATACTCAGGCTTATCCTCTATTAACTCATCCACCCACAGATGCCATTCAATTTCAGCCTCCTTGGCATGTCCCTTGCTGTTTATCCTGCCAAATAATACTTCCTTCATATTGATGCATCTGTCTTTTAAGACATAGGTGAATTTCCAACATCTCATTGAAATCTCCCCTGACTCTTCCAGACCGCACTAATCTCTCCATGTGTACTGACCGCTCATAATACATGTTGTTAACAACACACGCACTTGATTCAATAAAAATTCTTCCTTGACAAAACTGTAAGTGTCTTAAGGAAAGCTGCCAATTTATACGCTTTCATCTTTTCCTTTGGTTCTGAGGATAGTGCTAAAATAAACACACTGACAAGGCTGGGGCTTTCCTCCTGAACTCTCTGTGTTCTTTTGGGATAGGTACCAATTGAAGAAAAGTGACAGCACCTGTCCAAGCGCTAAAACTTCCCTCATTATGGTTACAGGACATTCAGTATGAATTGGTCTTCTCCACACAAAGTAATGTGTGGGTATCTCCATGTTTTCTCTGAACCTAACCCCTAATTTCTGTCTGAACCCCTCATTTTGTTAAAAAAGTCTCTGATGACCCCAAATAATGAGCAACCATAATCAAAAGTGCATTTCAAAGAGTTATTATTTTCCCAAGAGATATACTTATCTCAGACCAATAAATGGGCCCACACTGGCACTGAATGTACAATCAATTAACTCATTTATTTTTAATCTTAAACGGATATTAATAGTTTTTGTTTTGTGTTATAGATAATAAGTGTTCCTTATAGAAAATTTAGGATAGCACAATGAATAAAACAAAAGCCACAACACAGAGGTAATTATTTAAATCATTTTACTACGTTTGTCCAAACACGCACAGGGCACCAAAATGGTTTTATACTGTACATATTTTTCTGTGGCTTCCTTTTTCACTTACTACATAAATAACATAGTTATAAAGTTAGCTATTATTCCATAATTGCTTTTAAAGGTTGAACTGTGGACGTAATCTATTTTGACATTACATTGCTTTAAATGTTTTATATTATATAATATATATGAGATGTATAGTATACATAAATATTTTATGTATTATAAACAACACAGTGGACCACCTTGCTTGGATAACATATTTCAGAAGTTGAGAATGCAGAATTATTTTAAGCCATGAACTGGTGATATCAGATACAGCATGGAGGTGAAGAGATTGTTCGGAATGAGAATAAAAGTGCTAAGGAGATTAGTTCAGAGCCTATGGCAACAATTTAGGTAAGAGAGTATAAGGGCTCATAAATTTTGACTTCCCAACTTTTCACAAAATTGTGTGAGTTGGGGAGGGAGAGTTAGAGGAAGCTGAAAGATGGAAAAAATCACACAGTCACTAGCTATGGTGATGGATTCATAGTGACAGGCTCCCTGGCTGAGGTTCGCCTCTCAGCTGCAGACACCCCACAGGAGAGGTCTGGTATGGTAAGACAAGAATGGGAAAACACACACACACATATATCATAGGTATACCTTCATGATATGTAAATTCATGATATTTATGAAGTTGCCAACAGAGGATATATATAAAGGAGAGAAGTGGTCCAAGGACTTAAACAAAGGTTGGGAAGATGAAGAGCAGTTAATGAGATAGGGAGAACACTAGGAAAGTGAGGTATCCTGAAAACCAGGAAAAGAAAGGAGTGACTGACTTGGTTAAAACTATAGTTGACTCAGGCAATTCGAGAATAAGGGTCTTTCAAAAATTTGAATGAATGCTCTATTAAATAACTCCAACGTTTAAAAAACAAAACCCTCATAGGTGACTCAAACTAGATGAAAATAGTGATCAGAACATTTTTTTCTTCTTTTCTGATATGTACCTTTCTGGAAGTTTAGTTGGAAATTCACCAAATCTATGAACTCTATTATGACTATGTGTTTAGAGTCTCAGTGCTCACTGCTGTCCTCTCCTGGTCCCCCACCTATAAAATGTTAACAATAGTTCTTGCCAATTAGGATTAGCTGATAGAGTGTTGACAAAACACGTAGGAATCTTGGGATGATATAAACCAGGCAGGCACAATATGTTATTATTATACTCAGTGCTGTTTGCTTTCCTATTAGGAGACTGCTTATTTCTCAGCTACCCTAGAGCTTCAACAGGGGCTTTCAGGAGGGCAAGTTCTATTCTCCTGCTGTCTGGTAGAGTCTGATAGCTGCTAACCTTGCCAATGAGGCAACAATAGCTGAAGCCATAGCATCTCTTCATCTCCTTGGAGGGCTCCAAAGATGGCAAGGCACACGACCACACAGCACTCAGTGAGTGGAGGCATCTGAGCACAGTCTTTCCTGAAGACTAAGAATCAGAAATAGAAACTCCAAGGGGAACTTAGAAGCAATGGCAGCCCGTGATTTTCAACACAACCCTAAGGACTCAGTCAGTTGGGGAAAGAACACCAGATCTAACGCTTATCTTTTCTGCTGCACCTGCAGGCTTCATGTATAAGTTACTCCTCAGAATTATTGCAGAACATAATAAAATGTAAGGCCAGCACTGTGTAAGTAAAGGGGAAAATAAGCAAATCATCTGAACAATTTGGGCGAAAGTGTTCTATTTGGTTTAAATGCACGTTTTCGGGAAAAAGGCAGGTTTTGGACTCCTCAGTTTTACTTGGCTTGAGTTTTACAGATTTTGAGAAAGGAATGTAAAAGAGATAATGGTAAATGAATAGAGATTAATTGGTATGTTTAAAAGTGTAGCAATATTTTAAAAATACCTTAGAAGCTTTATTAATTGATCACTAATCTATTTTCGCAAGGTGCTGGGGAAAAAAGTCCTTTCCCCACAAATCACAAGGGCATTCTCTACCACCTTATCTACCAGATAAAGCTGAGTGTCAGGAGAGCTGAACATCTGGGCGGGAGTGAGATAAAAATATCTGGGACGCCACCACCAGCTGTTGCAACAAAATGGCCAGTCCCGTTCATCCAGGCTTTGTTTATGCTTTATATTAACGGACCCAATCAGGGTAACCAGGCAGCCAACTAGCAGCATATGTTACTCAGACTGTGGCTGCCTTGATTCCATTTTCACAGGCAGTGAAAACGCCCCCCTCTGCACCCAAACACCCAAACATCCAACTCTGGGATGTTGAGAAATTCACTTTACCTGCTGAACAAATAGAAGCCATTTGAATTGATATCTTTTGCGAGGGTTCAGACGAAAAGACGGGAAGGGGCGATGGGGAGAGTATGCATATTGTTCTATCTGCATGGATTTATTAGATGTTACTCAGTTCAAACTTTCTCATTGTCTCCCCAGTGCTTATAGGATAAAGCCCAAACCTTCACTGCAAAGGCCATGGTGAGGATGTTGGCTTCTACTTTGAATGAAATGGACAAAAACACAAACAACCCAATTGAAAAATGGGCAGAAGACCTAAACAGACATTTCTCCAAAGAAGATGTACAGATGGACAATAGGCACATGAAAAGATACTCAACATCACTAATTACAAGAGAAATGCAAATCAAAACTACAATGAGGTATTACCTCAACACCGGTCAGAATGGCCATCATTAAAAAGTCTACAAATAACAAATCAGACTGACATCTCTCCTGTCCTGCTTTTAGAGCCTGGTATGTGTGCCCAGGTGGGAAAGCTCTAACCCCAATCCTCCATGGCTCCATAGAGCTGTTATGAACTGAATGCATATTTGAGATGAGCCTTCAGTGCTTGGATGGGAAGAGGCTGAGACACAGTCCACCAGAGGAAGCCCACACTGTAACACAGTAGCTGAGCTGGAGACAGTGGCAGTAAGGATTTCTGAGCACTAGACCCCAGTTTAATGAAGAACTGCACTGCCACTGCCTATTAGGCTGAGGGCTTCAGCTGCAGCTGGAGTTCTCAGCTGAGGTGGTAGAAATCTGGCTGCCCAGCTCCAGAGGAACAGCTCATTGATAGAGTATCACTGAGAGGGTGCTAGGGATGTAAAGGAAGGGAAAAAAAAGGGTTCAGACCTTTGAGGCCAGAGGAAATTTGGGGTCCATAGTCCGCAAGGTCAGGGGAGGGCTGCCCATTTTTAACCCAGGCCATTCAAGGATGAGAAGTTGCTATGGCTAGGAGGCAGTGTTTTTCTTTTTCATTATATTTTTTCATTGAGTTTAGCTTTTTGGATAGTTATTTGTGATTTCTGGAAACCACAGCAAATCATGTTCTCCCAGTTAATAAAGGAGGTAAGAATGGTGGGTGGATGCCTACTATTCAAGGATCCTTCTTTTTGCCCCACTAAACGAAGCAGCCCCAGACGAGGATTAAGTTAACTGCACAAGTGTTTCACGTACTCACACTGCAATCTTAGATCTCAGGATTCTATGCCATCTGCCTACACTCTGATTTCACAGAGAAACCCCTTTGATCCTTGTAGTAACTCAGTCAGAGCCTGTGTCTCCTCTGCTCAGAACACTCCAGTGATTTCCCATTTCCTTAGAAGAAGAAGAAAAACTCCCTACAGTGGCCCTCAAGGCCCCACGCTAACCAGGCTTCCTACATGTCTACCTCACCTCTGTGACCTACTCCCCCCTTCACTCATTCTGAGCCTCCTGATGTAACGGCCTGACTGCTGCTTCTAGAAACAAGGCATGGTCCCACTTCAGAGCCTTTACACTTATTTGCTTTGCCCGATCTGCTCACCCCCCAAGAGGTCCCCAAGGCCCACTCTCTCATCTTCTGTAAGCATTTTCTCAAATGTTACCTTCTCAGTAAGTCCTTCCTTAACCATCCTTAAAAAAACAAAAACAAACAAAAAACCCCAACAACTTCACCCACCACCCCTTAGAAACAAATTCTTCCAATTCATTCTCTCTCCCTTATCCCTCTCCGCATGCATACTCTGTATTTTACTTGTGTATTCTGTTTGTCATCCGTATCCTTTCACCAGAATTTGGGCTCCAGGATGGCAGGGGTGTTTGACTTTTTAATTCAGTGCTCTGTCCTCAATGCCTAGAACAAAACTTGGCTAATAGTGGGCACTCAGTAAACATACTGAGTAAGCTAACAAACGTCTTGCCTATCCGACCAGAATCCTCCAGTCTGGTAAGGAAAACATTTTATGCATCTTTTGTGTGTCTTTTGTATGTTCCACAGTGCTCCCCAAAGAGAATCCAGACCCATCAGGCATGCACATATTCCTTGACCGACTAGGAAATATTCTTAAATCATTGTTTTAACTACTGATAATTTATCAAATAAAAAAGAAGTACCTAACTTTTTCTTATTTTACTTTTGCCAAGGCCATATTCATAATCAAAGTAAGTATCTGCTTTTTAATAATGTTTATCCATATAAATTAAATTGCGATCAAAATGATCCTGGTTCTTCAAAGCTACAGGGTTATAAGTTGGTACTTTTTGTGTGTGTGTGTGTGGTACGCGGGCCTCTCACTGTTGTGGCCTCTCCCGTTGCAGAGCACAGGCTCCGGACGCGCAGGATCAGCTGCCATGGCTCGCGGGCCCAGCCGCTCCGTGGCATGTGGGATCTTCCCGGACCGGGGCACGAACCTGTGTCCCTTGCATCGGCAGGTGGACTCTCAACCACTGCAGTTGGTACTTTTTATTCACAGAGCTCAAAGAACTAGGGAACTAAAAACAACGCATTGGTGACAAAGCACAGAATGCATTTGCTATGGGACTCCCTAGTTTACCAGTTTCTGAATTTCTAAAATGAGGAATTAGGCTCAGCATTAAATGATACTAAGTTCCCACCAGGAGTTTTAGGACGTGTTTTATGCATTATTCCATTTACCCTTGCAATTCCTCTGTAAAGTAGCTGATATTAATAACATTTAAAATGTAATAAATTTGGAAGAATCAATAACAACGAGTTATATGGTAGCGCCTCAACCAGTGTCCTACTAGACCAACGGTTGGCAAACTATGGCCATAAGCCAAATATAACCTGCTGCCTGTTATTTTAAATAAAGTTTTATTTGAAAACAATCACACTCATTTTTTACATATAATTGATGGCTATTTTAACACCACAGTGACAGAATTGAGTAGTTGCAACAGAGACTACCTGGCCTTCAAAGTCAACATTTTTACATATAGCTCTTTACAAAAAATTTTTTCCACATCCTGTACTAGACTGTATGTTGCATGAGGGCGCAGTGTTGCCTGTTATGTTCTCTGCTGCATTCCCAGCACCTAGAACATTGTCCGGCATAGAATAGGTGCTGAGCAAATCTTTTTTGAATGAATGAATCAATGACCCCAGATCTATGTGACTCCAAGTCACAAAATTTTCACTTTAGTCCTTATTTCCTTAGTTCCAAACTGGTTTTCTATAAAGATCTGCTTAAAGGAAAACTCCATTATATTTAGAAGGAACTTATAACAAAAATATAATTAAAGTAGTATACGTATACGGATGCTCCATCTTCAATCCAATTCCTGGAAATGATTAACAAAAGGCCAGGATAATATTCCACCTTTGGTGAATTTCTCATACTTCCTCTTACTTTTAAATTTCTATTGTGCTCTTGAAAAGTAACTTGAAAGACATGGAAGGATTTCCATATTCATTCTCTATTGATGATGCCTTAATCCACCTGCTTCGCTCTTCAAGAGATAGAAGGATTTTTCTATAGAGGGGTATTATTTATTCATACAGGGTAATAAAGATATTAATAAATGGTGATGATACTATAGCTCTTGCTGTGATCTGGAAATCCAGCTGTGTTCTCTTCACTTTCTTTACACCTAAAAATAATAGATGCTGTACAACTCAGCCAACAGTTCTGCTGACAGTGCACCAGGCAGAAGGGAGTCGGTTCCTCTTGTGCACAGCTGCAATCTCTTAGCAAGTAGTTTTTTTAATTGTTTTTTATTTTGACTAGCACAGCACATTGATAAGATAGGTTTTCTCAGATTTCCTGTCTGAACAAGGTGATTTTTTTACTTCATATTCAAGTTACTAAACCCACAATTTCTTAACATTTATTGGAAGGACCTACCCATAAACAGGTGATCTCAATGTAAGTCAGAAGGGTTCCATCTGATAGCACCTGAAACTTGCAAAGATATAGTAGAAGCTGTTGTTTTCATTAGCTCGGTATTCATTCCATCTTCTCCTGGAAATGGCACTCCTGTTTTCACTGAGGAAGCACTCCTCCCCTTTTATTCTAGGTCATTTTTTGGGGTTTGATGTCACAGGAGGCTCCAGGAATTAGTCCCTCATGCACTTGACATCAATCAAAGGACTCTATTCTTATAACTGCAGTGACTGTGTCTGTGATGAACACAGACTCAGTGTGGGCCACTGACTGTCAGATCTTGGATATTCATTCAAATTCTACTCTTTGGGTTGCCGAGTTGTCATAACTCTGTAGCTGTTCACAGTCATTTTACAAATTCCAGGGGGAGAGATTACTCGATTTTAAAGCCAACTCAGAGAGGAATTGGTCCAAAAGATGAGTAAAGCAAAATAATTATATCTGATAACCTAGTTTGAGTTGCTGGAACTAAGAATGCCTGAAGTTACATCTCTAGACTATTCTGAGCTGGGTTTCTATGCTTTGCAACCCAAGGAGCCTTACTGCTTTAGAAAACAGATTCATTTGAGGATTTATTTTTCTGGAGAGTTCAAATGTTTTAAAAGGGCACCATTTAGTATTCAACAAGAACTAAATATGGAGTCAGAAAACCTCAATTCAAAATGGTATCCTTTGGATTATCTGAGTCTTATTGAACTCATCTGTGAGAACGCTATAGGATCTGTGCTCGCCTATATTACAGGGTTATTGTGAAGACCAAATGAGACAATGAATGTAAAAATTTTCCAGAAATTGAAAGTGTTGTGTAAAAGTAATGGTAGGTCAATTTCCTTTAAAAATACAGCAGTATACTATGTTTCATAAAGAGATGAATTATCTAGTAGTGCTTTATTGAAAGAGTCATTAGAAATGTACAAAGTACCTCATTATGAAGTTATTGAGTAAATGAGTCATGTGAACAAGTGAACTCTTGTCATGAGTTCTTAGGGAAGTTTTGTGGCAATGGCAAGGAAAGCTAGGAAAACACCAAATGTAGAATCCAAGTTAGAACATCATTTATTCATTCATTCAGAAAACATTTTAAGCACCAACTACCAAGTCAGTACCAAAAAGACGCCAGAGATTTAGGCAGCAAAGCATTCCAGATGCAACTGGGGAGATGACAGACCAATATATAAATAATTGAAATAAGCTAAGTACTATGATAGAGATAAGAATCGAATACTAGAGAAGCAGAGAGATGGAATCCACTATCAATGCTTAAAGGTACTGGGGAAAGTTTCAGTAAGAATGTGACCTTTAAGCTCTGTCTCAAGGGATAAAATATAGTGCTCGAGGGAGACAGAGTTGAAAGATATTCTGCAAATTTTAGATCTAAAGGTGACTGTGGAGATCAAATAAGCTTTGAGCAACAGATATGATATCGAATTTCTATTGAAAACTTTTGTATTTCACTATCAGTTCTGCTGACAACTCACAAGGGTGACCTTGTAAAGTTTCCTTCATTTTTCCGGACTTACATCTCAATTTAGAAAGGAGGGGGTTAGGTGACCATTAGTGTATGTTCCAGGTCAAAGAGCCTATACTCTATGTTTGAAACCCCATTTTATAGATGCAAAAGTTTGAGATCTAAAACAATGTAAGTTACTTGCCCAAAGAATGGTTATAATGTAGAAGAATGAAATACCAATATAAAATTGTTATACATGTTCAAATTTATTGCACTTGAAATGAATTTATTACATGTTCAATTTCTTCACAGGTATATTTGTGATTGGCAGCATGAGATTCACAAGAAGGGCTGGTTCAGCCTAGAGAGCAATCAGGCAACTGGCTGTAGTCCTTACTTTGTATACTTTTACAGACAAGGGAAAGAATAGTAATGACCTACTGTACCAGAAAATTACACCTTGGTGTTTGGGCACCATAGGAATTTTCCCAGGAGTTGGGAAAGAGTACACAAGATATTACCTTGAATCTTTCCCTAAAACTCTGTGTGACAAAGCTGAGGTTACTATTAGGAATATAGACCTCAAGTAAATTACCGTCCTTTGTAAGATGTGTTGGACTTTTGAATAGGCAAATTCCTATGCCAACTTTGCTCTGTCTTGCAGAATGATGTCATAGATGAGACTCATGTTTTATTTCTTCATATACCACCTGGGGAAATGTTTTCAAACTAAGCATCAGCACTTTCACAATCTAGATTCCAAGATATGTCAAAAATTCACCAAATATTCACCTCCCCCAATGGCCAGTTGGCCATTTTCAGTAAAGCGCTCTGAGGAGACACACAAGAATTTACATAGCAGATCTTTATCACCCATTGTCAACTCACTAAATATTAATTAAGTTGAAGTGTTAACATTTTACTCTTAATGAACACCTATGGGAGGTACATTGCTAGGGTAACAACAAATAGCCGAAAAATAAAAATCGGGTTCTAGCACATCTTTCCAGTTCCAGCCACATTTTAAGAGTTAAGTATATTCTATGTATCATTAACCACTCTTCACCATTAAAAGGTACATTGATATCATTCATAAAAAAAATACTGTACAAAAATCTAAAATTTTATGTTATAAAATTTCTATTATAAAAGGGTTAGTCTCCTAACAAAGATTTTCAACCAAATTCCATTCAATACAACAAATTCTGCTTAAAGACTTCCTGTGAGAAAATCATTTAGGGAGGCCTTACAGGGGATCAAAAGATGAATAATATTAACTAACATTTATTGAGTGTGCCAGGCACTATTGAAATACTTTAAATTATCTTGTCTTCCCATCAATGCTATGAGGTAGATAGTATCATTAACCTACTTTTGCAGATGAGAAAACTGAAGATCAAAGGGGTTACATAAATTTCTCAAAGTACACAAGTAGTAAGTGATAGAGCCTGGAATGAACGCAGGCAGGCTAATACCAGAGTCTGTTCTCCTAACCTCTGCCTTAACATTTTCAATCAATATTATAATAATTTTAGATTTATAAAAATCAGGATTGCGTTACCTAATGATTCCTTAATAAGTATTTTTTGATTAATAAGTGTGTTGAATTTAACTTTAAACAGAGGTAGTTCTATCCAATATTGGTTATACAGATATTATAATAAAACAAAACTAGTCAAAAAAAAGAAAAGAACGACCCTATACTATCTCTCATTTGCCTAGTTTTTTGTTTGTTTGTATGTGTTTTATTTGCTTTTAGATGAACTTATTTATCTGAATTAAATTGCCTAAGTTCGGAGGATCATTGCTAATATCCACTCACCTTTATATAGCATGGCTCTCTCAGCAAATCAGGGGTCTTATTATTTGTCTATATTTTTTTATCAAGGCATAAACAAAAGAATGTCACAGATGGCTCGAGAAATAAGCATAAGGTACTAAAATTCAGACTCAGGAAAATTGTGTTATTAGGAAAGTAAGCTGTACGAACTGGAACTTTGTATTATTTTCTCATCTGAGTAAAGCTTTCTGCCTGTAAGTGAAGGCTTCTGCATGATTTCAACCATATTGCATGTAGAGAATGTGAATCCATCTTGACAGTTTTTCTGTGTGAGTTTGCCTGCCAAAGATCCACACCAGTGGAAGATGCATTCTAGACATTCCTGCCAAGCTACTACCATCGCAGTTCCACAAAGCCCTACTTCACCTGTTTTCAGTGCTTCCAGAGAAATGCACAGAGACAAGAGACATTTTACTTAAAGCTCTACAAGTTTTTGGTCTTATTTTCCTTTTCACCTCTGAAGCATTCTGCTTTAATTATTACAAATATTGGTGTGGGTCTTTTGGTTTATTTGTTCGCTATTGTTGTTGTTGTTTGCCACTCAACTAAAAAAGCAAAAGAAACAACCAACCAAAACAAATAAACAAATAAACAAAAAGCCCAGGCCCTTTGGATTCCTAAGAGAAGGCAGGTCCCTTTTAAAGCAGAAATAGCGAAATCCTTTGTTTTTAACTCCCATTTACTATCATGGAGTCAAAAATTCTTAAACATGAGTTTTTAGTGATTAGTTAATCCAAGTCCTTTATTTTAAAAATAGGGGACGATGAGTCCCCAAAAGTTAAAGAAATTGTCCAAGTTCTCTTGTTTATTTAATAGCAGAATCAAGGTTTTTTAAATTAATTTTTTTATTGAAGCATCGTTGAATTAGAATGTTGTGTTAATTACTGCTGATAGCCAAGTGACTCAGTTATACATTTTGGTAACTAATTTCGTAGCCAGTTGCTTATAACTTCCAATTATGTCTCTGTTTCCATAAACACATGCTCCTCTCTAGGCATGGATGGGGAGTCATACGGTTAGCTGGTAAAACTTCGATGCTTTTATCATTCTTATAATGATATCCCAAGTGAAAGGAGCAGTACTGTCTTGAAATTACGCATTTGAGCAAAATAAATACAGTAGGTATATCTGAGAAGAGAAAGCAAACAGCAGTGAAGCTCCATAAAAGCTAATTATCTAAAGAAATATATTTTCACCTAAGGGGTAAGCTCTCAGAACTCACCCTGAGAGACATGAGGAGGATGAAATTCAAGTTTGATCTTCACTTTGGCAGATACCTTGGGTCTTCAATAAACTTTGATTAATTATCCTTTAGAGCATAGTCTTATTCTATTGGACATTATTTTTTATGTGTTTCACTATTTGTATTCATCCTCAGAAATAAAATAACTTCAACAATGTACTGTTATTATAGCTATCTTTCATTATTATATGTATGCAGATGTAGGACAAAGTTCATGGAGAAGACCCACTCATAAACTAGACCATTCCCTCCCCCAACTCGTCTTGTCCATATCTATGCTTGCTTAATTAATTAATATATATGATCTTCATGCTCAGTAGACGTAACAGGCAAGTTATTGATGTAAATGAACTTCCAGTCCATAGCTTTTGTGTATATGTGTTAAAAATTTGGTTGTTAATTAGGGTTAAATAAATAAAATATATTTCTGTTTCTTCAAGAAGATGAAAAAGTGTATATAATATAATATATATGTGTATGGGTATATATATACAATATATAATAATAGCTATAAAGGAACATTTATTATTTAATTATTATTATTGATATAGCTATAAATATTAGCTATAGATACTGAGGATACAAAGGTCCAGAGAACTTAAGTGACTTGCCCAAACTTATTCTTCAAAACTGAGATAAGAGAACAAGTTTTCTGATGCATACATAAATAAAAGTATACTGATATTTCCTTAGTGCCATAATCCTTTAGCTAAAACCAGTCATGAAGACTGTTAGGAAGAATCACACATAATAAAACTAAAAATATTATAGTTATAAGGCCTTAAAGCATACGTCAATATATTTAAAGGTGTGAAATCATACAAAGTATGTTCTCCAACCACAATGGAATTAAATTAGAAATCAACAATAGAAGGAAATTTGGGGAATTCACAAATATGTGCAAATGAAAAAACACGCTTCTAAAGATTCAATGAGTCAAAGAAAAAAATCACAACAACATTAGAAAATACCTTGAGGTAAGTGAAAATGAATACACAACATACCAGATTAATAGGATGTGAGCAAAGCAGTGCTCAGCGAGAAGCTCAGTATAAATGCCTATATTTAAAAAAAAAAAAAATCTCAAATTAATAGCCTAACTTAATATCTAAAGAAAGGAGAAAAAGAAACTAAACTCAAAGTAAGCAGAAGGAAGAAAATAATACAATTGGAGCAGAAATAAAATAGCTCATAAGAAAAAAATCACTGAATCAAAAGACTGATTCTTCAAAATTAATAACAAAACTGACAAATATTTACTTATATAACAAGAAAAAAGAGAGAAAACTCAAATCACTAAAATCAGGACTGAAAGAAGGAAATCATTACCAATCTGACAGAAAGAATAATGATTTTGTGGGGATAACAGGAAGAGCCATATGCCAATGAAATAGACTACTTAGATGAAATGGACAGATTCCTAAAAGACACAAGCTACCAGACTGAGTTAAAAATAAACAGAAAGTCTGAATTGAACCATAACAACTAAAGAGATTGAATTAATAATTTTTAAACTTCCCATGAAGAAAAGCCCAAGCCCATATGGCTGGTGAATTCTACCAGACATAGAAAAAAAAAAATAGTGCCAACTCAATTAATATGAAAGTCTTCCAAATATATAAAGGGAGGGAATATTTCCCATCCCATTTACAATTCCATATTACCCTGATACCAAAACCTGGAAAAGATATTCCAAGGGAAGGAAACTACATATCAATATCCTCTATGAAGAAAGATGAATAAAGATTTTAACAGAATAGTAGCAAACCATATTTGCAAACAAATAATAAGGTTTATACCTGCACATTATATGAAATGTCCAGAATAGGAAAATCTATAGAGAAAGAAAATAGATTAGTGGTTACCTAGGACTGGAAGTTTGATGGAGAATGACTGCTAATTGGTACAACAATTCTTTTGGAGGTAATAAAACTGTTCAAAATCTAGATAGAAGTGATATTTACACAACTCTCTGAATATACTAAAATCACTGAGTTGTACACTTAAAAAAAGTCAATTTTATGGCATGTGAATTATATTTCAATACAAACGTTAAAAACATTACAGCCATATACAACAAAGGCCTCTAGTAACATGGTTATTCTTTAATGAGCAGGGCTAGAAAGGGGGATCTATGAAATTTATGGATCTTCTATCTGTAACATTTTATTCTCTTCTGACTTAAATGTTTTCTTTAAAACCATTTCTTTTCATAAAAAAGCTTTCCTTAAGGCTTTACCAATATGATTATGAAACAATTACCTGATAGCATTCTCTTTGCTTAGACAAGTGAGTGGTTTTTCACCAATAGGTATAAGGTAGTTGTAATGCTCATGTGTAATTCAGCATAGTTAAAATACTATTCTAGATAATACTTAGTGATATCTCTGTAACCTTGTCATTGTCACTCACTTGTGCTCTACTATCTTTTCTAATGTGAGAGAGCTATAGGTTGAGTTATAGGTAGAAAATGTAGAATTTTTTTCTTTTTCTTTTAATCCTTCTGCTTTTGCATTTAGAGTAAGAATATCCATTACCTTGGAAGTGTTGGGAAGAGATTATTTGCTTCATCCTATGGAAAAATAGCAATTTATCTGAAAGGCAACGATAGGAGAAAGAACTTGTGCAATTCAACCTCTTCTGGATTCTCCCCTTTGAGCTTGCCTGCTCTGACAGTGTGTGCATCTTCTTTTGATCTTGATTTAATATGGTAAACATATCTAGGTCAAGACTTATGTTTGTCTTTTCTGTGAACATCTGAACTCTTCCCTTTCTAATCCTGCTATCGGGGCTTAACGCCATAAAACAAATCCTATTTTACCTTTCCAGGTACATATCTAATTAGTAGCCTCATCCTTCAGTGAGCTGGTCCAAGGAGTATGCTTGAGGATCAGACTGCAGTAGAGAATTTTTTTTAAAATCCATGTATTTATTCTCCAATATATCTTTATCAGTAGCAAAGTTGATATTTAATTCCTATTTCAATTCTCAAATGGTTCCAAAATTGGAAGGGTAAAGTGAGATGTCATTCACAAAGCCGTGGGTGGGTGTATTATGCATGGGAAGGTCATCTGTCATATATATCACAACCCGAATAGAGCACAACTGGCTTTAATCACTTGTCCACCCTTGTAGGAAAGTAATTTACCTCAAAAATGACACCAGGTAACAAGTTCATGCCTTAAAATATAACATATCTGGCCCATATGGGAAAATAGAGTGCTCCTGAAGCCCACCTCCCACCATGGAATCATGCAGAGTGTCATCTGAACAGCATGGTTACTGTCTTTGTGAAAAACAAGGTATCCACTAGTTTCAGATGGAAGCAGACTGATGTGCCACTTCTGTGTCCATCCTCACTCCTGTGTCCCTGCTTTCCAAGGCTAGGCATCCATCTGTCCAGAATTATTTAACTAGAATTCTGCCTGGAGGAAGGAAGCTGGGCAACATGGCCAGACTTATGTAATGCTCCCAAAGTGTACTTCCACCCTATTAATTTCAGGGATAGGTTTGAGATTCCCTAAGAGAGGAAGGGAAGGTAAAATGGGGAGAGACTGGGTTCCTGTTTCCAGTGGTTAATATTCCACGCTTGAATTGTTCATCTGTCCCTATTCTCTTTTCCCTGAGTCCTAATTTCATTTTACACTCCCATGACAGAGAGGAAAGGTCCATTCTATCACCTTTCCCCAGGCACATTCTCTTTTTTGCAGACACTGTTGCCTCCAGAATTCATCAAAACCTTGTATGAGGCTCTCCTTTAAATGTCCCTTTGCAACTCTCTGTATTGGTGACATTGGTACCCTTACCTCAGACCTGTAATTGAAATAAATAGTGCAGAACTATATTCTGGGTATATTTTTTTCTTTCTGTGCTGGCCAACTCATTTTATCTGCAAATTTTAAACTGCATGGAGATGAATATTAATGGCCATGTTATTATGTAAAGGTGGCATTGAGATTGATGCATGGTAAATACTCCAACTAGGAGGTGTGGAATTGCCTATCTCTGATAACTCCATGTTCTCAATACCTAACTAGATACTCTTGAGACCTATAACTTTTGCTTTTATTCTGCAGGCATATGACTTCCTCTCATTTGAGAGGCTACCTGGGGAAAAATGCCTACCCAACTGAAGAAGAAACCAATGTCCACAACCTACATTAATCAGCTTAGACCTTCCCTTTAAAGGCATATAAATCATCAACTAAGGATTACCAGAAATTTGAGAAAAAAAGCAATGCTAAAGAGAACTCTCCAGATTAACAAACAATAACCTGGTAGGAAATCTAATTTAAATGAATATTATTTATATGTATATTGTAGCAATTTATTAAAAGTGATGATACTATTGTAAAAATAAGAGATCTAGTGAGTCCAAGTTATGATTATCAATACAATTTGAATGGAATCCTAAACCTGATTACCTACCTGGAGAGCTGAAAGATAAAAATCAAGGAAACCTTCCAGAATACAGAGCAAGAAGAAAAAAGTGATAGAAAATATGGGAGAAGTTAATTCAGAAGAAGTATAGATCTAGGGGTTCCAAAGGACATCTAAATGGAGTTTCACAATAAGAGACTAAAGACAAAAGAGAGAAAGAAGTAATAATATGTACACGAAAATTTCCTCAAGTTAAGGAAAATCACTAGATTGTTTTCTGTATCCACGAGTCTGTTTCAGTTTTGTTATATACATTTTATTTTCTAGATTCCACGTATAAGTGATAACATACAGTAGTTTTCTTTCTCTGTCTGACATATTTTATTAAGCATAATACTCTCTAGGTTCATCCATGTTACTGTAAATGGCAGAATTTCATTATTTTCTATGGCTGAGTAATATTTCATTGCATATACATATAATTGTGTATATGTGTGTGTGTGTGTGTGTGTGTGTGTGTGTGTGTGTGTGTGTGTATATATATATATATATATATATATATATATACACCAGATATTCTTTATCCATTCACCTGTTGATGGATACTTGGGTTGCTTCCATACCTTGGCTATTATAAATAGTGCTGCTATGAACATTAGGGTACCCTTTTCAAATTAGTGTTTTCATTTTCTTTGGATATATATACCCAGCAGTAGAACTGCTAGTTAATAGGGCAGTTCTACTTTTAGTTTTTTGAGGAACCTCCATACTGTTTTCCATAGTAGCTGCACCAATTTACATTCCCACCAACAGTATACAAGGGTTCCTTTTTCTCCACATCCTAGCCAACATTTGTTCAAAATAAGGGCATTTTTAAGAGTTGATGGTTCAGAATTTCTAGCTTTCATGTGTGTTTCTGAAAAAGATGTTACTTTACTGTATACTGCAGATAAACTTTAAAAAGGAATTTTAAAAAAGCACAATGAGATTTCATGTCAGTATAGATGAAGCAGAAATTGGTAAAATTATAAAAGAAAATTGGAGGACACAGAAAGTTATCCTCATGAAGAAAGTGCACCCCTTGCATAAATATATAATTAAGAGATGGAATTGCTCTAACTGTATGATAAGGCACATGTTTCTATTAGAAAGAAAAACTCATTCACTCGGTTGAGTGTTTCCTGCTACTAGATTTAGGATCTCCTTCAGGGTAAGGCACTTGCATAATTTACCTTTGCGTCCCAAGTACCTGAACATTTAGCCAACATGAATGTCCCTTAGGCATTTCTCATGTCACCTTACTCAAATCAAATTTCCTCTCTCATGATCATTCCCTTAGGTACACCAACATATCTGTCCTGAGAAAATAAGAATGAATGTTAACTTCAGTTATTTCATACTCTGCAACCAGAGAATCACCGAATTTTGTTACCCCTACCTCTTTCATGAAACTTCAATCCATAGAGTCTTCTATCTCCATTTTTCTAGCTTGGGCATTAATTGCTAACAAAGAACCATTCCAAGAAGATCTTAACTGGTCTCCCTTCCTGACTGATGGGTCTTTCTCTTTGATTAAATCTATCATTTACATGCAAAGATTGGATATTGTGCAATAGAAAATAAAAAACTTATGCTATATCTTATTGTATAAATCACTATTTTTCTTATACTATCCATTCTGCTTTTCTTTTACAGCAATACTACTCAGTTTTTACCTAACCACGTGGTTGAGTAGAACAAAAGCTACTTTCCTCTTTGTCTTTTGCAGATAGTTGTAGCCATGTTTTGGATAAAAGGATGTAAACAAAAGTGGTTTTGCAACTTCCAGGAAATAGTATTTAAAGGACAGAGAATGTCCTTCTGCTTTCTGAGAGGCTAGAAGGGAGATATTCTCACTGGAATGGGAGCAACCATACTAGATATGAAATTGTAAGTCATTTTGAGGATGATGAAGTTGGGTCCCCGATCATGATGGAATCCTCATTTCTAGTCATGGACTGGGTGTGTTTATGTACAGAAGAAATAAACCATTATAATAGTTAAACCTTATAATTCTGGGATTTCTGTCACTCATGCAAATATTAAATTATATATTTTTTTTCTGGCTACAGATATATTCATCCCCAATCTCCAACTTTCCAGAGGTGGCTACGTGCCAAGACCAAATCCACCTCTAAAGTGGAATTTGGTTGCTGACCCAGCCTCACCTTTCTTGTCGGCCCCTTTCCCCCATCATAATATTAGACTTCTTAAATCACCATCAAGGCTGTTCACAATGTGTCTACAACCTGCCTTTTAATATTGGATCCTACTACATTGTGCCGTATGGTATGTATTCTTTCCCCTGCAACGGTTCATCATTTCTTCTTCTTTCTGTTATCCTGTTTATCTCCACTTACTTCCTCTCTAAGCCTTTGGTTTACTCGTCATGCTTTTCTGGTCTAAATATGTTTTGTTTTGTTTTGTTTTTCCTGTACACATCCATTTCAACAATCTACCAAAAGACTAAGAGATACAGTATTCCTAATCATTTTGAAAACTCAAAAAATCCCATGGGATGCCAACCTTACTGAACCATTACTATATTCTAATATATTCACCTTTACTTGGCTTCAAAGAGTAAAAAACGAGAGGTGAATTTACTCCCAAGTTTTTTGTTTGTACATCCTATTACAATATCTGTTCCTAAAAGTGGTTATAGTTTATCAGTACATTCTTTGGATATTTAAAGGAAGGGAGATAAAAACAGCATAGGTAAGGGTGCACGCACACACACACACACACACACACACACACACTCAGGTGTGCAAAATATAAATGCTTTATAGTCTTCATATAAATTGTCTCTAGAACTGGGAAAACCAGCCACTGAATATTTTTGTGAACCTTTCCCCCTCCATATGCATATACACAATCACTGACTTCTATTTTATGTGTTCTCTTATTCAGTGTTTTAGTACTTATTATCATTGAGTCCAAATTCAAAATTTGATGAACACCTTCCAATTACATCCAATTTGGTTGCCTTAGGCAATTTATTTTAAAGAGCTATCACTTTCATTGGCATTCATTCACAGCATCGTTGTACTCCTCATCTGCTGGCACGGTGATTGTCAGAGCTCAGGAATCTGCCAGGCAGCTTAAGGGTGCCCATCTCAATCAAGGGGAAAAATGACAAAAGAAAGCATTATGCCTCATTAAATGATATTACAGACACTGCAGTGCTCTAATCTGTAATTGAAAATAATTTCAAAATCACACAAAGAATGGCCTCCTGTGAATTTTCTAACACTTACAAACTCAGAACAGTTTTAAGACATTTAATGGTTATATTATACAGCCAATCCACCCAGGCCGGAAAAACTGCCTCTTTCCATTCTGAGTTGGAGCAGATAGAGACAAATCAGAACCTTCATGAGAGAAGAAAAATGATGACTCACAAAGCCCTCCTTGGGAGTCAGAATTCGGGAAGTATTTCACTGCCATAGACTGATGTCCATTACACAAAGCCTTCACCACCAGGAGTCGCTGTTGCTGGTGCGTCAGAGCACAACCAGCCACCTGCATGTGTGTGGTGACTCTACCCCTTCACCTCTCGAGTTGTTTGTTCCAGGTGAAAGTTGAATCATATCCATGACATAGCATGAAGTTTACATTACGTCTGCAAAGGCTGTTGAGGACGCTGGAGATAGACAAAGAGCCTTCACTATCTCTGGCTGACAATCAAGTTCCTTTAGCAACAATGTACTTTCACAGGAAGGAAAAGCTAAGACAAGAAAGCAGCAAGACCACTACAGAAGTCATTTCAATAGTTGGAATATCTGGGGTGGTTTGCTCTGCCTCAAATATTCCAATTCTGGAAGTGGTTAGTGGCTTCAGTGGGACCAACTACAGCCACTTGAACTGGGTTGCATTCAATCTTATATTATTTGAGCAACACGTTAGCGATACATGGTTTCTCTACTACAAAAGCTGACATCTGCAGGGAAGGAGGAGGTAGGTCAAGGTGGGGACAAAGAAATGCCTAGGCCTGAAATTAAAATCAGGTCAAGAGACAGACAAGGATTAAAATAAATAGTAATGACACTGGAAAACATGTTATGTCCATGGGTAATACAATAGAAGAGGTGGAGTGAAAGAGACTTCAGTGAAAATTCTTTAGTATCCAGAGAAAGAATATCTTCATCAGTGGAGATAGCATTCTGGATGATTTAAATGGCCTTTCTTGTGTTATTATATGTGATGCACCAATCAAAGCCTAAAGAAACTGTGCATTTTTCTGTCCACAGTCACATCACATTTTAAATACATCTGCAATAAGCTGAGGTAAGGAACAATTAGTTCACTAAAATCTCATCACATTCGAAGGCTATAATAAAATAAAATCTGTACACCTTTTCAACCATAGATTATGAACTAGAACAGATGATGCATGAGAGCAGGGACTTTGCCATTTTCACCTGCTGTACCTCTAGGGTCTAAAACACTTCAGGGTATATATTACAGGCTTGAGCATGAATGAATGAATGGGAAAAGCCTTGCCACAGACACAGTTGTACTGAAGCAACCAAGTACATTTCCTCAGAATACGAAAAGAATAGTAAGATAACTTTATTTCCAATTTCATTCTACTGGCAGCAAACCCAGATGATGTTTCTCAGTAAATATAACTATGGTAAACAGTTTTTCAAAACAGTATCCTAAACTTTTCTTTCTATAGACTGTACTGATTAAAAAAAACTTTGTTGTACCATATTATGTTAGTTTCAGGTGTACTACGTAGTAATTTGATATGTGCATCCATGATGAAGTGATCATCACGGTAAGTCTAGTAACCATCTGTCCTTGTACAAAGTTATTACAATATCATTAACCATATTTCTTATGCTGTATACTAAATCCTCATGGCTTATTTACTGTATAACTAGAGGTTTGTACTTTTTTAATCCCCTTCACCTGTTTTGCCCACCCTCCACCACCCTTCCCTCTGACAACCAGACATTTGTCCCCTGTATCTATGAATCTGGTTTTGTTCCATTTGTTTGTTTTGTTTTTAGATTCCGCATATAAGTGACACCATATTATTTGTCTTTGTATGACTTATTTCACATAGCATAATACCATATAGATCCATCTGTTTTGGTGTAAATGGCAAGATTTCATTTTTTATGGCTGAGTAATATATATCTACCACATCTTATTTATCTATTCATCTGGTGATGGGCATTTAGATTACTTCCTTGTCTTGGCTATTGTGAATAATGCTGCAATGAACATTGGGGTGCATCTATCTTTTCAAATTAGTATTTTTGTTTTCTTTGGGTAAATACCCATGAGTGTAATTGCTGGATCATATGATAGTTCTATTTTTAATTTTTTGAGGAAACTCCACACTGTTTTTCATAGCAGCTGCACCAATTTACATTCCCACCAATGGTGCATGAAGGTTCCTTTTTCTCCACATCCTTGTTAACACTTGTTATTTGTTGTCTTTTTGATGACAGCCATTCTGACAGGTGTGAGATGGTATCTCATTGTGGTTTTGATTTCCATTTCCTTGATGATGAGTGACGCCGAGCATCTTTTCATGTGTCTGTTGGTGATCTCTATGTCTTCTTTTTGATGTTGAGTTGTATATTTTGGATATTAACCTCAGTCACAGTAATCAAAACAGTTTGTACTGGCACAGAAACAGACACACAGATCAATGAAACAGAATAGAGAGCCCAGAAATAAACCCATGCTTATATAGTCAATTAATCTACAACAAAGGGGGCAAGAATATACAATGGGGGAAAGACAGCCTCTTCAATAAATGGTGTTGGGAGAACTGGACAGCTACATGCAAAAGAATGAAACTGAATTACTTTTCACAGCATTTACAAAAATAAACTCAAAATAAAGACTTAAATGTAAGATCTGAAACCATAAAACTCCTAAAAGAAAACAGGCAGTACACTCTGATATTAGTTTTAGCAATATATATATTTCTTTTGGATCTGTCTCCTCAGGCAAAGGGCACAAAAACAAGAGTAAAAAAAAAAAGGGACTATGTCAAACTAAAGAGAAGGAAGGAAACCATCAACAAAATGAAAAGGCAGCCTACTGAATGGAAGAGATACTTGTAAGTGATATATCTGATAAGGGGTTAATATTCAAAATATACAAAGAACTCATACAACTCAACACCAAAAAAACAACCTGATGAGCAGTTACTTGAGACCCCTCAGAGCTAACCAGCTTGTTCAAGAACACACTATCCATGGCAAAACCAGAAAGAGAACTCAGGACTTCTGAATTCCAGGACTTTGGTGGAGGACTATGGAAAGCATATGGACTTTAACTCAGACCAGTCTGGTACCGAATGCTGTCTCTGCCATAAGCTAGTAAGATAAAGTCAAGCATAGTCCTTTGCCCGATTGCCTAGCTTTGAATCTCAGCTCTTCCATTTGCTAGCTGTGTGATCTCAAGCAAGATATGTAACTTCCCAGAATCTTGGTTTCTTCATCTGTAAAATGAAGATAATACAAGAAACTACTTGAAAAAGTTTCTGTGAAGATGAACTGAGTTAATGAAAGTGCTTAGTATAGTGTCTGGCCTATAGTTAGTGCTCAACAAATAATTAGAGGTAATTCAGTTTTTATTTTTTTCTTTCTCAAACCTGTTTGATAACTCAAAGAAATAGCCCTTAATATAAACGCTCATCTCAGTGCCTAGAGCATATAAGGCTTTATCCTCTTTGTACCCTCCCATTATACTGTACTATATGCCTAAAAATGGGTGGGTGTGGTTTTGCACAAACCTTCTGTTGGGTGGGAATAATTCTTTTAAAGTAAATAACAGCTGGGAAATCATCAACTAGAAAGAGATATATGAAATAAAGTAAAAGTAAAGTCTGAAAACTGGACATGGGTTTTATAATAAACATAGACATGAATTTAAAACAGAAAAAAAAAAGGAAGAAAGAAAGGAGGGAACGAAGGAAGGAAGAGAAGAAGACCAGGTAGTGTATTATTTAGAACGGTTCCTTTCATTCCACTTGTCTATGATATCTCTGAATATTCTCTACCCATGTGAATGACAAAATAATTTTCCTGAACAGGGAGTCTGCTACATTTTCAGGATGGTCATTATAAATGACCCAAACTGAAGTCTTCTCAACATTGCACCATTTTGGTGATACCAGTCTATGAACTCCAATTATTAAATCTCAATCATAGTAATGGAGGGTGAAACTAAAAATCCTCTCCATCGATAAATGAAGAGTTTAAGATCTTGTCTAGAATCAATTAGATCCCCATGGCGAAGGAGAAGGGAGTGGAGCAAAGAACACTGTGTGTTGCTTATATCTTAATTATTTCGAAGACAACTGGGAGCACAGATTTGCTTCTAAACTTCAAGAAACTCACACAGTCCAGATGTCTTTATGTTATCTAAGTGAAAGGTGTAGGCTTCAGGTTCTACACTCTTTCCTTTAAAGAGAATATACACAGTGTTAAAACTAACAAGAAGCTCTGATAAAGATTAACTTAAATTCAACAAAAATTACTGAAGATTAATTATGGGTCAGGCATTCTGCTTTGTAAACATATGGGGATGAGAAGAGAGATAATAGGATTTCTGCTCTCAAAGACTTCATGAAGGGGCACAGGAGGAGATATAAATAAACACAAAACAAATATGTATTGTCTAGTCATAGACATTTCTTTTTTCAGTTTGGAGACTATTAAAATAGAGCATTAAAAAGAATGAAGCAAAAAGGAGAATCACGAACTTGTACAACCAGAAAGTAAACATGTAGAGCTGACTTCAGCTAGAATTGATCCGGTGGCACCGAGGAGCAAGTTTCTCTTTCTTAAATGCTGTCATTCTGATTGACAGAAGCTCCTTCTCCAGAAGTCCACCCACCCACAAGGCCTTTTGTGATCAAAAAATGGCAGGAGACCCTTTGAGTCTCACATCACCCTTTTCCCAGGTCATTTGTAAAATAAAGTGTTTCAGACAGTGGTTATCAAATAAGGCCTAAGGTTTACTCTTTTACTGGCTTTAATTGACACTTGTGCTTATCACTGAACAAGCAGTTGTGGTTAAAGGAATGAGACATGCTGATGGATCCTTAGAGCTTAGGGCTGGGTAAATTGTCCCAAACTACTTGGCTGACAATGGGGAAAGAGGCATATTCCTCCCTGAAGACAACTGTATTGATGGCTAGAGAAAGGTATGAATGTTTATGTGTGTGTGTTAATGGAGGGAGCAGGTGTGGTAGCAGGATGTTGTGACGGCATACCACGGATCCTAGGAAGGCAACTGACAAATACTCACCACAGATACTGAGTCCAATTTAAATTGGCAGCAAAAAGAGAAGGTAGCTTTCTCTGTGGGGAGTGAGACAAAACTTCAAGAAGCTGATTTCTGAGTAGTGCTATCAAGGGTGAGTAGGATTTTATACCATTATTATCAACTCAGGGCTGGGAATGAGTCCAAATAAAGGAAAAGTTTGTAGATTTCATACTATTATTATCAACTCAGGGCTGGGAATGAGTCGAAGTAAAGGAAAATTTGTAGACCTCTGGCCACTCCTTTTAAGACTAGCCTTGCAAAATTTGCCAACATATGTGCTAGGAAAGCCTAGACCTTCAACAGTGTTTTTAAATAAATTTATTTTATTTATTTATTTTTGGCTGCATTTGGTCTTCATTTCTGCCCTCAGGCTTTCTCTAGTTGCAGCGAGCGGGGGTTACTCTTCATTGTGGTACGCGGGCTTGCAGTGGCTTCTTGTTGCGGAGCACAGGCTTCTCTTGTTGCAGTAGGTGCGCAGGCTTCAATAGTTGTGGCTCGCCGGCTCTAGAGTGCAGGTTCAGTAGTTGTGGCACATGGGCTTATTAGTTGGTCTGCGGCATGTGGGATCTTCCCGGACCAGGGCTCGAACCCGTGTCCCCTGCATTGGCAGGAGGATTCTTAACCACTGTGCCACCAGGGAAGCCCCATAGACCTTCAACATTTTTAATGAACAAAGGGTTACTTGATCAAATGCATTAGAACCGCTGCCTTCAATATCTTCTTTTGGAGATTCGTATTCAATTCATTCCAAACAATTTATATTTTGTGTTTTATTCTTTCATTTCTTTCTTCTTCTCCTCCCAAATAAATTTTGCTCATTTCAGTTTAGACCACAATGCTTTCAAGTCATAGGCCTGGACGTGTCACGTTTAATTTACCAAATGAATATATGATCATTTATATGTTCACAAACTGTGCTTTTGTTTGATCAGGCATGAATGTTTGACTTGATTCATATGGGCTTCAATTTTCTTTCAAGGAAAAGATGCATCCACACGGTCATTACTGAGGAAAGAAAGCTGTGTGTTTGTTGGAGAGGGACTGCCAAATTCCCACACCCTCTGGACCTCTGCTTTGAGATTGGCTGTGAATTCTGCTACAGTTTTACTGAAGCCAGGTTTGGGAGCAGAGAGTAAAGTGGGAGACTCGTATAAGAGGTGCAAAGCTCAGAGTAAGTTGAAAAACCTTTTTTTTCCTCCTTCTTTGTTTGAAAACCTCTTCCTTGCCCCCACTTGTTTTGCTTTTGTGACTGATTTCTTCCTTTTAATCATCCTTATTCTGAACTAGACTGAGCTGCCTTGTTAACTACGTAGGTAGGTCGTGTGCTGGGACGAAGATGACTTCAGATGCATCTTTGCTACATTAACACTAGTACAATATTATTAACAAATGGAGGTTCTCAGCATTGCTGTGTAAAGCTCATAGCACAGCAGAGCATGGTAAATATATATGATGGGAGGGGAAGGAGAGGGAAGTATGAGCTTTTAGGACTCTGGAAACATAGGAACAGTAGCCTGGGTACTGACTCTGCTGTGTTCCCCAGGTGAGGATGTGGTCTTACTAGGGCTCCATTTGTTGAAACAATCAAGAGAATTGGATGTTTGCAAATATGCCCTTAAACAGAAATGAGTAGATTATTAGGAGAAAGTATATACAAATGGACAGTAGTATAATAAGAAATTTGATATTTTCACAATTCCTGCAGGACCCCAATTGTGCCAAAATACCGTCTGTTGGTGCAACACACCCCAAGAAAAACATAGAGCAACACAAAGGCAGGCCAAGGCATGCTGTATAGTAATAGAGATGTATATCCCGCCGAGGTTATCACACCTGAAATCATGGTGCGTTTTTTGTTTGTTTGCTTTTTGTGTTTTTAAGTACATGATGGAGTTCCTGGGAAAGTAAAGGAATTCCTTATTGGCTAGATATGATAAAGATGTGTAAAGTTAGTAGTAGGAAAGCATTTGAGTGGACATTTACACTAGAAGCATCTGCAGATCCTGACAGCCTAGAGCTCAGGTTTAAAGAGCATCACAATTGGGAGGAGATACAACTTTATTCCTGTATTTTGTAGTTACCACGTGCGCTAAATTCTTAGTATTTGTTTATATAAGTTGGGAATTATGTTAGAGTTCTCCAGAACAACATATATATTTTTTATATATATTTGTATACATATTCTGGCAGGAGTGCTGTTACTGTCTTGAGTCTTGAGTCTGAAGGCAGTCTAGAGACAGAATTCCCTCCTTCATGGGGAACCTCAGTATTTTCTCTTATGGTCTTCAGTTGATTGGATGAAGACCATCCACATAATGGGGGGTAATCTGCCTTACTCAAAGTCCACTGATTTAAATGTTCATCTCATCTAAAAAACACCTTCGCAGAAACATCTAAACTGTTGTCTGACCAAACGACTGGGCACCATAGCCTAACGAGTGGACACATAAAAACACCTAGCAAAGGAACCAGTAGTTGAGATGTGTAACACAGGGAGCTCTTTCTTCCCATACTCTATTATAAACTATAATATTAAATTAATATGTATATATATTTTCATAGACATGTCTATTTTGTATTTTGAAACAGATTGTTTTATAACCCCAACCTCAAAAGTGAAACTAAGTATTAGAAAAAAGGAAGCTGCAAAAAACACTGGGGAAATATTTTCATGCTCCCAGCTCAGTTTGTCAGAGGCATCAATTTTACAAAGGCCAAGGGTTTATTAGGCTGTATTCTACAGCTAAAGATTGGACTGATAAAAGGCAGAATTAAGAGAAAAATTAACCAGGTTCAAATGTTTCCTCTCTGTCGCATATTCTCCCTATCTGTAAAATGAGAATGATAATACAAAGTTAGGCACTCAGCCCCACAAAACTGAAATATAGAAGAATGTATGCACTTGTGTGCTTTGGGAATAAAGAGAGGTTATAAATATTATAGCTTATTTAAACTCCTCTCCTCTTAGACAAACATCCCACAAATTGTTTTCTAATTTATCCTGCCCTAGGGTCAATTTAATTAATATGCTCCAAATGAGTTCAGATGCCACCATGGAACACAGAGTATAAAAAAGTGGGTTGATGCTTTTTCATTTCTATCGTTTTAAATTCCAGCAAATACTCACTTCGGTTCAGGTTCTAAGGCCATAGCAGTCTGATTTATCTAAGTCAAAAACGAACAGCCTGCTGTGCTCAAGTGTTACTTTCATTTTCCCCAGTTTGTTTCATTAATTTTCTGGGATTCATTTATGAAAGGAGGGGGTTGAACTGGATGCCACTGACGGTCCCTTTTAGATTTGATTCTAGAATTCTTAATCATCATAAACGGTACACTTTTAAGTGAAAAGGAAGAATGGCATGCACACTCTTTCTGCTCAAAGATGGCGCTATTGAGTTTGGTAGAAGATAGACGTGAAGAAATAAAATCAGTCTACTTAACTCAGAACAGGCTGCTTACCCTTCCATTCGGTAGTTATGCTCTCTGTGCAAGAAACTAATGAGCGTTGTTTGTTTTTTTAATATTGAGCTGCATGAGCTGTTTATATATTTTGGAGATTAATCCTTTGTCCGTTGATTCGTTTGCAAACAACCCAATCCAAAAATGGGCAGAAGACCTAAATAGACATTTCTCCAAAGAAGACATACAGATGGCCAAGAAGCACATGAAAAGCTGCTCAACATCACTAATTATTAGAGAAATGCAAATCAAAACTACAATGAGGTATCACCTCACACCAGTTAGAATGGGCATCATCAGAAAATGTACAAACAACAAATGCTGGAGAGAGTGTGGAGAAAAGCGAACCCTCTTGCACTGTTGGTGGGAATGTAAATTGATACAGCCACTATGCAGAACAGTATGGAGGTTCCTTAAAAAACTAAAAATAGAACTACCATATGATCCAGCAATCCTGCTACTGGGTATATATCCAGGGAAAACCATAATTCAAAAAGACACATGCACCCCAATGTTCCTTGCAGCACTATTTACAATAGCCAGGTCATGGAAGCAACCTAAATGCCCATTGACAGATGAATGGCTAAAGAAGATGTGGTACATATATACAATGGAATATTCCTCAGCCATAAAAAGGAAAATAATTGGGTCATTTGTTGAGACATGGATGGATCTAGAGATTGTCATACAGAGTGAAGTAAGTCAGAAAGAGAAAAACAAATATATTAATGCATAAATGTGGAACCTAGAAAAATCGTACAGATGAACTGGTTTGCAGGGCAGAAACTGAGACACAGATGTAGAGAACAAATGTATGGACACCAAGGGGAGAAAGCCATGGGGGGGTGGGGGGGTGATGAATTGGGAGATTGGGATTGACGTGTATACACTGATGTGTATAAAATTGATGACTAATAACCTGCTGTATAAAAAATTAAATTAAATTAAAAAAATAAATAAATAAAAATAAACTAATGAGGGGAGGGATGATTCAGCTTGGATGTAACCTGTCTGTTCTCAGCCGTATTCTCTTCTTAACAGGAATGTACAGTGTGCTAACTACTCATCTGTCTTTGTTTTCAGAATAATAACAATTGTTTTAATTGCCCTCGTTCGCATTATTCTCCTCTTAAGACAAGGCCTCTGATCATTTATCTCTTTGGTTTTAAAAATATATATGGTTTGATTTCTTTCCCCTCTTTTATGTGATTGCCACGTGATATTTTGGTTTGCTTGTTCTAGCCTTCATGTGGTTTTGAAAGTTCATATAAGAAATGCATCTTTCAGGTAGTTCTGGAAACTACTTGGATTCATGGATTTCAGTCTTGGTTTGCCACTGATTGTGAGACTGAGTAAAGCTGCTTTGTCTCACTGGTTCTCCTATTCCTTATATAAAAGACAGGAGTGTCAAGTTCTCTGAGCTCTCAATTTCTTTTGTTCTAAAACTTTTTAATATTTTACATATCAGCCTTGTTAAAAACAAGACAACAGGTTCCAAATGGAGTTGCTAATGCTAAGCCCCATGTCAATAAACTGAGACTTAATTACAGTTTTGGCTCTCTCAGAAATGGAATCTCAAATCAGTAAATCAGGAATCACCAGATCAGTACTCGTTAGGTAATTTGCCTGATAGACCCCAAAAGTCCCCTAAAGGAAAGTAACATTGCAATAACCAATCCCCTTTCTTGTCCAGCATAACCTCCTCATTTCTGCTCCCTTCTGACTATAAAAGTTTCTCATTTTGTACAGCTCCTCAGACCTCCTGTCTATCTGCTGGATTGGACGCTGCCCAATTCATGAATTGCTAAATAAAGCCAATAAGATATTTAAAATTTACTCAGTTGGATTTTGTTTTTTAACAGCCTAAATAGAAATAGAAATCAAAAGATAATCTAAAGCAAAGATTCATCTAGACTAAAGGAGTACATTTCTCAGAGAATGAATTTTTAAAGTCCTCCTTTTAAGTGAGGAAAGATATCCTTTGGACTATGGCAAGAAATATTTTGCACTGCAAGAGCCAGGGCAACTTAGGTAGCCTCGGCGCATGCTAAGGCTTCCTGGGCTTCTCTCTGCAAGTGAGTTTGTATGTTGGAGACTGAGTTTTTTAGCAGCAGGTAGGACGTCCAGAGAACAAGTCTGGAGCGATTACAAGTAAAAAATGTTTACTTCCTCATTCTGGTTAGTTTAGTAAATTTAATGTTTACTTTAGGGCACAGAAGAATCTTGTGAGAACCTATTCAAAATATTAAAAAAAAAACTCATTAGGCCAAAAAAAAAGACTTCTCAAAACAGAGTTACCATATGATCCAGCAATGCAACTCCTGGGCATATATCCAGAAAAGACAAAAGCTCTAATTCAAAAAGATACATGCACCCCAATGTTCATAGCAGCACTATCTACAATAGTCAAGACATGGAAGTAACCTAAATGTCCATCAACAGATGAATGGATAAAGAAGTAATATTCCATTATCTATCTATATATATATCTCCATTTGCAGCAACATGGATGGACCTAGAGATTATCATACTAAGTTAAGTCAGACAGAGAAAGACAAATATCATATGAGATCACTTATATGTGGAATCTAAAAAAATGAAACAAATGAACTTATTTACAAAACAGAAATAGACTCACAGACTCACACAGAAAACAAACTTATGGTTACCAAAGGGGAAATTGTGGAAGAGGCATAAATTAGGAATTTGAGACTAACAGATACAGACTACTATATATAATATAATATAAACAACAAGGACCTACTATATAGCACAGGGAACTATGTTCAATATCTTGTATAACCTATAGTAGAAAAGAATCTGAGAATCTGAAAAAGAATATATATATAAACTGAATCACTTTGCTGTATACCCAAAACATTGTAATCAACTATACTTCAATAAAGAAAATATTAAAAGAAAAAAAATAGGCCAAAAAAAAAAAAAGGCTTCCCTAAACAAAGGACTTATTTAAATTATTGTTCTGGTTTCTTCTTCCTTTTCACTTCCTTTTCACTGCCAGATAGATGTGTATCAAAGGTGAGGTGGGAGTATTGGAGGGAACTGACATAAGGGCTTTTGAAACCTTAGTAACGTTTTGGAAGGTAGACTCCATTCTGTTAATGTTGGTTACTTCAGAAAAGTCCAATTACAATGCCCAGTAGAAGAGAAGAGGACTTTATCAACTTTTTAAATACTTTTCTTTGCTGTTTGCTTTATTACAGTGAATGATTATTACTCTCAACTCCATATTTGTTTTTCTTAAAATTATATTATTTATCTATTGGTATATATTGGGCAGAACTGGGCTTGGACTGGGATGCCCAAGGTTAATAATTACAAACATCAAATGAGATAGTTAACATAAAAGCATTTTGTAAGTTTAGGTTATAAAAAAAGTAAGGGTGTATGGTCCCTAGAAGTAGTCACTGAAAGCACTGTATTATAATCCTACTAGTTTAGTAATGCTATTCAGCATAATTCCTAGAGTATGATCTACAAATATCTTTTTTAATATTATTTTATTTTTTA
The DNA here is from genome assembly GCF_949987515.2 of Delphinus delphis. Classification (NCBI taxonomy): domain Eukaryota; kingdom Metazoa; phylum Chordata; class Mammalia; order Artiodactyla; family Delphinidae; genus Delphinus; species Delphinus delphis. Next base: position 91,648,615 of record NC_082690.1, read on the forward strand.
TACAATTTTTAAAGGTTACTTTCCATTTACAGCTATCACAAAACATTGGCTATATTCCGTGTTGTACAGTACATCCTTAAGCCTATCTTACACCCAATAGTTTGTACCTGCCACCCTCCCACCCTTATAATGCCACCCCTGCAACTGGTAACCACTAGTTTGTTCTCTATATCTGTGAAGCTGCTTCTTTTTTTGTTTTATTCATTAGTTTGTTGTATTTTACTAGATTCCATATGTAAGTGATATCATACAGTATTGGTCTTTCTCTGTTTGACTTATTTCACTTAGTATAATGCCCTCCAAGTCCACCCATGTTGCTGCAAATGGCAAAGTTTCATTCTTCTTTATGCTGAGTAGTATTCTATTATGTATATATACACCACATCTTCTTTATCCATTCATCTGTTGATGGACACTTAGGTTGTTTCCATATCTTGCCAATTATAAATAATGCTGCTGTGAACATAGAGGTGCATGTATCTTTTTGAATTAGTGTTTTTGTTCTTTTCAGATGTACACCCAGGAGTGGGATTGCTGGGTCATGTGGTAGTTCTATCTTTAGTTTTTTGAGAAAACTTCATACTGTTTTCCAAAGTGGCTACACCAACAGTGTACAAGGGTTTCCTTTTCTCCACATCCTTACCAATATTTGTTATTTGTGTGTGGGTTTTTTTGTTGTTGTTGTTGTTTTTTGATGATAGAATTCTGACAGGTGTGAGGTGATATCTCATCGTGGTTTTGACTTGCATTTCCCTGATGATTAGCGATGTTGAGCATCTTTTCATGTGCCTGTTGGCTATCTGCATTTCCTCTTTGGAAAAAATGTCTTTTATTCAATAACTCATTCATTTTTCTTTAAAACGTTTTAGTTATTCCACTAATCTTCAGAATGACCTGCTGTGTACTGAGTTCTCTTTTAGGAATGTGATCTACTATGAGTAAGCCAGATAAGGAACCTATCCTCTTGGATCTTACATTCCAGGGAGGAGAGAGAGCCAATATGCAAGTATGTAAAACAAAACAAAACAATCTGACCATCACAGATGGTTGTGAGTACAGTGAAGAATGGAGATATGGCAGTGAAGGACTAGGGTAGGTCAAATTTAGATGGTGCATATGTGTTGTGGAAGAATCTCATCAAATTTATATATAAAATGAACAAAGAAAATTGGATCACATTATGCTGCCAGGTGAGGTCACTTCTTTCAAACATAGTGTCATGATCAAATTACAGGCTGCTACCCATGAATCTCTTGAAGGGCGTTGTCAGGGCCCAGGGCGGGCTGCCCCAAAATATGCTTCAATGGCATATTAAATATTTTGAATTAAAGTTACTTGAGAAACAGCTGGTGAAAAAAAAAAGATATTAAAAGAAAACAAAACAAAACAAAAAACCAAAAGAACCCACTCTGACCCTCCTCTCTCCCCCTGAAAGTGAGAAATAAATCTCCCATGTAAAGGCATCCTCTCTACACCAGGAGGATAGAAAGCATCCTTATCACGGAGTTAGGGAATTCAACGCTAAGAAAGATGTAAACAGTTTCAAACAATAAATAAACTTATGCAGTTGAATGAGAAAAAAGTAATAAAGCTATTAACCTAAAATACCATAGAAAAAGATGTGAAAACACCCTGTTACTTCTTTATGTGTCTGTTATCCCAAGCATAAGCCCCACCCTTTTCGGTTAAATCTTCACAAATAATTATTTCTTTGTCTAAAAATGATAGAAAAACAGCTTTCCCTGGTCACTTCAGGGGTCCTATTTCTATGAGACCTCCGTGCATATAAATTCAATTTTTTTTTTATCTCCTGTCAATCTGTCTTGTGTGAATTTAGTTATTAGACCTGCCAAAAGAACTCAAGTGGGGTAGGCAAGAAATTTCCCCCTCCCTGACACTTGGTGGGGTCAGCAGGATACTGACTGGACCCCACCCTGCCACTCCCCTCCCCCAACTGCTCCTGGGACCCCGGACCTTCAGCAGAAGGTAAGAGTTCTTACCAAGTCAGCCTCCTGAATCTCTGCCTGCAGGGTCAGATGGAAGAAAAAAGTGGTGAGAGTCCTTTTTCTCTCTTTTTAAACTTAGATTACCTGGAGATAATATTTGTGAAACGGGATCCTTGGGTCATAGTGACTCTGGTATTGGGTACATGAACACTCTCAATTTTTATTGAAACTTTCCTCCCAGAGATGGTAATTATTTTTCTTTGTTTCTCTGTGTTGTGTCTTTTGTCATAAGGAGGAAGAACTATAGGAAAGAACAGCAGGTATAGACCCATTAAAAGCCTGCTGTTTGAGCTGGCCTCACAGACTGTTGAGTTCATGCCTGACCAGACCAGAGTCTGTTTACACAAGCCTTGCTGTGGGTCTCCCATGTAAAAACTGGATGAAGATTTTCCTTTTGTCTGTTCTATGTCCTGAGAGTTTAGCTTTGTGACCAGTGAGAACATTCTTTCTGGTCTCAGCCAGCTAGAAGGTGCACTTACTGGGGTGCATGCACCTGGTGACCAGCTGAATAGGCTGGGGTTCTGAACAAGAAGTCAAGCAGTGCTCTCTTTGCCCAGCCATGCCAGCTCTCAGGGGAGTTTGTCATAAGGGGTCCTAGTCCATAAGGGGCCTTTGTCATCTCAACCTTCGTTACTTATTAGTGCTAGAAAAGTGTCATTCCAGTAGTCTGCTCAGTGTCATAGATTAGTAGATCTATAACTTGATGTGTCACACATTCTCGTAGGAAACTGGAGACACCATTTTCATGACACCATTCTTACCACTTATACCAGCAAAGGGCTTTTACTCTCTTACACTAACTCTGGGAGTGAACTTTCTGGATCTTGTGAGGACTACATACTCTCTTGTGAGATGTCCCTTGCATCTTTGATTAAGCCATATAAAGGGCTTATTGGCTTGGGTCCCTATTTGAGAATAATATAAGAGTCCACTCATCAATAACCAGATGGTGGATCTTTAAACTGGCTATATTTGAAAGGAAATATTTTGAGAGCTGTCATCATAAACAGCTGTTTTATTGGTACTTATGGGAGGGTCAAATTGAAAGGAGAAGATACACACACACATTTTATATATATAATGGCTACCTTATGGAGTCCCTTATTAAGATGAACAAACAGAAATTAAACCTAAAACAAAGATCCAACATAAATTCCCTTTCTTAAAGGAAAGAAAAATCATCACATCTCCTTGGCAATTCCCCAGGCGCTCCCACAAATAATCAAGAAATAGACCAGCTGGAAGTCAATATTCAAAGGCTAATAGAACAACTATCTTTATCTTGCAAATCTCTAAAAACCAAAAATGCAACACTAGAAACAAGACAAACCCCACCTATCTTTACCAATCCCCAAACTCACTGATTCTTCTCAAAATGCTTGTAGATATTATAAAAGATCAGGGTATTGGAGCAAAATTGTCCTGTACTTGAGAAAAATAAAAAAGGAATATTTGAAAAGGGACTTTATGTATTGTTAGGTCTAAGATTGGAATAAATTTAATTAAGTAAATGAGTTTTAATATCATAAGTAAGCTGGAACAAAATTAATATTTGGTTTTTCTCTCTGTTAAAAGAACAAAGTTTTCTTAGATTATTGATCTGCTCTTAATGAGAAATTGAAAACAAAGGTTTCTTTACTTTTAATGTAATCTGCCTAGAAAAACAAAGATTCAATATTTTGTCTTTATCATGTCTTCTATTACTTATGAAGAAAAATGAATATTTCCAATATTAAAAGGGTTTTACAGTCATTTAACTTTCTTATTTTCCCATGAAGTCTTTGTCACTTTGATTAAATGGATAATTAAGTATTATTTCACAGTGACCTATGATCCTATTTGACCAAGTGTTTTAAAACCTTTCTGATATTTTTTACAAACTTCCCCAAAATCAAATTCTGAATGAAGTCTTATTGACCTAAAACTAACTTTGGGGTTTTCCAAAGGGCTCCTGGAACAACTCAAAAGATTTGTTTTCTCTCCTTATGAGAGAAATGAAATGAATTAGGCTTATTTGGTATGTTAAATTATATGGGAGGTATTGTTAAGTAAATGATGATAAAACTTCTTAGATTTTATTGTATGAGCAAATGTTATTAATATAAATGTTCTAAAAATTATATGGAATTTCTAAAACTTGGATATATCCTAATATATGTTATCAGTCATAATTCCAATTATTATCTTAAAATGTTGTATGTTACAGAGACAACCAAATCTCCTTGTCAATTGCATTATAGTGAATAATCAGATCTTTAATTATGGACATTTTAAAATCTTTTATCATTCACAGACAATTATTGTTTTACTTAGATGCTTTTATAAAAGCTTCTTGCAAATGTGTTTTACCTTCAGCGAAATTCTTGAAAAGATATCTAACTAGTACTCTAAAAAACAAGTTTCTGATGACTTTCAAATTATACCACTAAACTGGGTAAGAATTTACAGAACCCTACTGGAGAAACTGATGGCTTCATAAAATTTCTAACAAAATATCAAGCAAAACAAGAAATAGTTACATGGGACTAAACGAATCAAGGAAGACAATTATATTTTTAAATTTGAAAAGTTATTGATTTTTTAAATGTTTTGTTTCTCCAGATGTAAGGAAAACTTTTTCTCGTTTCTCTTAAGCTAATTATGACTTAAAGCAATTTGGTAAATTATACCTTTGTAAGCAGAATTGAAAATTTATCCTTTTGTCACTACCTGATCCCTCCCAAATTCAGAAATGCTCAGTGAGTATTCTTATGTTCTTGGCAATACAGCTATTTGCATATGTTCAGTAAGAATCTGTTCTCCTTATAACAGGACACGATTGGAAATATTGTTATATTACCAAAGCTTTGACTGGAATGACATATTTGAGAGATAAATACATAGACTCACATATGACCAGACAGCTTTAAGGACCTAAGGTTGACTTTATGGAACCAATAAAGCCACTTGGACGAGTAGCCTTACAGGGTTCCCAGCAGCCTAACCACGTGAGTAAGGAAGGTCCCTTCCTGAAAAGGCAAGGAACCTCAGAATATATGGGGGAACCTCAAGAAGAGAGGAGTCCACACAAATCTATAGGTATTTCAGACAAAATCTGATGGCAAATGTTTGGCTTGATTTCTGTAGCCTCAAGAGGCTATTAAAAGTTCAATCAGTAAACTCCTCATAAAAAATTCCAGAGCTTCCCTGGTGGCGCAGTGGTTGAGAGTCCGCCTGCCGATGCAGGGGACACGGGTTCGTGCCCCGGTCCAGGAGGATCACACATGCCGTGGAGCGGCTGGGCCCGTGAGCCGTGGCCGCTGAGCCTGCACGTCCAGAGCCTGTGCTCCACAGCGGGAGAGGCCACAACAGTGAGAGGCCCATGTACCGCAAAAAAAAAAAAAAAAAAATTCCAGCAAAACTGATGTAAAAGAGCCTATATGGTTAATTGCTATTCTTTCTGTACTCATGTAAATAACCAGGCCAAGATTAATGAATATAGACTTACTTTGTAAACAAATTGGTCTTAATTTGGCTATCTTTGGTAGAAACAAGGGTGAATTTAGAGAGAAAATTATGGTTCAGTAGAAACTTTAATACACACCTGTGGATATCAGATTCTAGCACTATTAATTTTGCTTAAGGTTCTGTATTTACCTGAAAACTGAACTGGATCCTGAATCTTTCTAGTTTTTTCAAATATCTGGCTATAACTCTCCAAACTAACATTTCCAATTTTCCCCCACTCTTTATCTTAGAATCATTGAGAACTAAAACTGCCCTTTTCCCTGAAGTTCTACTAACTGAAGCTACATGTCTCAGTTTGAACTTTGGGGGAATCACCACAATAACTCACGTGCGGACAGTCTTCTTCACGCGTGTTGCTATATGGACCATTCTGAATGTTTACATGAACACTCGATGGCATCATCAGAGACCTTCAAACTACAAAAGATGCTTCAACCCTGACATTTAGAATTCTTCTCAACTAGCTACCTTCAAAACTCAAAAACTGATTGATAATTTTCTCCAATTCTTAACCATTGGTTTTCGTTTGTCTCTATCAAATGCCTGATTGCCTGCCCCACGGAAATGCCTGATGCTTGCACCACAGGCTTAACTTTGGGAACCCACCTGTATCACCACATCCTGAAATGAGTTTAACTGAACTAAATTATTGTCAAGACTAATAGACTGTTTCAAGAAGATGGAACAATTTACCAGCCTAACTTTTAATATGTGAAACTTCCAAGGAAATTTCAGAGGAGGGAACTGTTGGAGCCCAGGACAGGCCAACTCAAAATATGCTTCAATGGCACATTGATTATTTTAAGTTAAAGTTACTTGAGAAACAGCTGAGTAAAAAAAAAAAAAAAAAAGATTAAAAAAAACCCTTTGCCCCTCCTGTTTCCCCCCAAAAGTGAGAAATAAATCTCCCATGTGAAGGTATCCCCTCTACACCAGGAGGATAGAAAGCACTCTTATCACGGAGTTCGGGAGTTCAAGCCTAAGAAAGCATGTAAGCAAACTTCGTCACTTCTCTATTTGTCTGCTACCCCTAGCATAGGCATCTTTGTTTTGTTAAATCTTCACAAATATTGTTTCTTTGTCTAAATGTGATATAAACATAGCCTGCTTTGGTCATTTCAGGGGTCCTATTTATGTGAGAACTCCGTGCATACAAATTAAATTGGTTTTTTTTTTCTCATTTTATTCAGTTTTGTGTCAATTTATTTGTTAGACCAGCCAAAAGAATTCAAGAGGGTTAGAGGGAAATTTCCCCCTCCCCAACAGTGTGTTCATATGTAATTTATATTGATTTATTATTTTCTTTTGCAAGAAAGAAAACCCTCAGTTCATCATTTTCTTGCAGGATTTTTATGAAAAAAAAAATCGTTGGAGAGATTGAGGTAAAAGGTAACTATACAGTTTTCTTTATTGGGAAGAACACAGGTTTGTGATATTAGAGATCTGGTTTCAGGCCTGCTTCTTTCCCAATTGTGATCTTGGGAAACCTTACTTTCTGCATAACAAAAGCATTTGAAAAGATGACCTCTATTATTCCTTACTTCTACTGGATGTAGGAGTCTGAATATAAACAAATACTCACTCTGTTTAAATTGTTTTTCCTTGAAGAGAGTTAATCCTATATCTAAAAAACAATTAAGTCTGAAGCAAAGACAGGATTAAAGCAAACTCAAGGACCAAGCTTAAGGAAAACCACCCTTGGTAAAACAGATATAAAGCTTTCTTTAGGCATGGACATATATACACTATCAAATGTAAAATAGATAGTGGGAAGCAGCCACATAGCACAGGGAGATCAGCTCGTGCTTTGTTACCACCTAGAGGGTTGGGATAGGGAGGGTGGGAGGGAGACGCAAGAGGGGAGAGATATGGGGATATAAGTATATGTATAGCTGATTCACTTTGTTATAAAGCAGAAACTAACACACCATTGTAAAGTAATTATACTCCAATAAAGATATTAAAAAAAAACCCACAACTGTTTATGTCTGAGGTTGCTAATCTAGGGGAAAAACCAGGGGGACTCGCATGTCAAATACATCTGATTAAAATCCTACCTACCATCATCACTTATCAGCTATGTAACATTGTGCAAGTTTGTCTCTTTTTTAAAATCTACTTTCAGCTTCAGTTTTCTCATCTATGAACTAGACACTAGGAATAAATGAAATGGTGTTTGTAATATACCCAGCACAAAGAAGGCACCCAGTAAATGCTAAGTGCAGGTAGACCTCACTTAGCAGCAAGTAAAAGTGTGATTTTTTTTTTCTCTAGCACCCCTCAGTCAGGATAGTAGCGGGAACGCTCTAATACACTCTGATCCATCACGCCTAACTGTCCGTGCCTCCCTTTGAGTGGCATTCAACAAAATGCTTCTCTGTTTATAACACGGTGGTCTTTCCATCTGTCATTACTATCTTATTTTCTGGCCAATAATCATGAATATCAGCAAATATTTTGATGTTTTGCCAAAGAATAAGCGTACAAAACATTATTTTAATATTTCAAGTCTATACTGAATGTTAAAATATATTTTATTACCACCAGATACTACTGAATGTCAGATGGGTAAGGGTCTTACTCTAAACTTAGAAATGGCTACATTTGTACCACAAGGACAATTATAATAAATGCTTGAAAGAGGTTACCTAGTGGACTCCTCCAAACTTCTGTTGAAGATATGTAATACATTTTTCATTGGGATTAGTTTTTAAGTATCCCATATAATACTGATTCATTTAATACTCTCGTTTTCTCAAAAATATCCTGTATGATAAATGAAGCAGAAATGTTAGACATTTTTAAAATGCCTGCTTCTTTTTATTATATTCCCTTATTTTTGGTAGATTTTTGTTTCTTTGTTTATTTAGTCTTTTTTCTGCTTTGCCTATTTTGAAAAGGTAAGTACTGGATGAACCCTAAAGAGGGACAAAATATGAGGTCTTTAAAATCAGATGTTTAAAAGAGATAGTTAAGTGGCTATCTGAGTGGCTTGGCAAACATCAACTTCTTCACCTGTTATATGGGAATAATATTTACTACCTTGTAGGAACATAGTGAAATATAATGAAATAATGTACATGAAAGTATTTATACATTCGTTATACTAAACAAATGACCAATTACTACTAAAATAAACAATGAAATAAGTTCCATCATTTGTACTATTGAACACTTGGTTCATTGGAAAAGTAAATTTCACTTAGCTTGATGACAATTATGCAGAATTTTAACTCAAGAATGGTGTTCTGTGGCTGAAAGGTCATCTTCTATTATCAATCAAGTAGATCCAGGAGTTTTCACATGGATTAATGACAGTAAAAGAAGGACACCTGCTACTCAAGCAGATTGGCCAAAGAATCTTGGGCCAACAGTACAGCCAGAACAACAGATAGCATTTTAGTACTTCTAGATTAATTTTCTATTATAGTAAGAGGCAAATTTAATTCTATAAAACAAATTCTAATGAGTTTTCAGGGAGGGTATCAGAAGTTGAAGGAGACCATTTCTTCGACCTGTGAATGAAATATGTTGTCTGCCACAACAGTAAACACAAGATGTTGCAGCTGTCAAGTCACTACAGCCACACTCCACCTCATGGTGAGCCCCGAGGGAACTCAGGATGGAGGAAAATGGGCTGTCCACTGCCAAGCCCTCAGCCACTGTAGCCACCCTGCAACGGTATACCCTGAGGGAACTCAGGATGGGTAAGAACAGGATACTGGCCCTAGGTAGCTAAGGTGCATATCAAAGGAATGATTTCAAGGAGCCCAGACTCTTACAACTTCCCATACATAGAAAGGTGCTAAATTCATTAACTTGAGATGTCTAATTTTCTTTAATTAACAATAATCTTTTGAAGTTTGGACGACCTGGTCTTCGTTGCAAAAACTCTTATATATCCTGATTCTTCCCTTACCTCTCTAGAGTACCTCCCTTACCTCACTCAGAGATATCTGAGAGTCTGTCTCTCAGCCTTGAAGTCCTAAGAAAATTCATGGAAGAAAACATAATCCTCAACTTTTAGGTTGTGCCTTTGTTTTTAGTTGACATACCCTAACCATCAGAAAAAACAAAACAAAACAGTAAGCTAAATATAAAAAATAAAATCAATTAAAGCTTTTAAAAATCCTCAGAGTAGCTGAGGGGACAAAAATCTAAGTAATCTAAATTCCAAAAAGAGACAGTATCTTCCCAGGTAAGAAAGATCCGTATCTGGTTTCATTCCTAATAAAATGGCAAAAAAAAAGTATAAATGTACCATGAATGGGGGTAAAGAGAAAAAGGCCAAAGTTTTAATAAACTTCCAATGGCTCTGTGAGTTGGCATGATGTCTTACAATTCAAAGGAGCCGCATTCACAGACTAAGTCTCCATTCACCTGAACTTCTTTCCTCTACGTCCTTGGGTGATTATACCCTCACAGAATACCCATGGCCGAGCACAGGCAAATACCTTCCAGTTGTGCCAGACCTTCATGTGCTCAAAGCAGTGATCTGCATCTGGGATTAGGACATGAAAGCTAAGAAAGAATCCTGAGGAGCACTAGGCATTATCTCATGCATGGTAGCAACTCATGAAGATTGGGAGCAAAGCTGGAGGCAGAAGAAGAATCTCCTGTGGTGATGAAATTAGAAAAGGGTTGAAGAGGAAAAACAATTCCTCAGAGGCTCCAAATGTCTGTGACCATAGTTAAAACAACAACAAAAAAGAGGGCTTCCGTGGTGGCGCAGTGGTTGAGCGTCCGCCTGGTGATGCAGGGGACACGGGTTCGTGCCCCGGTCCGGGAAGATCCCGCATGCCGCGGAGCGGCTGGGCCCATGAGCCATGGCCGCTGAGCCTGCGCATCCGGAGCCTGTGCTCCGCAACGGGAGAGGGAGGCCACAACAGTGAGAGGCCCAAGTACCGCAAAAAAAAAAAAAAAAAAAAAAAAAAAAAAAGAGAGAGAGAGAAAGAGCTCTCCCATGGTAAGGAAACATGGTAATAGGCTAAAGTAGACAGCTCCTAAGCCTTGCTGCAAAGAAGCAAGAAGATAACGTGACCCATGATTTAGAAAACAAAATCAACAGAAGCAACCACCGTGAATTAAACAAGCAATTGCAGGCGTGAAAAAAATCACACATCAGAAACTCAAGTATTCTGAATAAAAATGGATAAAAATAAGGAAGATTGAAATAGCTGTTGACTGATTGCGAAAAGAAAAAATGGAAGAAAAAGGTAAAATCATCTTTAAAATAAAGAATGACTTAAAAGGAAACCCAGGGAGAGCTTATTCTACCAAAAGGGGCATTCATGCTAGGAATTAGTAGAACTCCAAATAAATGAAATTAAAGTAAGAAGTAGGTAAAAATTATATTTAATGTAATTTAATATAGAAGATAGGCAACGAATATTCAATATACATATTATACTTTGAAGAGAAAAAAATACAACTCCTAAACAAAACTGATGTTTAGAACAATAATCAAAAATACTCCAGAAATAAAGAAAACACAATTCATTGTTAAAAGAGAAGCAAATGGTCCTAAAATGAATAAAAAGGTGCTTAACTTAACTCACAATAAGTAATATGTAAACTAAAACAGTACTGAAATGCTATGCCACACACTTCAATTTGGCAAAAATTAAAGTTTGGCAATATTCTCTATTGGAAAGGCTGGAAAGAAACAGATATTCTCATACATTTCTGATTTGAGCACAAAATGTACAAGTCCAATGTTTGAAAACTTTCCAATATCTCATAAATTATTTTTGTTCTCTGATCCAATAATCTCACTTCTAGGAATCTCTCCTAAAGACACATCTCCAGAAATATAAAATAAAATATGCACAAGATTATTCACTGTAGCATTAATTGTAATAGTAAAATATTTTAAACAATCCGAATGTCCATCCATAGGGGACAGAAAAACAATGGAATGTTATGGCATGCGAAGAAACAGACACACAAATAAGCAAATGAATCAAGGGAGTTTTCTGTATCCTATTTTGGAGTGATCTCCAAGAGAAAGAAGGCAAGATGAAGATCAATGTATCTAGTAGTCTTTTTTTAATATAAGAAAGGAATGGAAATAGGAATAAGTTAGGCAAGAAAGATTGCAGGAAGCATGAACAAGAAACTAATAATTATTAGTTATAAGATTTGGGATGGTGGAAACTGAGGTGGAAGAACAGAAGAACTTTTCTGAGTGTGCAGTTTTGCATTATTTAAATGCCTTATCTATCTGAAAAGGAAAATGAAATTTAAAAGGTGTAAAACTTAGACTTGGAAACAAACTGAGAAATTCTTCTCAACTGTATATCAAGTTTCTAACGTATCCATTGAAGGAAAAGAATTGGTCAAATAACATAAACCTAATTCTCTGTAGGACATATCTGGTGGGGGGAGGGTCGGGGGGACCTGCAAATAACAAACTTCACTTACTGGCCTACTGTTAACATACTATTGATTATGCAATTAGAGTGAATTTTTGAATCTCACAGGATAAAACAAACAAGTAGATATTTAAATATTATTGGGAAAAAAAGGTTTTAGTGTCAGAGAAAAGACATATAGATTTGTTAGCACCGTTTACTGAAAGAGCCTTGTAAGAATAGCATCCCAGAAGACCTGGAGTCCAGATCTTGGCTAATTCCAAGCAGGGAAATTAGAGGGTGAACTTGGGAATTCTTGCTGTGCCTGAGAGCAGGGAGGGTTCAAAAATCACATAGGGACCTAACAAAAAGACACAGAAGCCAGGTTGAAGGGTCAATCTCCGGCTAAATTTGACATTGTTTGAGTCTAAAAAAGAAAAATGATGATACTTGATTTTAAAACATAAATGAATAAAAAATACAATGATAATTAAAACAAAAGAGGGAAACACACACACACACCCTTTGTGTGATGGCAATCACTTCTGCCATCAGCGGTAATGATTGTTATACCAATGCGTTACTATGAAAATTAGTAATAAAAGGTAAATGGACTTTACCCTTTTTTTTAAAGATACTCAGTTGTTGTGGCAGTCTTTTCTCAGAAGAATACCTGCTAATATGTGGGATAAATATGATAGAAAAACATTATTTTGAAGCCCCCAATAAATTCATTCTTTCAGAAAGTGACGGATGCTAAAACCATTAGTCTCATGAGTCTCATGGCGCCAAAGAATCATCCAACAGGTTACTTGCTAATAGTCAAGAGAAAAACAAACCTTCTCAAACAAACGATCTGTCAACTGTATTTTCACAAAATTGTCAGACTTAGAATCGCTAATATTGACACAACCTGATGGTATATGCCTCCTGATGCGATGCAAAATACACAGCGTTGTTTTTCAAGTCTCTTTTCCAGCAGCAAAAATTCAAGCCTTTAGACATAACATTTTACAATATAAAAGTGATAGGAAAAAAAGGTTAATACACTCTGCAAGGAAACAATCTGACAAAGACAGAATATAAGACATTCTATAGGACAACTGGTCTGCTTTCTTCGAAAAGTCAATATCAGGGGAAAATGAGGAACTGTAGATTAGAAAAGACTAAAAAAAATCTAATAAATATGATGCATGAATTTAACTTGGTTTAAGTCTCTGGTTTTAAAAAATACTATGTTGGATTTTTTTTTGAAGCAGAGGAGAAAGTTTAAGCATTAACACTACATTAGCTAATATTAGAAAACTATTGTTATTTTTTTAAGTGTGATAATATTGAGGTGAAAAATATTATTTTTAGAAGAAACTTAAAGTATTTAGGGTGAACTATCAAGACTTGTGTAGCTTATTTTCCATCTTTCAACTGGTTGAGAAGATTAGATAGGCTAGAAAGATGATAAAAAGATAGATGAATAGAGTGGTAAAAGAAATATGAGTAAATGTTAATTTTTAAATAGTTAATTTTCAAATGTATAGATAATTATTACCACTTTTAATATCTTAAAATTCTTTTAATGTTTGTACATTTTCATAATAAAAGTTTTATTATGATTACCTCTAATGTAGACAGCTCTAGAGGAGAAACTAAATCTTCTTTGGGTGATGTTCAAATTAGAACAGATTTCTGGTTAACTTGACATTGGTTAGCTGCCTTTCATTTCTTCATCTTTTTGATATTAGAAACTAGCAGTTGTGCCCTACTGAAAACTTCCTTTGCAAATAGGGGAAGCCAGTCTGAGTAACCAAAGTTATTTGGTGGAGCACCCCAGAAAGCCCTGTAATTCCTTTTTTTCTTGTTTTGCGCCAAATGGAACATAAGCTCAATGGCTGAAGCAAGTTTTAGCTACCATATTGGTTCAGGAGCTGACATGCCAAGGATTGTAGAGTAGGACTATATAAGATGCTTAATCCCCTTATGTGTGTGAATGTTCTACTATTAGACTTATTTTAATGTGAGAAAAAATAAAACATTTGTGTTCACACCACTGTAATTTTAAGGCTTCTATTATTTTCAGTTTAACCTAATCCAAACAAATACAGCATTTATAAAAATTTTCCTGTCCAGATTCCAGATGTAGTTATGTGAAGAAAATTTTCACAGCTATTTGTTGTAGACTGATTAATGGTCCTTAAATGATATCCATGTTACCTTATATGGCAAAAAAGGACTGCAGATGTAATTAAATTAAGAATCTTGAAATGGAGAGATTATCCTGAATTAACCAGCTGAGTTTTTAATGAAATCACATGCATTCATAATCCCTCTTATAAAAGAGGGAGGCAGAGGGTGATTAGAGAAGGAGAGAAGGCAATGTGACCATGAAGACAGACATTGGATTGATGCTTCCACAACCCAAGGAAGCCTGGCATCCACCAGAAGCTGGAAGAAGCAAGAAATGGATTCTCCTGTAGAGCCTCCCAAGGGGGAGTAGCCTGACCAACACTTCCCTTTCAATGCAGTGAAACTGATAATGGACTTCTGGCCTCTATCAACGTGAGAAAACAAATATCTGTTGTTTTAAGTAATTACTTGTGGTAATTTGTTATAGCAGCCACAAGAAACTAATACAATATCTATTTCCACATGTAGAAGCAATTAGCCAGTTTCATGCTTTGCATTTGTTTCACATTTATAGCATCCCGACCGGATTGTGTTCTACAATCTGGCTAAATATTCACATTAGGATCCAATCGAAGGCACGTTCGAACGTTCGAAAGCAAAATTAAAGAGCTCTACATTTCCTGGTATTCGCTACCACAGCAGCAACACCAACTAACAGCCCCTGACTGTTTTCTCTGTGCTGGTGCTCACTAATCTCAACTAATCTGAGCAACTCAATGAAGTGGAGATTTTGCTAGTTTCCTATTTAAGGATGGCAAAACAGTGGCTTACACAGTTTAAGAGCCCACGGCTACAGTAGTGGCCGGGTCCATCTCAAGACCAGAGACCTATACTTTTAACCAACATAACTAACTCACCATCTCTAAAAAGGAAGCACTGATCTTGGACTTGAGTCTACCTTAGGATACTTGGTATATATCAATTATCTTCTTTTTCTAATTCACTGGCGTCAGGTATGAAATAGACTTCTATTTGTAATTTGGTGCTATCAGCTTCTTGGTTACAAACTTCTTGGTTACAAACTTTTACCAGGTACTACAGAATGATCAAATTTCAGCAGGTTTAAGACCTTAATTGCAGCATCTTGTGATAGATGAAGACATCTTTGATGAATCATTAACAGAGAAGTTAGCTAGAATTTGACACCTGAAGAGTTAGGGAGCAAAGAAATTACAAAATGCATGCAAAATGCAATCTACTGTCTTGTATGGAATTTTCAAGCTATTGTCAAATAGATTACAAAACCTACCTGCTCCATGAGAGATGCGAATTTTCATTACGAGGGAAAAACTAGCAATGTAACTCACTTAAAAATATATCTAAATGAGCAATTAATATTGAACTCTGTTCATAAAAACTAAATTGTTCAGAGTTTTTTGTTTGATTTAGTTTCAAATTTGTATCTAGCCCCTCAAATTCAAGAATTTCTTTTTATTATAAGAAAAAAACAAATTCATCTTGATTCATGGGAAAATTATAGACTAATATTATTCACTTTTTAATTTTTATGATATCTACCATTTTTATTAGTGCTTTGCATTTTCTAAACATTCCTACAAAATTATATAATCTCAAACCCATAACACTGTAAGGTATGCATATCAACATCCACATTATGGGTGAATAAAGTGAATTTCAAGATTTTAAGTAGCTATCCATACTCACATAGCAAATAAATGTTAAATGAGGTCTTGAAGTCTTTCAGATTTCAAAGTCTACACAGAATTTTAGCTGCATCATCCTGCCAGGGAGCTATAAGAAAATCTCAGAGGTGGGAAAATATATTAACTAGAAAAGGACAAACAGAATTTGCATGTGTGTAAGCATTTGGCAAATGTAATTCCAATTATTCTGGCTTAATTTGAGTCATTTAAAGTCACAGGGGGAAAAAAAAAAAGCAAAATATCTACAATGACCTTCCTGGCACTTTGTCCTTGTAACTCTGTAACTTGTACTGCAGAATCCATTAAATCTCTCTAGGCATTTGACCCCTACTCAGATCATGAGACCACACATTCTTATGGGGGAAATACAAGAGTCTTTTGTCAGCAGTTTATTTACAAAGTAACAGTTAATCAACCTTGCTACCAGCTTTACTTAAACTATGGTGTTCTAGTTCTTCAAGAACGGGTTATTTCTAGGGGCAGGACAAGAATAAAGATGCAGATATAGAGAATGGACTTGAGAACCCGGGGAGGGGGAAGGGTAAACTGGGGCAAAGTGAGAGAGTGGCATGGACATATATACACTACCAAATCTAAAACAGACAGCTAGTGGGAAGCAGCCGCGGAGCACAGGGAGACCAGCTCGGTGCTTTGTGACCACCTAGAGGGGTGGGATAGGGAGGGTGGGAGGGAGCTGCAAGAGGGAGGCGATATGGGGATATATGTATACGTATAGCTGATTCACTTTGTTATAAAGCAGAAACTAACACACCATTGTAAAGCAATTATACTCCAATAAAGATGTTTTAAAAAAAGGAATGGGTTCTTTCTTATTCAACAGTAGTTTGGACCTTGTCTAGTATTTCATTTCTCCCAAAGTTGAAATTGTTACCCTTGACACTATGACTCCCAATAATGGAATCTTTTCTTTCTGCTGCTGGATCTCCTGAATGTTGTTTGGATTTCTAAATAACTGAATTCTAGATGGATTTCTCTGGTTTATAGCGTGCACTTCTGTCCTTTGGATTCATTCTGGACTTTCTGGTGTTTTTTTCTACTTTCTGTGTCTTGAACCTTCCTTAGAGCGTGCCATCTACCACCATCCTTCTACCTTCCTGCCCAGGTGGCCATCTTTGTCTCACCAACTTTCCATGGCTGCCTAACTCATATTTTTGGCTCTCTCTGGTCTGAATGCTCTTATGGCTGTCCAGTGGAATTATGAAGGCTTCTCCTTAATTTTTTATAAACGAGAATGATGGAATATCATTTCAAATGTTTGTAGGGCTTGTGAAGTTTTCTTCTTTATTTAAAAAAAGAAAAAAAGGAGTACGATACAACAGAAGATAGCATCATATGTTTGGGGCTCAGATAGACCTGGGTAAATGCCTGGCCCTTCCATTTAATCACTGTGTAACTGAGGAAGCGACCTGGAAATAAATGGTCCCTTTCTCTTCTGTTGGGTTTATGCACCCTATTTATAGTCCTATCTATGTTTTTCCTTAATTTCTGACAAGCCCCGCTTCATTGATCCCATCGTGCTGCACTACTTTAGCTCAAGCCCTTGAAGTTTTCCACCTTTATCACGTGGAGACTTGTAACGCACCTTCCTGCCTTGAGTTTCACTCCTTTTAAGGTTCATTCTCTTCACTGCTTCCATGATCTCCCCTGATTTTACACATCATTCTCTGACTAGAATATCCTTTCCTCTTCTACTAAGAATTCCTACTCATTTTTCAAAACTCAGTTTAGATACTACCACTTGTGGGAATTTTTAGACGACCCCCTCCACTATTCCCTTTCTCTGCTTCACACATACTCACCAACTCTCTGGGTTAGGAGGGTCTCTTGCATAATCCTGCATAATCCCACAAAACATATTAGCATTGACCATGCTGGGTTTTCATTGTTTATATATGAGTTTATCCTTGAGCGCTTGAACCTTTCATTTCTATAAATCTATAGTTCCTAGTATAGTAGTTTGAACTTATTAATTCCCCAAAAATGTTTGTTATGCAAAGATGGAAGTTACCACTGCAACTCTCAGAAGCAATTGAGAACTCCCAATAAAGGGAACTCTGCTTTATCCTTCAGCAATACATACTTTTTTTTGATCATTCCTTTTTTCACTTCTAGCTGCAAGTCTAATACGTCAGCTTCCATTTACTGTTTGATTACCATAAGGCAGGGAAATAGGATAATTTTGTTGACTAGATTTTATGAGTTCTGCTCTGATAAGTAGTAAGTGAACTGGTCATCCAGTCATCCATTTATTCATTTAATATAAATTTATTAAGCCCTCACTATGTTTCTGGACCTCTATTAAGGAGTCCCGGGTACCAAAAAAACAAAAACAAAAAGAAAACAATAGTCCTTCAAGCCCATAGTCTAATAGAAATGTATTGTTGTAAATGCCCACTCTCCCCCTCTGATTGCCTTATGGAAAAGAAGTTCCTCTATCTATACAAATATATAAATATACATATTCAAGCAAATATATGACTATATAAATAACATGTATAAATAAAAATAAAACCTAGTAGTTTCAACATCAAATATTCAGTCCCAGAATCTGGAGCTGACTCACAAAATTCTGGATTTTTCTTTCCCTCTCCGTCTGTCAGCAGTGCTTGGCCAAGCACACACTGATTTTGTTATTATTACATAAAATACTCATCTGCCTTTGCACCACTCCTACACCCAAAGACATCGCCTTGCATTAGTGGACATTGGATATGACACAATGTCAAGCTTGGCTTCTCTAATGAAATTCTGGATGACTCTGAGATAACCTATAACTTGACCTTGTAGTGGATACATGTATGTTACACCTATCTCCTTTCAAAAATCCCCTTCCATAATGACTTAACTAGTCAGATTGCTAATTGAAGAGAAGTTTAAAGAGAGAAAGAAAATCTAAAGTTCTTTATTTTCTAACATTCCTTCTGTTCTCAACCCTAATTTAAGCCCTGGGACTGAGGAGTGAGTTGCACTGCCCCTCCTGACCGCAACACCTCGGGAAAACACTTCTCTTTTTCCACTGGTGAAGATACCAAAGGGAGTAATACTAATTTGACATCTGAAAAAGTTCTCTACATTTGCTATACAATGTATCCTATCGTGAGCATGACACCTCATCATATTCACAGTCCCGCCCACAAGGAAAGGGAGGAGATTATACCAGGGGAGTGCACAAGGGGGCAGGGATCTTGGGAACTATCTGAGAATCCTGCCTACCATATCATAGTATACCCTAAGTTTTAATAATTCAGAGGGCTTGGCTCAATGCTACTGAAAGCAGACAGATTTATATTTTGGATTAACACAACTCATTAAGCTCAGATGCTGTGGTGTCTTGCATATGCACTTAATTTTTCTAGAGACTTTCTTTAAAGAGATGACACTAGAGAATTCAGATAAAATTTTAAGAGATTAGGAAGCAAATTATTATACACATAATTGAAAGTGTTTACGAAAAAAGCAAGACCATAGTTTTATCTTGTTGATTTGAAAGATCTGTTGCTTTGAATTGTATCTTCATTTACACGTTTATCTCTCTACTATTGTGTCAGAGCTTTAATATTATTTGAAATATACTTCTAGAACCTTTTATTACATTGATGATTGGTTAATGGTTAAGAATTATTTAAAGTAGATTTTTCAGATACACAAATTATGACTATTAGAGTCCATTTTGCTTTCAGCTGCCATGGTTAATGCACTTTATTTACCTTCCGTTTTATTTTTAAGAAGTTCGGAGAACATGTTTTCTTTCAAAGATGATTTTCTTAGGGATATTGAATTTTCTTTGGTATCCTTTTTAATCTTTCCTAGTAACGAAGTCACCTTACAAGTTATTGTCTGTCTTTTAGTAAATAATTCTTATCTCTTCCTCCGCCTTTAGGATGTTGACTAGGTTGGTTGCAAATAATTTATCCATTTTCTCCCAGACTGACATTATCTCTACTCCCAGAGATCCTTCTAGGTAGTAGAGTCATGTCACTAAAACCTAATTTTTAGCTGTGTACCTCACAAAAAACTACCATGAAATATCCAGACAGATATACAGCAGCAAAACATCGACAGCTTTGACCTATGCCTCACCTGTAAAAGTATTCCCTCTCGCTGTCTGTGGTGATTTATTCAGAGATGGTGAAATGGCCCAAGGTAGGCTACATGAATCATCACAGAGGCTCTTGCTAGAAATACGGGAGGGTTTCTCTTTCTTCTGGGTCGCTGAGATTTTAGTCTATCACCTGTAACTTCCAGTGCAACTTTGCAACTTTTGAATGTGAAGCTAGTCTGCTTGAGAAGAAAGCCAATACAGAGGAAAACAGTGGCAAGATGTAGATACAGATATAGGAATAGATATAACATATATTTCTATGTATATACAGTTGTATATGTGAATGTAGAGGTAGAGAGATCGAGAGATAGATAGCCAGATCTGTCTATACTCATAAACATCACATAAGGAAAAAGAATAATTATACTATTAGTTTTGAGCCTCTAGATTCAGCTATACATTATTCACAACTATATCTATGTAATTTAAAGATATGCAAGCCAATATAGTATTTCATTTAAACTAGTTTGGATTCCATTTCTGATATTTAAAACCAGAAAAATGTCATCCAGTACAACAATCACACAAGCTATTGGTTATTAGAACACAAAACTCGAATGAAATAAGAAAAGAGATACAAAAGTAAAACCGATACAATTAAAGCAATTTAGGATTTGCTCATGAAGATGACTGGGAGTTTTTCAGACTAAATGTCTAAAGGTCAGGAAGCAAGCACAATGTGACTAACGTGTACTCATTGTTTTTCAAGTTGTTCAGACAAGTTCTGTGATGCTGGAATACAGAGAAATTCTTAGAAGCTTGATTATGAAATATTAAAACAAAAAGAACTATATCACAGAGTAATGAATTACACCAATGCTTTATACCATGCTACCCAATGGTAGCATGAATAAACTCTGAACTGAAGCCTCAGCAATACCAACTTAGGTTATTTAGTCTACTTTGGTGGAATACTATATTACCAGTTAGAAGTTATTCCAGGTGCCGACTCTCCTTTCTTAGCCTCCCTAAAGCTACTCTTTGCCCTTCTGCATCATATTCTAAACACTGGGAGGCTGACCTTGAAGTTTCCCTTTCCTTAGTTCTCTTGCTTTCTGGCTTCTTTTTGGGTTTAGGCAGTGGAGGTTCCTTGAAGGACTTTCAGAGGTAATAATAGGAGGATGACATCAGGGAATTAATTTTCTCCATCCTTGTGGCTTGGCTGTGTTTATCTAATGAAGACCAATGGTTCTTTTACCCAACCCACTCCCACATAGCTACTGCCCCACTAAAAATTCCCTCTACTTCTCCTTACAGTCCTGGGGTAGTAAGGGTTCCCAATACTGGATCTCCCAGAAACTTCTTAATTTGTCTAAACCTTGCCTAAGTCACATGGATTGAGTGTGCCATGTTTTCTCACAGTACTCAAGTTATTTTTATTTGTTCTTTATAACACATCCTGTAATTTTTTTTTTTTTTCAGTACGCGGGCCTCTCACTGTTGTGGCCTCTCCCGTTGCAGAGCACAGGCTCTGGACACGCAGGCTCAGAGGACATGGCTCACGGGCCCAGCCACTCCGTGGCATGTGGGATCTTCCCGGACCGGGGCACGAACCTGTGTCCCCTGCATCGGCAGGCGGACTCTCAACCACTGCGCCACCAGGGAAGCACCATCCTGTAATTTTTAAATATTCTATAAAGTACATGCATTGCTTTCAAAAATCAGAAAACAACAAATAATTTTTTGAAATACATTTTCTTAGAAAATGCCTGGTGAATATTCTAGAAACTTGCAACTCAGTAGTGATTATGTCTGAGGAAAAGGAATGAATGTATGTTGACATTTTTATACTGGGCAGCACATTAGGGGATTTGCATAAATTATCTCATTTATGTAAATGTAGTTTTCTAGATCCTATTTTACATATGAAATAATTGAGACTTTGGTCATATATCTAGCAAACAGAAGCAGCAATTCAAGATTACACTGCATACACAGGTATAGTCAGTTGGTATATAATACGCATTGGTAAAGAGGATGATAAATTTACTATATATGAAGTAGGGATCTCTGTTCATCTGGGAGAATAAGCACTGTTCCTTCTACTTTTAAAATATCAATAGTAAAGCGTTGCTGAGCAGGTACTGGGCATCATTTTATTGGAGACTCCACTGTATAGCAAATCACTGTCCGAACTAGTTTAGTGCTATAAATAAGTTCAAGTAATTTGCATTCAGACTCTGTGTTTGAATCCCAATTCTGTTGCTTGGCCATTTTTTTAAATCTTGCTAATCTTCAATTTTTTATCTGTAAATTAGAGAAAATAATAGCTTCTCTCTCATAGGCTGTCTGGGATGATTAAAAATATACATAATAAAGCTAAGCACAAGGCCTAGGAGAGAGTGAATTAATATTATTAATATAATAAATAGGTTGGACAATTATTATTAATAATAGTTCTTTTCTAATCCTGGTATTCCTGCTTATTGTACTCTATAGACTATTTGAATAAGTAATGCACACTACATCGAAATGTAATGGAGATTTCAAATGTACTTCTACAAATATTTATAAACCAAAATAGCACCTTTTTGTGTATGAAGCAAGGAAGAACAAAAGGGGCAGAAAATAAAGAACAGTAATAAAAGTTTGTTTGTCTGTTTCACCATGACCAGATATCCTGCCTGAATTCCCATATCTTTGAAAAATGCCATAGAGGTCACTAATTGAGAAACATATCATACCCAAATTAATATACTTTGAGTAGACTAACATGCCAGTGTCTCAGGAATGACACTTATATAATTCACTAAATCATATACAGTAAAATCATGTAGGGTTGAAAGAAATCGCCCTGAGTTACAACATTACATTTAAGTTCTTTCCCTAAGAGAATGCTCAAGGCTTAGAAAGATGCCTTCAAAACACACGTGGGAAGGAGAGGATGACCATAAAAACCCTGGCAGATCACTTACAATGACAGCATATAGGACCACATCTAGTCAGGAAGCTTCTGTTACCTTTCAATTGTTACTGGCCGTGGGCTTCATTTAATAAATTGTACAAAGTAATCTTCCAGATTCAGTGTTGAAACGGGATTTGATTTCCACTCATGGTGAATGCTTTGCATTGGAAAATACAGAATATTTGACATAGTCTGTATTAAAGTTCCCCATAAATACATCAAAAATAACTACAAGCATAGGATGAAGAAAAGAAGGAAGAAAAATATAATTTCACTTTTACCTCCTGGACTTACATGAATTATTTTATATTTGGTCATGCAGTTCAATGGACATGAATGTAATGTCTTCCTGTGAGTTGCCTTTGGTCAGATTGCAAACTTTTGTAAATAATCACATGAAGAGATATGATATCATTTTAACACTTCACGTAGATTGTGGCCAAACCTTTCATTGTTCTGGTTTATTTTCACCAGATACCTAAGTTCACCATTCTCAAGACTTGGAGGAAAGAATGTACCAGAAAGAAGCAAAAGGATCTGAATTTATGGTTGTCAACCAATATTCCAACTCCATGTACATCTGACGGATGTGAGAAAAATCCATCAGGGACAAGAGAATGACTAGAATGAATCTCCTTTAGGGAGAGGAAAGGGTCTCTAGAATCTCTGAGATAGTGTCCTTATGTGCGTGATAGCTTGAGTCCATGTTAATCCAATCACGCTCTGCCTCAAGGTGAGAAATTGTGATTAAGAGAGAGTAAGGTCATATGAATTCATATGTTTTTGAATTATGTTTTGAATTCACTAGAAGATTCCAAAAGCTCAGAATTTCACCAATTCCAAAATAAAAGCTCTAGAAATTGATGGCTATTGTCCCAGAGACAAAAGTTCAAAACAAATTGCATTTATCTTGGTGTCCTCTCATGGCTCCTAAGGACCATCATTCTCCTCAACCTCTCTCCCACCCGCTGCTGAGCTCTTGCTCTAGAACCACTGATTTGAAAGGGAGGTGGGCTGGGGCAGAGGAGGATGGAGAGGAAGAGAAGTGTGGTTAAGCAACATTACTCCAAATTGTCAAATCTAATGAATTATCCTACCCCCCTTAAGGAGAAATAATGTATCAACTGAAATTTTAACGGGTAATTTTCACTGATATTTGAATACCTCCGGGGCATATTTGCTTCTTAAAGGTGAAAGTGAGGGAAAATATTTGATAATTGCAAAACTAAAAACAAAAAAAAAAGTTTAAAATGGTGAAGTTAGGAAAGAAATGGTACCATCGATTTTGTGGAAGCCAAGGTCCTGTTCTGTGCTGCAAGACATTACATCTTTATCACAGATCCTACTGCTGGACTTTCTGGATGGACTGTAGGGCCATGACAGTATGAGTCTCTCTGCAGAGTCGCTGACCCTGGGCCCCATCCAGACTTGTTCTGTGCTCTTAGCCACCTGGGCTCACCAAACCAAACATCACCAGAAATTCAAATAGTCTCATTTGTATTTGTCCCCTACACTTACTGAGGTGTTTGAGAAATGAAAATCAAGGGATTAGACATTAGATGTAGGTCCACAGGACAACCCTTTTTTAAGCAGTAGAGTGAAGATTTCAATTCTTAGGAAAACTGAATATAAAAGTTTAAAAAACCTTCTAAAGATAAAATTTTCATTCATAGACATTATTTCTGGCTTTCATTTTATGGTGTAAGAAAATGTATCTATAATAAATGTGCATTAACCTTTTAGTACTTCTCTAAATTTCGTTTAAAATTAACTGACAAAATAAAATATAAACTTTATCTACACGATTAATCCTTTTTTATTTCCAGCAAGACTAAGTCTGTGCGATTATTCGAGTGGCTACGAAGATCACCTCGTAGGGAGTTCAAAATTCAAGGCATCTTGGCTCTTCCACTTGTGTACCATGAGTCAGAATGATTGTGTTCCGGTCCTGGAGTTGACTCCTGAGTAATGACTGGAATTAGATAAATGAGCTAACCTCCCTCAACCAACAAACCTGGAACACATACTACAAAACAATTGGGCTGGATGAATTCTAGGGTAGCTTCCAAATGGAGCACCCATATTAAGAAGATTTTTGTCCACTCTTTCCTCTTACACTATTTCCACTACCCATGAATGCTACAAAAAAAATTAAAAAGAGCATGTCACTTGCATTTTAAATAATATTTTGTATTACATAGGGTTATTCATTTTACAAATGATGTTATTCCATTCCAGTATTGAAAATCAGTATGATGAAAAGGAAAATATTTCCTGTTCGAATTAGCAAAACTTGATAAAAACACTATCCCTTCTTGGATTTTATGGCCTTGGAAGGTAAAATTAATCTATCTGGCCCTTGGTTTTCTCATAAGGAAAATGGTGATAATTGTTACCTAGTAATGTTGCGGTTAAGAACTGATTCAGAAAAAATGCAAAATGTTTACCGTGAAACAGGTGTGGCAGAAATAATGCTGATGTTAAAAACAATGACGATAATGTCTTAGGATAATTAAATCCCTCAGGGATGTTTAAAATATGATGCTATTCATATGAAATTCATATGTACAGCATAACTTTGGAACATATCTACCAGGCAAATTGGGATTTACTGGAAACACAGCCTTTAGAACTCAATAATTGTGGATAAAGCCAATCACCCACTAGAGTATGTTTAACAAATGTGAAAATTTCGAGGCGATGGAAAGTTAGAATTTTTCCTTTACTTTGCCCATGCGTGGTCTGTGGGTTTTTAATTCTACTTTTTTTTTTTTTTTTTTTTTTGCGGTACGCAGGCTTCTCACTGTTGTGGCCTCTCCCGTTGCGAAGCACAGGCTCCGGATGCGCAGGCTCAGTGGCCATGGCTCACGGGCCCAGCCGCTCCGCGGCATGTGGGATCTTCCCGGACCGGGGCACGAACCCATGTCCCCTGCATCGGCAGGCGGACTCTCAACCACTGTGCCACCAGGGAAGCCCTAATTCTACATTATTAATTTGGGAATAGGTGGAGCTATTGTGACGAAGGATTTAGAAATCATCACTTGCCTCAAGGAGTTAACAAGTACCAGGCATAAATGAAGGAACTATTTTAAGCTGGCTTGGCAGGAGAGCCTCCCTGCTGGACAGGACGGGAGAACAAGACGTCAGCCTTGGCAGAAACCCTGTGCATTTGATGCCCAAACTGACAGTACTTAGGTGAACATCATGTCCTGGCTCTCCTGTCCAAAGAGATAACCTGTCAAACCCTTTGACTGAACTTATACAACCTCCATATGGCCACTGGGAAAATATTCTGAGAGAGTCAGAAAATGCGTTTTGAAGCACCCCATTCGGCAAGGGTCATAGGACCGGAGCAAACCAGCGCACCACACCACTGATTTCTAGAGTGGCTTCTGAATAAAATGTCCATGTCATTGACTACTGGGAAGAGTGACTCCCTCACAGTCCATATTCCTTTTACGAGTAGAAAATAAACTATAACTTTGCCTTTTATGTGATTGATTTTCACATGCTTCCGTATC
Organism: Delphinus delphis; assembly: GCF_949987515.2. Lineage (NCBI taxonomy): Eukaryota > Metazoa > Chordata > Mammalia > Artiodactyla > Delphinidae > Delphinus > Delphinus delphis. The sequence goes on from NC_082690.1 coordinate 91,674,875, forward strand.
ATTGACATGAACAACAGAACTACAAAAGATCTTTTCATGCCTACCCAATATAATGATGATGATGGAAATAATCATATAATCAAGCATGTCAAGTGGCCAACAAAGAACCTATTTGAATGAAGGTCAAAGAAACAGGTAGAAGGTGAAGTGAGTGAATCCACTGAGGGCACAAGCCCTAGAAACAACAAGAGGATTGGTCTCTGAAACTTCTGGGCAAAGACATAACTCACCTCCAATGGAGAGAAAGTGAAGCAGCATAGTGAGCCCCAGGCCAGGGATGATAGGTGGAGATCAAAGGGAAGGGAGTGCTGGCTGATCCCCGGTGGGCTGTTCCCAGATTCCCACCTATGAACATAAGATTCTGGGACTATGGTGGAAATACCTGCAATAAACAAAGGAGCAGTGTTTCCTAATGGGCGAGGCCATGGGTTCTGGAGTCAGAGACAACTGGTGTGTGCTTTATTAGGTATGTGACTGTGGACCGTTCACTTAACCTCTCTGATCTGCAACTGAATTACCTGCATGGATCACAATGCCAGCTTCATAAGACTGTTGGAAGGATTAAGCCAGATAAAGTCTCTAGAATACATTAGTCCAGACTATGATAGATATTATCCATGGTTAAATAAGGACATTTGCGATTAGTTACATGTATGCATGCATGCATCTCTGTACCTACGTAGCTCTGCTTTAGGACTAACAGTGTGTGAACGGTCTAGGGCATCTTTCACTCCTTAACCATGACTTGGTTTGCTTCTCTGCCTGGTTATCCTCTCCTTCATCTAAAATACAGGTAAACAATTACCAATTAGAAAAAATAAAGTGACTTTCCTGACAGAAGACGTTCTCCAATAGGCCAAAATATCACTGGATGCATTCTCCCTGACTTTAGCAAAGTGAATATTTGGAGAGATCAGAACCCCACCCACAGTCTTGACGGCTTCAGACCTATCAAGGGGTGTCAGAGCAGTGACCTGAAAGTTGAGGAAGCACGAGCCTAACATCAGGTGACAGATGTCTTCTTCATGATCTCTAATGCTTGAGAAAAGAACTACGAAAACGCAGCAGAGAGGCTAATACTATTGTCAGCTGTTACTCAGATATCACCTAGATGCATACTTAGGTCTGTTTGACTCAACGCCCATGCTTTCCGCAAGACACGTGGCTTTCATGCTGTTTCAATTTTGCCTCTTTCTCACGCTATTTCTGCTACCTGGTAGTTCCCACCTTGGCAAACTTCTACTTCTGTCAAGATATATAAAAGCATTACCTTAACGAAATCTTCCCACAAACTCCAGGATAGAACTAAGTGCTTCTTCAGTTTCAAAGCACCATGTTAAAGCAAATCACGCAGTGTTCATGGCTATATTCCCAGTACTGCCTGGAACAATGACGAGCATATAGTACATGGTCAATAAATATTGGTTGAATAAATGAATTGCATTTTAATGATTTATATACAGCCTCTCTGTCTTTATTGACACTGAACGTCTTAAGAATAGTGTATAACCCATTTGCTAAACATGCTGCACTAGTTACTGTGAAATCCTGAAAGAGTGTTGTTATATTTCCTATGCTCATGCTCAGATATTAAAAAGCCCAGTGCAGTCTAATACTGAAACTTTACTTTACTTCTATTATTCAATTTAAGGCTTCTCCACTTCTCGTCACGATCCTTGGCAACACCCAGACCTCAAAGACTGAAGGGGATAAATGAGCACGTTCTGTGTCTACTGTCTTCTGTCAACCACCATTTTACCTCACTCTCACGTTTCTAATTGTGTCCGCTCAAGGGTTAGGTTCAGCTGAGAGTGAGAATTAGAGGAAAAGGGTTGAAAAGGCCTTATTGCCTGGGTGCAGCTGTAACCTGGATTTGATGTCCTCAAAAAAGTGGATGCCCAGATGTTGGCTTTTTCTCTCATAAGAAACTTTGTAGGCTCTTTTGTGATACTGCATGGATGCCTTAGTGTAGTCTGCTGTAACAAAGTACCATTAATGGGTGGCTTAAAAAAAACATTTATTTTTCACAGTTCTGGAGGCCAGTAAGTCCACGATCAAGGCATCGCAGATTCAGTGGGTGGTGAGAACCTACTTCTGGTTCATACATGGCCATTTTCTCACTGTGTCCTCATATAGGAACAAAGAGAACGGGAGAGAACTCTCTAAGGTCCCCTTATAAGGCATTCATCCCATTTATGAGGGCTTCACCCTCATGACCTAATTACCTCCCCAAAGGCCCCACCTCCTAATACCACCACATTAGGGGGTTAGGATTTCAACATGTAAATTTGGGGAGGACACAAATATTTAGTCTAATGCACTGGATTTTTTTTTTTTTTTGCAACATTCCATATTTCAGTACACTCTCTAGCTCACCACCTATCAAATCACTTTTCAGAGACTTTCTGGCAGTAAACCCTGGCCTCTTATAGAGAAGATATGCACAGACTTTCAATAACCCTTTCCAAAGAAATTGTATTATTAATCTTTCTCATCTATTTTTCTACTTAAATAATAAGGATGGGTGGCAAACACTTTATCATATTTGGTCACGATTCCAAGACTTAACATTTCCCATTTTTTTCTGTTTCTTTTAACTTTTACTAACTGGCATGTTGAAAATATCCTATACATATTAAGTGAATGATTAATCAACAGATAAATGGGTGAACAGATGAGAGAATGAAAAAGTATAAGCTTTGTGAGTTTGAAGGAATATAAATATTCTGTATATAAATCCTTCTGACAGAGGTGAGGTGAAGCAGAGAGGATGGGGATAAGGTTGATGCCATTGAGGACAGTCATAATTATCTGTTCTCAGTTCCCATACACACAGGCTCAGATTAATACTGTACATCACTATTAATAGTGTATGTCAAGAGTCTGCTCTCCAACTGGACAGAAATGAAGAATACAGGGCTCAGATCTCAGTCTAATGACTTTGAATCTATACACAAGACTCTCAGTTGAATGGCGGGAAAGCTCAAGACTCAAGATTTTTTCTTTTTATTGAAGTACAGTTGACTTACAATATCATATGAGTTTTAGGTGTATATATAGTGATTATCTTTGTGCATTATAAAATGATCACCGCTACGAGCCTAGTTATCAACAGTCACCATACAAGGTTATAATATTATTGACTATATTCCCTAAGCTGTACATCACATCCCCGTGACTTATTTATTTTATAACTGGAAGTCTGTACTTCTGAATCCTCTACACCTATTTTGTCTCTCTTCCCACACCCGTCCCCTCTGGCAACCACTAGTTTGTTCTCCGCACCTATGAGGCTGTTTCTGTTTCAATATGTTTGTTCTTTTGTTTTTTAAATTCCACATATAAATGAAATCGTAATGTATTTGTCTTTCTCTGTCTGACTTATTTCACTTGCATAATACTCTCTAGATCCATCGATGATGTCGCAAATGTCAATATTTCATTCTTTTTTATAGATGAGTTACACACCACTGTTTATTACTTGGATGTATATGATGTATATATATGTGTGTATATATACACACACACACACAGTGGTATATACATACTATGTCTTCTTTATCCATTCATCTATTGATGAGCACTTAGGTTGCTTCCATATCTTGGCTATTGTAAATAATGGTGCGATTAACATTGGGGTGCACATATCTTTTCAAATTAGTGTTTTTGTTTTCTTCTGCTAAATACCCAGAAGTGGATTTGCTGGGCTGTATGGTAGCTTTATTTTTAATTTTTGAGGAACCTCCGTGCTGTTTCCCATAGTGGCTATACCACTTTTCAATCCCACCAACAGTGCACAAGGGTTCTTTTTGCTCCAAATCCTTGCCAACACTTGTTATTTCTTGTCTTTTTGATAACAGTTATGCTGACAGGTGTGATACGATATGTCAATATGGTTTTGATTTACATCTCCCTGATGATTAGTAATGGCGAGCATCTTTTTTGGTGTCTGCTGGTTATCTGTATGGTTGTTCAGGTCCTCTGCCCAAGGACTCCAGGTTTTAGATTAGGCTGAAATGAGCTTAGAGAAGGAAAATATTTTCCCAGGACTCCAGAAAATGTCAGCTACATTATGGGTTGAAATAGCTATTTTGGGCTAAAATTAATATTAAATTATGATTCCATACTTGTTTTTATTTGCTCCTTGTTTGTTGGACTGCCTAGAATGCATTCTTAGCAAAGCATTTGCCATTGCCATCTTACGTTTTATTTAGAGGATGTAAAGGTTCCCTTTCCCTGGGCAAAAGCATGACGAAGTCCATGACTCTTCTGGCTCGCTCTTCGATGATAGCAGTCCTAGGATCACTTTAAGTAACACATTGTTAGCATTTTCAGTCCTAACTGTTAATCAAAAGTCACATATGAGTTAGGATAAGTTTTTTTTCTTTCCTTCCACAACCTGGGCCAGCTTTGGGCTCAAGTACTATAGTGAGGGAAGAAAAGTGTATTACTTTCTCCTGTGTTCTCTTAAGTCTTTCTTTGCTTTCTAACTGTTGATTTAATTCAATCAGAGGCAACCTGAGTACTGGGAGGACTGGGCAGAGGGGACGAAAACAGGTAAGGATGTAGCTTAGTTCTTATTTGGCTGGTGGCTTGTGTTCTTTTGTGAGGCGGGTGGTTAAATCTGGAGACCATAGCTGGGCCTGGCTTATGTTTTCTCTGATACACAGGTTTCCATTGGCTTCTTGAGCTTGACTGTTGACTTCCTACCTCCTGCAGTGGCCTTAGCCTAAACAGAGGTACCTGCATTCGGCTACCTTGTGTTTTGCTTTCTTTGCCCTCCACCTCTTGTCTCATCTCACGTCTCTTCCTGCCCAGGTCTCACTGTCCCAGACAGTTCTATTGAACGATGTCCAAGACAACCTCTTTTGGGCTGTGGCCCATTATGAACACTCTTACATACCTGTGCCCCATAAACTCTGGGGATGAACACCCACCTCAATTCAGGGCATTCTTTTGGTTCCACCTCCAAATAAATAGCCTTTTTTTTACCTTCCAGCATTCCTGGCTTGGCGTCAAACCCCACCCCAGAGCTGACTTCAGCTTTCCTAGGTGTAAGTCAGGCATCAGCCCCCAAATGCAGGAAACTCATTTCAGTATGATCCGGAGGATCCCTTTGAAACTCACTTTACTAGGTTTGGAGTGGAACAGAACAGATCTCCTCTCAAAGAGGAAGTGGGAACTCAAAACCCTACAACAGCTCCCTTCACAGAAACTCATTTCCAAACTCCCTTTTTCTTCACATTCTTATGCCTTTTCCTATATACTTTCCCTGGTTGGAACATTCCAAGAGGTCTGAAACTGGTTTTCCCTAATTTCCTTTGAAAAATCTACACACGGAAATTTGGCCTTGGAATTTTGCCTCTATTCTATCTTTTAGTTTTCTAGAAACCTCATTTTTATTTTATTTATTTTTTTCAGATGAGGCAGTTTATTTATTATTTTTTGAAACCTCAATTTTAATGTACTGTTGTACAGTGGATAGATACATTCAAGGTTCAAACCCATATTTAGACTGAACTTTCAGAGCTTAAACTATATGAAAATTAGAAACATTCTGTGTTTGGAAAAGCAGCTATGCATTTACTATGTTCTTTATTTTCACTTGCATTTAGTGTCTCTAATTTGTTTTTAAACTGGGCTTAATTAACTGGCCAGTTAATTCAGCTAATTCAAGTTAATTCAACTTGTAATGATGAGATGAAGTGGAAGGTATTCCATGCTCTGAATCCCTGGTTTTTCTATGTAAGTAGTTTCTTTGCCTTTCTAGTTTCTTTGCGAATTCAAGAGCCAGCAGACCATAAGCAGCTGTGTGGCTTTTTATCTAAGCAAAAATCTTAAACTACTGAATAAAAATTTGTCTTTTTACTCCCTCATACAGTTTCAGTAAACTGAATTAGCCTACTTCATTACATGAAAATTCCCTCTGATGAGTAAAATAGCTACTAATGAATAAAGCTGTAAACAGTTAGATAAAGCAAGTTGCTAAAAATCTAAACTATTCATCTGCTTCAACAGCCAAGGGGAATGTGGCCAAAGGAAATAGTATCTCCTCTCTTCCCCTATGGCCCCAAAGTTTACTTGTGAAAACCTTCATCAAACTGTCATCTTTTTAATATAGTCTGAAGTCAGGGAGCCTGATTCCTCCAGCTCCGTTTTTCGTTCTCAAGATTGCTTTGGCTATTCAGGGTCTTTTGTGTTTCCATACAAATTGTGAAATTTTTTGTTCTAGTTCTGTGAAAAATGCCATTGGTAGTTTGATAGGGATTGCATTGAATCTGTAGATTGCTTTAGGTAGTAGAGTCATTTTCACAATGTTGATTCTTCCAATCCAAGAACAGGGTATATCTCTCCATCTGTTTGTATCATCTTTAATTTCTTTCATCAGTGTCTTATAATTTTCTGCATACAGGTCTTTTGTCTCCTTAGGTAGGTTTGGAGGTTCCTTAAAAAACTACAAATAGAACTACCATATGACCCAGCAATCCCACTACTGGGCATATACCCTGAGAAAACCAAAATTCAAAAAGAGTCATGTACCAAAATGTTCATTGCAGCTCTATTTACAATAGCCCAGAGATGGAAACAACCTAAGTGCCCATCATCGGATGAATGGATAAAGAAGATGTGGCACATATATACAATGGAATATTACTCAGCCATAAAAAGAAACGAAATTGAGCTATTTGTAATGAGGTGGATAGACCTAGAGTCTGTCATACAGAGTGAAGTAAGTCAGAAAGAAAAAGACAAATACCGTATGCTAACACATATATATGGAATTTAAGAAAAAAAAAATGTCATGAAGAACCTAGGGGTAAGGCAGGAATAAAGACGCAGACCTCCTAGAGAACGGACTTGAGGTTATGGGGAGGGGGAAGGGTGAGCTGTGACAGGGCGAGAGAGAGTCATGGACATATACACACTAACAAACGTAGTTAGGTAGATAGCTAGTGGGAAGCAGCCGCATGGCACAGGGATATTGGCTCGGTGCTTTGTGACAGCCTGGAGGGGTGGGATAGGGAGGGTAGGAGGGAGGGAGACGCAAGAGGGAAGACATATGGGAACATATGTTTATGTATGACTGATTCACTTTGTTATAAAGCAGAAACTAACACACCATTGTAAAGCAATTATACCCCAATAAAGATGTTAAAAAAAAAAAAAAAAAACAATAGCCCGGAGATGGAAACAACCTAAGTGCCCATCATCGGATGAATGGATAAAGAAGATGTGGCACATATATACAATGGAATATTACTCAGCCATAAAAAGAAATGAAATTGAGCTATTTGTAATGAGGTGGATAGACCTAGAATCTGTCATACAGAGTGAAGTAAGTCAGAAAGAGAAAGACAAATACTGTATGCTAACACATATATATGGAATTTAAGAAAAAAAAGTTCATGAAGAACCTAGGGGTAAGACAGGAATAAAGACACAGACCTACTGGAGAACGGACTTGAAGATATGGGGAGGGGGAAGGGTGAGCTGTGACAAAGCGAGAGAGAGGCATGGACATATATACACTACCAAACGTAAGGTAGATAGCTAGTGGGAAGCAGCTGCATAGCACAGGGATATCAGCTCAGTGCTTTGTGACTGCCTGGAGGGGTGAGACAGGGAGGGAGGGAGGGAGGAAGATGCAAGAGGGAAGAGATATGGGAACATATGTATATGTATAACTGATTCACTTTGTTATAAAGTAGAAACTAACACACCATTGTAAAGCAATTATACCCCAATAAATATGTTAAAAAAAAACACAAAAAAACTGTCGTCTTTTTTTGTCGCTTAAAGTAAATAATTCTAATATTTGTACAGAGACTAACTATGACAACAATAAGAAAAGAAATTGGTGGAATTAGCCCTACCAGATATAAAGGATCTCAGAATATTAGTGTAATTACAACAGAACACTGTCACAGGGATAAACTAACAGATAAATGAACATTTTTAAATCACAAGACACTTTTAAAGTAATTTAGCATGTGATAAAGATGTCATTAACCCAGATGTCATAACCCAATAACAATGTAAAACATTATTTAGGATTATTTAATGAATAATGCTAGAACAACTAGCTATTGATTTCAGGAAGTACATACACACATATGTAAACCATATGGAATGTATCTACCTAAATATATATCTTTAATGTTTCACTTGACAGTAAATTCTAGTTAAATCGAGACTTAAAGGTAAAAAAATGAAAGTAATAGAATTTACTAGAATAGCACATAAATAAAGAGAATCATGTTACTATCATTGGAATAGGGATTGTCTTCATAGGCATGCCAGGAAAACCAAAGCCTTAAAAGAAAAAAAAAATGATAAATAAGTTCGCATAAAAAATTACTCAGCAGCAAAGCTATGTCAATTGTTTAAAGACAATAATAACTGGGAAACATGTTAACACATGATCAGACAAAGTACCTATTTTAGATGTATACAGTGAAAGCTTACAAATCAAGAAGAAAAGCCCCCCAAACCCAATAGAAACCAGACATGGGATATAAAAAGTCAGTTTTCTAAAAATAAAATCCAAATAACTCTAAATACATAAAAAGATGGTCAACCTCATGCTAATTGAAAGCAAATTAAAACAGTGAGAATTTTTCCATCATTGAGATGAGCGAGAATAAAAACTAATGACTATATTCAGTGTTCGTAAGAGTATGGTAAATTTGGTAAACTTGTATGGTATTGATGGATATGTTGGAAACACTTTGAAAAGCAATATGGTAATGCCTATCAAAATTGTAAATGTGAATTGCCTTTGACTCAGTTTTTGCAGTTTAGACGTTAACAATCCACTTTTAGCAATTTAAGCTAGAAATATATTGGTGTATAAAGATGCTTATTTTAATGTTGGCAGTAACTATACTGGGAAAAAACATAAATGTTCATCAGTAAATGGGCCAGATTTAAATTCTAATATCCCTCCAATGGAATACTCTGAAGCAAATGGAACACTGTACAGTCACAAATGACAAAAGCATGTGACAGAATAAGAGGTATAGAATGGGCCCAATTGTGTAAAAATGCTTAGAAAATACCAAAGGCTAACACCACACCACTAATGGTGACTTAGTCTGAAGATGTAGTTAAAGGCAAAAGGAGAGGGAACAGTTTACTTTTATTCTGTGCATTTCTATAGTTTAACTAAAATCATACAAAACACGAAGAAACAAGGTAGACAGAAGGCTTGGCAAAGACAATACCTAGATTTAAACAAAACATAGCTTTTATAATATGGTACTGTCTGATGCTGTATAATTGAAATTATGGAACTCTGCCCCAAAAACCTTAGCCTGAGAAGAAATAAACTGCCTAGTTAGCAGTTAGCTCATCTATTCAGAAGGCCAAGATGAAATAATACCTTCTCATCTTTATCCAAAAAGAATTAGTTCTAAGAAACAAATTGTTTTTCTAATCAACTCTGAGAATGGCAGTTCTCACTGAAGAAATTCACCCTAATTTTGAAATTTGGAGGTCTGTGTATGACTACTTGTAGACACTAATTATTATGCTTTGACAGAATTCAATGATTATTGGTTCCACTATTTATCTTCGAAGGCTGCTGGGTATATTATATAAAATAATAAATGTGAAAATGTTGTCAAAGGGCACATTCGAGGTAATTATTGTTGTTCAACTGTTGGCTTAAGGCACAAAAACATCACCATAAGTAATAACTATGAGTTTTAAAAACTGTAGCTATTAAAATAAGGAAATACTGCTTTTGGCCTCTCAAAACTGACAGAGCTAAAAAAAAAACTCGATAAATGCAGTGTTGTGGAGGAATAAAATTGGTTGTCTCTCTGGAAGGTAACTAGGAAATATATGTTAACGTGTTTTAAATAAGCAGATCCATTGAACCAGTCATTCTTTTTCTAAGAATATATCTCAAGGAAATAATTTATGGGTATTTCATCCCAGCATAATTATAAGATAGCAATAAATTAGAAACGATCTCATAGCCAACAACAGGAGACTGGTTAAATAATTATGGTGTTCCATGTAGTCATTAAACATAATTCTGTAGGAAATTTGAAAATGTACATGAAATATTATGAAATAAAAAGATTAAACAATGTATGTACAGTGTGATTTCATTTTGCTAAAGTTTTTGCTTTAAAAATAAATGAGGTTGAGATGGGTAAAATGTTAACAATGCCATTAAAATGGATCTGGTTGACTTTCAAACAAACACACATGCATGCACATAACAAATAAAATGTCTACCATAAAGACCCTTTATCTCAACATTTACTATGTGACAGGAAATCTGCACATAACATCTAACTGAATTCAAGAAAAATCCTGTACGTTAATTATGTGATTACAGAGATGAATAAATTAAGGTCCTATGAGGCTAATAAGTATCTACCTACATCCCAGTACAATAAAAACAAAACTAAGGTGACCATTTGGGCATCTTCTACTTGATTGAAAGTTCCTCTACCTAGGCTTAGAGTTTTTGTATGTGAATGGAGACCCTAGCTGAGCCCAAACAGAGCCTTACAATGGAAGTATAAGGAATCTGGAACCTGGCGACTTGTTTACCCATCTAGTTGACTAAGTGATAGACAAGGAGAAAAACACTGTGGGTCTTGGAGGAGGATATTTTCACAGAGGTCTTGGAGGAGGATATTTCACAAGCTATTAGAGATTCTAGAGAAATGGGGAAATGGAGACAACAATATAATATCTGGACTCAGGATGGCCCTAAATGACAAGAGGCAGATAAACTAAAGATAGAAAGGTTTAGATATTGGGCAAAATTTCCAGAAAAATTAAGGAAGCTAACAGGTTTGATGGAAGAAAAACAAAACAACTTTTTCAGCCCTAGGCTTTCCCAAGAAAACATTCTCAAAGTAAGAAATGGCTGCAGGGCAAAAGATGAAAACCCAGGGTAGAGGGATAATATGCTCTATAATAAATGATGAATAATAATAGTGGCAATACCTGTTAAATAACAAAGGTTCTAAGACTATTAAGGGCATCTTACCACAGAAACCTCAGAGGGGAAGCAAAGTAGAGTATATTTTTTCTAATAGAACAAATTACAATTTAATACACAGAAAGCCCACAAAGTTTTTAAAGGAATGATATCATATTATGCCCAAAGTGACAGAAACAGTGCAAAATGAACAGAAGCCTAGAATACCCATATTACTATGGTCAGTAAATGAGCTGTAAACACGATTCAGCTACAAACAGGGATTACTTCTTATGGAAAAAGGAAGGGTGGTCCAGAAGGAGGACACCAAGGGCTCAGCAAGTAAAGTCATGAGCTGCAAAAGATCATTCCTAAGGAGGGACTGGACCTTAATCCAGGGAATTCAGTTCCCATGAACCAGTGACTGCTATCCACCTCTAGTTTTGTATTATGGAACGAGGGACAACTTCCACATTTCTGCACAGAACACATCATGAATCCAGTGCAGTGAGGACTGAAAGCCACACAATACTCGGTTGGTATCTCTTGTGTTTTTGCATAACTGGGAACATTGGGAGAAGGAATCATGGATAGAAGAGCATTTGCTCCAAAGGACCAGAAAGTGAAGCACCATGGCACCCTTGGTAAATGCTAGATATGCAAAGAAGCATGATTGGAGAGTAGTCCAGAGGACTGGCTTCTGGGCACATGTAGAAAAATCCTCTGGAAATATTGGAAAGAGGAGTTGTTTTTTTGAAGGGGGTGAGGCCCCTGCCATCAACAATTTTTGGCATTAAAACAATAAAATTTGCTATTACATATTAAAAGTGACTCTTTTAGTATGTATAGGCTAGTGAGGCAAGAGTTTATTTTAAGAGCCATGTGCTTTTCATATCCACCACATAAACAGAATTTTTGCAATTGATGAGCACAGAGGGTCCCATAAGAGAAGAAAATCCTTACAGGTTTGACCCTGACACCTTTTTCTACATTCTGAGTAAGAAGAATCCAATCATGAGAAAAACTAGATTAATCTATACATTTTACAATTTTTATTATGTGTCCTCTCTCAGTTTATCTGGCAGTGTGTAACTAGCAATAACACTTATCGGCTTAAAACAATTACCATCAGGGGACTTCCCTGGTGGCACAGTGGTTAAGAATCTACCTGCCAGTTTCAGGCGACACGGGTTTCGATCCCTGGTCCGGGAAGATCCCACATGCTGCAGAGCAAACTAAGCCCATGTGCCACAACTACTCAGGACTGCATGCCACAAACTACTGAAGCCCGTGCGCTCTAGGGCCTGTGTGCCGCAACTACTGAGCCCGCATGCTGCAAACTACCGAAGCTCACACACCTAGAGCCTGTGCTCTGCAACGAGAAAGCCACCGCAATGAGAAGCCCACGCGCTGCAACTAAACAGTAGCCCCCTCTCGCCATAACTAGAGAAAGCCCGTGCGCAGCAAACAAAGACCCCAACACAGCCAAAAATAAATAAAATTTAAAAATAAATAAATAAAACAATTACCATCATACTGTATCTTATACATCATATTGTATCTCACAGTTCTGTGCGCTGCTTGGGTACAGATAGGCAGTTCTTTCGCTAGTCTCACTTGGAGGCATCTTATATAGTTGTAACCAGATGGCAGGTGAGACAAAAGTCAACTGGACGCTTGACTGAGGACATTGGGAGAGCTGGACCTCTCCCCTTCCTCATGTAGGCTCAGGACTTCTTCTCTCCACATGGATCATGGGTTTCTTCCCAGGGTCCCTCTAGAAGGGTTTCTGGACTCCTTACATGACATCTTCGTATTCTCCAAAAAGCGCAAAAGTGAAAGCCATTGGGCCACCTTAAGGATTACTCCCATCACTGGCACAGTGTCATTTCTTACATGCTCTATTGATAAAGTGAGTCATGGGGCCCAGCTTTATATTCAACATGGAAGGGGACTAGCCAAGGGCATGAATCCAGGAGACCGGCTTTTTTTGCAAGTCAGTCCTTGGAGAAACAGCTACCGCATTACAGTAGCTGACAGTCACAGTGTGAGGGCTAGGAGGACAATGGTAAGTATAAAACTTGCTGCCTTCAATGAGCCCATAGCCTAGAGAGGGAGATAAACATCAGTCAAGAAAAAATTCCACTATAATTACTGCTCCAAAGGGCAAGTACTGTTGGTCTCAGGTGGATTCTTATGCTAATCAAGGAGATCAGAGAAGGCTTCTGGGGGAAATAAGGCTAGCGCTGATGGGAAAGGGTGGATTCCATTATGCCCACCTGGCTAGGGGAGGGGAAAAAGCATTCCAGCAAGAGGAAAGAGCAAAAAGAAAAAGTCATAACAAGTACCAGACACTGAACAAAAAAATGGACAGAAGACTTGTAGCTGAAAATGTGTGTTGGGGGGCAGCAAGATGTAAAAGCAGGCTGGAGAGGAAGATAGGAAATCTTGCCTTGTCTTCATTTTTAGAGCAATGGGAAGCTCCTGAAAGGGTTCAAAAGTACAAGGTGGCGGGATTTGGTCCTTGTATTTGGAAAAAAATCCCTCTGACTGCAGGGTGGAGTGTGATTAAAGGGATGCATCAGAGATGACTTGATTCCACCTCGGAGGATATTGCAAACCTTCCGGGTGAGAGGTGAGCTTCTTCCTCTATCTCATACAGCTTAGGAGTGCTGGATTCGTGAAGGACAGGCACTCACAGAATTGCTTTCATTTCTTTTCTAATCAGTTTTTCTGTCTTCTAGGTTCTTTTTTCTTACTCAAGTGAAAGGGATTCAGGATCCAACAAACTCACAGGAAAGGGTGATGGAACCAATCAGATGAAGTAAAGAATACCTAAAAGGCAGACAAGAAAAACGAGCCGAACTTGATTCACTTTAACCTCTCGGTTCTTTCAGAGTCATCATCCCCACTATGAATCCTCTTGAAATTTCCAATAAGACGAACAGGGATCCCTTAATTTTCCTTTTTTTTCGTTTGCTTTAAAACTCAAGTCCTAAACATTCTTATCAATTTACCACTCCTCCAAAGGGAAACTGTCGCTTGGTACAAAGAGTGACACAGACATGGGCTCAAACATTGCTCTGCTGGGTGAACTTACATAAGTTCGTGAAACCTCGCTGAACTTCAATATTTTTATCTAATAACAAAATAAAGAGCTTAATAGTATATGTCCAAAGTGTTTACAATAAGTCAATGAGATGATGCATGCAAAGGGCTTAGCGCAGTGCAGTACATCCTAGTGGTTATGAGATATACTTTGGAGTCAAATCAATG